>NC_092814.1:319556990-319865240 GCF_023375885.2 Dermacentor andersoni | reverse complement strand
GCCTACGCGCGCCCTTCGTTTGCTCTTCACTTTCCCAATCGAGCCCCTCCCTCTCCAGCTTTTATCTCTCCGCTTGTTTCAGCTCCAGTTCGGAATCGTTGGTAGGGTGCAGTATTTGGCTCGTTTAAGAATTTCCACCAGCTGATTTCTTTCTCATTCAATGCCCATGTAACTGCTTGAAGGTACCACGTCGTGCACGAGCGACTTATTCTAGAGCTTCTCCTTAATTAAAAAAAAAAAGGCGTTGTTGACAGGTCTTGGCGACCGTTCATAGACTCGGTGCGCACCTTCAAATGTAGATGAAACTGTACTCTCTTTTCATCCTCATATCCCCTCTCCCCCAGTGCAAGGTAGCAAACCGGACGTGCTTCTGGTGAACGATCCCGACCTTTCTTCCCTTCTATTTCTCTATCCCTCTCTATTTTGTTTTAACTCGACATACTGAAATATAGGAGGATAGTTTGCGTATGTGATTTACTAGTGCGCCTACGCCCTTGCTTCCTCATGAGGTTATCTATTTGCTTCCTACAATACCCACTTGCAGCCGAGGTATTTGCAAGAATGCCGTATAAGCGCCTTCGTACGGCAATACTATTATGAATACCTATTTCGCAGCTGCACTTTATGTACTGTTGTTTCTAGGTTTTGAAAGGTAAGACTCGAGTATAGGGGTAGAAAAACGAAAATTTTACGGCTTGATAGAGAGCAATGTTAATATGCTCCACGAAATTGTACTTCACCGCGTATTTTGCCGGTTACAGGCTTCTGTGGCATTATCTTCACAGTGAATGCCTACGTCGTACGCGCTTGAAGTATGGAGGGCAGTTGTCCCTCTTTGAAATTGGTGAACCTATTGAAGCAAAACACTGTATCATCATCATCATCATCATCATCATCATCATCACCACCACCACCCCCCCCATCATCATCATCATCATCATCACCATCACCACCATCCTATTTTATGTGGACTGCAGGACGAAAGCCTCACCCTGCGATCTCCAATTACCCCTGTAATGCGCCAACCGATTCCCCACCTACCGCCTGCGAATTAATTTCATCACCCCACCTAGTCTTCTGCCGTCCTCGACTGCGCTTCTCTTGGAACCCATTCTGTAACCCTAATGGTCCACCGGTTATCTAACCTACGCACTACATGACCTTCCCAGCTCCATTTCTTTCTCCTAATGTGAATTAGAATATCAGCTATCTCTCTTTGCTCTCTGATCAACACCGTTCTCTTCCAGTCTCTTGCCGTTGCGCCTAACCGTCTTCATTCCATCCCTCTTTGCGCGGTCCTTAACTTGTTTTCGAGCTTCTTTGTCAGTGTCCAAGTTTCTGCCCCATGTGTCAGCCCCGGTAGAATTCATTGATTGTACACCTTTCTTTTTAATGATAACGGTAAGGCTTCCAGTCAGGATCTGACAATGTCTGCCGAATGCGCTCCACCCTATTTTTATTATTGTGTAAATTTCCTTCTCATGATCAGGGTTTGGTGTTAGGCTGCTGAGCACAAGGTCGCGGGATCGAATCCCGGCCATGGCGGCGGCATTTCGATGGGGGCGAAATGCGAAAACACCCGTGGTACTTAGATTTAGGTGCACGTTAAAGAACCTCACGTGGTCGAAATTTCCGGAGTCCTCCACTACGGCGTGCCTCATAATCAGAAAGTGGTTTTGGTACGTAAGACCCCATAATTTAATTTTTTAATGATCAGGGTCCCCTGTGAGTAATTGACCTAGGTAAACGTACTCATTCACAGACTCTAGAGGCTGACTAGTGGTCCTGTGCTCTTAAAAAAAACTCAGCAGCCTGCGGTGTCGATGTGCACCAGGTCCTGACGGCATCACCAACCAGGTGATGCAGAACCTACCTCTCGAACACCGGAAGATGCTCCTAAGCTTTCTCAATCGAGTGTGGGAGACTGACGACGTTCCTCCTTCATGGAAGGTGGCTTGTGTTGTCCCAGTCCTGAAGCCCGGCAAAGAAATGAGACTTGGCCTCGTATCGTCCTGTATCACTGACGTCGTGCGTGGCTAAGCTCATGGAGAAGCTGGCAAGTAAGTGTTTATCTTGGTGGCTCGAAGATAGAAGGGCTCTGCCAACATGCATGACTGGATTCCGAACAGGTTTAAGCGCGCAAGATAGCGTCTTGGACTTGATAAGCCATATTGAACTTCATAGAGCTTTCGGCCTTTCAACACTAGTTATTTTCCTAGACGTATCATAGCTTAGGATAGCGTCCTTGGGAGCTCAATACTAAATAGTTTGCAGGCCATGGGCGTACAGGGCAATCTTCTACGATTCATTCACTCATTTATCAGTGATCGTAAAAGTTAAGTGTGGTTAGGAAGTACCACAAGCACCGAAAGGGCGGTATCGCGAGGTGTACCTCAGGGAAGTGTTCTTTCCCCAACGCTCTTTAACGTTGTAATGGCTGGTCTTCCCGCTGAAGTGCAAAAACATTGCAGGCATGTCCATATGTCGATATACGCGGACGACATTTGTCTTTGGTTAACCGAATATCAACAGAAACGTTTAGCTCTGATAGCTCGACAGGCATTACTTTCACTTCAAAATTACCTTCAAGGTGTTGGGTTTTGTCAGGATTGGGGGCTCAATCCCATCGCTCGAGATCCGTTGCCAAGATTGGAGTCCGGCATGAATTCGAAGGTAGCTGGCCGATGCAGTCGTCCAACTTATCCACGCTGAGGACGTTGATGAAGGGAAGAACTGCTTCTCATCGAGAACGAGGAATATGGGTTTATTTACAGTATTTAAATCAGTCTAACATGACTGCTTGAGAAAAAGTGTCAGTCCAACATGACTGCACGAGAGAAGTGTGTCGAGCATCCGCACAACAGCCGTTTTTAAACACTCGCTCCGCCGGCGATACAAGGTGACGCGAACGTTCGTTTACTCATTGTAAATTCGCCGCCGCCCCGCAGAACAGTTTACGCACACAAAGGCACACACATTCCGATGTCCGGAGCCGACGTCAGAGGGGAGCCGTTCCGGGTACCTCGGAGACATTCTGGGTAGCTCGTTGTCCTGCGTGCCGGCCGGCGCGTGAGAAGCAACAAAAAACGGCTTTCCCGCGGCAGCTCACGCACGCACGCGTAGCAGATCAGGTACGCGCTGGGGAGTTCGGGCACAATAGTTCGTCCGACGAACTCATTCCGTCACAACGGCGATGGGGCTAGAGTGGTGGCGGCGGTTTTCAGCACAAAGCCCGCTTCATCGAACGCATTCTAGCTGAAGCGACGGAGAGTGGGGGATGCGAGTCTTGTTCCCCAGTGGTAATTGGGTGGCAATCCCGCATTGCAGCTCGCCATTCTTAACAGTTTACTCTCTCGGTGGAAAAATCTGGCTTCATCATGTTTCCAGGTAGAGGAAGAAGGTATGCGCGGCTAAAGATAGACCTTGATCAATCTTGCCTTCGACAATTGAAACACAAGCGCTTTTTGGGCGTCACTATTGACTACCGCCTACAGTGGCGACGAGCTGTGAACTCGGTTGTGACATCGATATCTTCGCGTCTCAATGTGATCCGTCGAGTTGCAAGTGAGCAATGGGGAAATCACCCTTCTTCAATGATCAGGTTGCACAATGCACTAGTGACGAGTCTAATAATGTATCAGATCCCTTTAATTTCCCCCTCGATATGACAGCTGGAACGATATATATATATATAATCGTCGTCGCGAGAAAATGCGAACGATCAGGTCGCTAATTGGGTTGCCGCCTTTGAGCGCATTTCCCATCCTAAAGTTGTCAGCGCGAGCCGCTAAGTGCAATAGCCAAATATTAAAACAAAAAAAATTGAGATTCCGACCATGTAACCTAAGAGCGCGACCGTCTCGTGGCGCTAGTCTTCTCAAAGTAGTGGTGACAGTCCTCTCAAAAACTGGGGGAACGTCATCGCCTTCCCTGCAATAACAACCAATCATTTTGTCCCTGTCATCTATTTATCAAGCGAGGAAGCGTAGCGTTCTCGGTGTACGAAAATTTTCTTCGATCGTATTGCACCGGATGGATGGACGATTACACCGAGCAAGGTTGGCAGCGTCTAGAGATGAGACTCCCGACACAGCTTTCTGTAGCTCAATACGTGCTACGTAGCTGTTTTTCCGAGCGTGAAAGAAGCCCGCAAATGCACGCAATATTGCCGCGCGTCTGGTCTGCTCGAGGCACTTTGCGTGTATTCGCCGGCTGCTTTCACGCTCGGAAAAAGTTTCAGCTATCACGTACTGAGCTACAGAAAGCTGTATGGGAGTCTTTCATGTAACTCTACAATTTTCTCATTGATATTTTTCATCTAATCATAATATTTGAGAAGTTGAATAATTCTTTAAAACTAATTATCTAGTTAGGCGGAATGAAAAAAAAAATAACTGAAGTATCTCCTAGTGACGGCAAACAACATTACCTTGGCTTTGTCCAGCTACGTGGCACTTGCATATTTTTAAACTCTGGCTAAAGTTACCTGCGCCACCCTGTATATGTGACAGGCTTAGAGCTGTATCTGCGATGATGTACAACCCAAGAGGTAAAAGTTCCATGTACTTGAGGCGCATCATATACATAACACTGGCTGAATCTATAATAACCTACGGTATTACATTGTATGTAACTTGCTCTGATCCCAAAACGGGAACAATAAATCGCATATTTAAAAAAAATAGTGAACGGTATAACCTATGGAACTACACTGCAGCAGGTTGACAAGGAGGAACAATGCAATAGACTCGGAATATTGAAAATGCGCGATCTATTTTATTACACTGTGCTCACACGCCATTACTTCACAGAAGCTTTCAAAGTACCTGTAAAGAAAAACGTCGCTCTAAGAAAGACAAAAACGTACATTAAGAGGAAGCTTTAGTTCGGGCCCAACTCCGACGCGGCCTATTCAAACACATGCAAAACGCAAAAACGTTTTTCTTAGAACCCCTGGACCGATTTTAATTAAAGTTGTTGCATTTGAGAGAGAACGTTAAATCCTAGTGACTGTTGGAAGCGGAATTTCGATTTAGGGCTTGAATTTCGTTAAAAATATTTTCAAATATTCAACCGTTTGAAAAAAATCGAAGCACAAAGTTTACAAATTCATAGCTCTGCAACAAGAACAGATATCGCGGTTCTGTAAACGGCATCCATTAGACCATTCAGAGCGGACAAATTCGATATGTCATTTTACATCTTAGGTGAATCTGTTACGTTGGTTACAAGGGTTCTGCAAAAGCTGTATTTCCATGCTACTATTTTTTTTTATATTCATGTGTAACATATAAATTTTGTCCGTTTTAGATGTACTATTAGATGCAATTCATAGAATTGTATTATCGTTTTTCGTTGTTGAGTTAGTTGTACACTTGATAACTTCGTTTCTTAAAAATTTCCGATTTTCGCCAACTTTTATTAAATATTGACGTCCGAACTCAAGAATTCGAAACCAACAGTCACTAGATTTTAACTTTTTCTTTTAAATGCAACAAATCTCGTCAAATTTGGTGCAGTGGTTGCCGAGAAAAACGAATTCTCTTTTTACATGTATTTAGATAGGAGCACCCGAGCTAAAGCTTCCTCTTAAACCACGATGCTTTACACGTTATGGGTGAAAATATAGAAAGGTATTACGTGCCACAGATATTTAATGAACTTGGCGAAGCGTTTCGTAATTTCAAAACTAAATAAAATATGGCTAAATCAATGAGGAAATGGTGCTCATCTTTGCAGATAACTTACTGGTGGCCTCTTGCATGTTGAAGGTTGCTTTCTGTGTTTGCGCTTTAGGTATTCTGTGTATTGTTATGCTATGGCTCATTTCAAGCTATATATATATATATATATATATATATATATATATATATATATATATATATATATATATATATTTTTCCTCGGATTGTATAAATTATTACTCATTATTTGTACATAGTTGTATATTATGTGTAGTATGTACTAGTCTGTATTACTTCATTGTTTTGTGGTACACATTCGGTGATCCAACGTACTGCCTGAACAACCAACAAGCACGCTGTGCTTAGGTTGGACAGGAAATGAAAAAAAAAAATATGTGCAAAGTGCAGATTAATAAGTTTTCATTTCTTTTGAACTGATATATTGAACTTTTTTTTTCTTTTTTTTTTTGCGCATATGCCGATCCTTTATAACCGGGTGCGACTATTGCGGGAGATGAATCTCTGCTCTATTTGAGTAAAAATCGCTGTTCCTCGCTTACTCTATCTGGGAGGATCAGAGTGATCTAAAAAGGAATAACAAAAAAGGGCGAAAAGTATGAACACATTTTTTGGGGGGGGGGGGGGGGAGAGTAGGGGGACATTTAATTTTACGTCATCATTTGCTGTCATGTGCGTTTGTTGTTACAGGCTTTTCTTTTCGTTCAAACAGCGGAGCCTTGTCTTTTTGGTCGAAGGTTCAACTTGCACAACACGGGCATATCCTGAATAACCATGAGTGTCTTGTCGCGAATACATCCCCTCACCTTGCAAATATCCCACGCACTGGCGTTATCTTAAAGCACGGAAGGATAGAAAGAAACGCGGGTACGCCGCACTGTGACACTGTCCTGTTTTTCCTGCGGCGATACGGGCATAGTCAAATGGTGGGTCGTTGCTGTGTATTGAGTGCTCAAATAGGACGAAACGTGTTTATCTTAACTAATAAAAAGTATTACTCACTAGTGTGCTCTCTTATATACGGGTTGAGCGAATGCTTCAGTTGGCACGTGTAATGACCGTGCAGAAGGTAATGGCGAGGGCGGACACAAATTAATTTCTCGACGCCAAATTTCAAACTTTTTTTTTTCATTCTAGGGTTTTACATGCTAAAACCACGATCTGATTATCAGACATGCCGTATATAGTGAGGGTGCCTAGGGCTCTTTAACGTGAACCCAATGCACGGTACACGGGCGTTTTTGCATTTCAGCCGCCCTCAATATGAGCCGCCGCGGCCAGGATTCGACACCATGCGCGATGGACATGTCTTTAAATGCATTGTAAACGTCCTGTCGTGAAGTCTTTTTTTTTTTTCTTACATGTGCGCATTCGTGTTCGCTGGCACACTGATCAAATTCGCTGTTGTATTTTCCACCGTTTCTCTGCCACTCTATAGCATTTCTGCACACGTTCCACATGTAGAGCAAGCTTCCAATGCAGCGTCTTTACCTAGCCAACGCTCTGACTTCGCCGGCCTGCTGAGCTTCCAAGTACGACGACATCCAAACAATCGGCTGGCACAACAGCTGGCGAAAATGGCTCGTAAATGTACTCTGATGATCGCGGTACTTTCGGCAGGTCGAAGCTGAGCCATTTGGTTGTTCCATTGTACGCACATGTTGAGGCCCCGCAGTACGCGCCCTCCCAACCCTTAATATCGCAACCCAAGGACAACACGATACATACAGCACTACGCTGGCTCGCGTTGTTTTGTCTCTTTCGTATCGCTGAGTGTGCGCGCTTATATCACGGTTCCGCAATGGTGATTTAGTCTTCGCAGTTGTGTTTGCGTACAGCTACGTTATGCGTAGACGTAACTCGGGGAAGACCAATGCCAGCGGCCACTAGCGTTGCCGTATTAATTACTGTGGCGGTGGCGGCGGCTAAATTTGCCTCGAGCGGGCGCCCGGAAACGTTGCGTTCGGAGAGAGCAATCCCGCAAATGAGCTCTACCCGTGTGCGCGCGGTGCCAGACCCTGCGGCAATGTGCTGGCCAGTGCATTTGTAGCACGTGCCGCAGAACGCAGCAGAATGCCGGTCTGCGGCAAGTGCGCCAGTTCGGCCCTGCGATATCGTCGCGGTCGGGGAGATGATGATGACGACGCTGCTCTCGCAGCCTCGCCTCTTTTAACGACGCGGTGGCCCATTTTGGGCTACAAAAGTCGCCCGCGCGATTCTGCAGACCTTGGCGTTGCAAAGCGAGTTGGCGGTTGCTGGCCCCTGCCAGACCTCTCACGACAGTGGCGGCCGACGATCGCGAAGCCGATTAGAACTAAGCGCCAAACAGCAGTGTCGCTTGAAGAGCCCCCTGTAAGGAAGCCCCTCTTTGCGGGAACCCTTTGGATTTTCTCTGTAAGTGGATAGAGCCAGGTTGTTTACAGATTTCCGTTTAATAGCTCTTGAAAGGAGTTCATTTGCGAGAAAGCTGAATATATAGAGTTCATAATGAACATCAGCAAGCGACAGCAAAGAACGTTATCTTGGTTCTGTCCCGCTACGTGGCATTCGCATATTTTTTTCATTCTGGCTAAAGTTAGTTGGGCCGAACACCCTGTACATGTATATGTATGTGGGGTACTCTTCAACGATGAGACATTGTCAACATAAGGGATAATTTTCTAGAATTTCTTCCTGAAACTTCCTAAGAATCACTCAATGTTAACATTATTTATCTGATCCTACGCGTACACCTGAATGCGTTAAAGGATTAAGTTTTGTTTTTGTTTCTTTTTTTGAACCATTGCCGCGAAGTTCTTCTTAGAGCTTTGATGGTAAAACCGTCTATTGTGTAACTTCATCAACAAAAACAGTCATGCGCGCTTGTTGGTAAGCGTATAGGATGCTGACAGCACGTATTTTTTCTAGTGTGTGGATATGGACATAATATTGATATGTCTCGGCCTATATGCTAAAGAATTATCTGGGTGTAGGAAAAGAGACGAAGGCCTCGATTCTCGAAACGCTACTCTTTTCTAGGAACATGCGCTTAAAAGAAATAGGAAAAATAATCAAAAATAGTCAGGTCGATGTCTGCCTGGCTGACGTGCAGTCACGTTCGATATAATCAGTAACACGGTTCCTGTGGTCGCTGGGGCTCCAAGACAGCATGGCGACGCCAAATTAGAGTGGATAAAAAGTAAATGCTACAGGTTAAAAAAAAATGCTGATGGGGAGACAGAGATAGAAAGAGGGACATGCCAAAAAGTGTAACCACGTACGCTATACAGAGGTGGCAGGCGGCATTATTAAACATATATGCCACGAAGGCCCGTGGACATCATTAACTTGAGTCGTGCATATAACGCCTTCTGCGTGGAGTTTGTTTGGGAGCACCGGGCTGTCTCTCGCTTCCGTCTATCCCGGCTGGACCGAACAGTTTCGGTCGAGAAATTATCACTAATCCCACAGTGATCCGACACGAACGTTGTAACATGGTGCTTAGTTTTGTTGCTTCTGACGCAACTACACGTGGCTATCATTGTGCAAGATGACCCGCCGTGGTTGCTCAGCGGCTATGGTGTTGGGCTGCTGAGCACGAGGTCGCGGGATCGAATCCCGGCCACGGCGGCCGCACTTCGATGGGGGCGAAATGCGAAAAACACCCGTGTACTTAGATTTAGGTGCGCGTTAAAGATCCCCAGGTGGTCGAGATTTCCGGAGTTCTCCACTGCGGCGTGCCTCACAATCAGAAGGTGGTTTTGACACGTAAAACGGCATAATTTAATTGTGCAAGATTGCTCAGGCACTTTGAATAGCGCCTATTTACGCATACAACAGCGCCAGTTTGCGAGGCGGTTCCTGCTCGGCGGACGGCTACACGAAGCACGGCATGTATAACTGCTCGTGTCGTTCTGTCATGCAATCCACCTTACTTGCGACCAGTTTTTCGGGGGCGACCACGGTGCCTACACGACTAATTGATATGACAGAGCCAGTATGCGAATGTCAATTTGGTCCCAGTTTCCTTCGTTCCAGAACGAGGCTGTAAGGTGAATAAAAGTCAATTATCGAAAGTTTGGCCTGCTTCCAAAGCCACTGAACCTTTAGTTGCAAATTTCGCGCTCATATATGGATCACTCTCGATATCATTCAGTGCGTGAATGTTGTAACTGTGTTGAGGAGGCCGTTTGGCAGTTGCTATCGTAACGATGGCGCGTTGCTTCTCACGCAGCAATACCCGTTAGGATGCGATCAGCGCCAGTGATTATAGAAAGTATGCTCGTCAAGAAATGAGCTGGGTAATAGTAAGGTTTTATGGGAGGGTGACACAGTAATGTCGAACAAAGAAGCTTCCAACGCCAGCCCTGTCGACTCAGTGGCGAGGCATCCATGACAGCGCTTTGCTTAGAACTGTTGGATAACAGCCAAGCCGTCGACCACCATAGTCGGGGTTCTTTCGAAAGCATTGGGTGGTTGTTCCGGCGCTCTGCGTTTTGGCTAATAAAGGCGACGGTTTCTTTCGGAACTATCCCGGATTTTTTTGACCGTGGCGGCTGTCTTATCGAATATATTTTTCGTGTGCATATATACAAAGGTTATATGAAGCTACCCATAAGGTGGCTCATATATATGTTGTACACTGGCCCTTCTCTGCGCAATATAATAATAATAAATAATAATAATAATATATTATCCTACATAAAACCTCCGCATATACAGGCATCTCTAAAGCACACCAATGTTTTAAAAAAATGCTCAATTATATTTAACTAACTTTTTAAAGTTTGCTTTCTTTGATTATGGTGTGGATTATGATTATGGCCCACTGATGGTGTGCCCGTTCTTGTTCAATCCTTCAGAATCGACATGTCTCACTGTGACACAACAGCCATATTCATCCATATATCCAATCCATATATCCAACAAATCCATATATGTTCCTTGATACGTGTCATACTTTGCGTACACCTGCCGTCATCGAATTGTTACGCATCACCGTTAGCTCTAAAGAATTTAATTAACCGCTTTACTCAAGCTTCGCTTCGCACAGATTCTATATCATGCGCGTTTGAACTTTCTGAGTTTCTTAAAATAAATTTCGGCTTCTTTCACCGAGATTTAGCGTTGATATTTTATCGAAATGACACCGATTATGCGACTGAGCAGCCTTTGTTTTTGTACTGTGCTTTGTGCTCGTCTTTAATTTTTACGCACATTTACCAACTCGCCCAACAACTCCCTTCGCCGCCATTTCTCTCGGCTGGTCTTAGGACTATCGTCAGCATTCAAAATCGTCCATAACGATCGCCTATGTTTCAAGGTTAAATACATCGTACAAACGCCAACTTCGCTTAAACTTCCAGACTGCTAGCGGTGGAAACCTTTAGCCCAGCGTGCTCCGGTACCTATTAATCTCTATACTTAACGCTGCTGTCGTATCTTGTAAGGAGTCCTTGAATCTGGACGTGCCCTTTTTTCCCCCCAGCGTGTCAACGGCCAGACTTTTGTAATTTCGCGGCTGTGATGTCAGCGTTTTAAGCTCAGTTCAGCCTAGAGCCTACGGCGCCTTGAGCCTGTTTCGAAATCAGCCGGAACGAAATTGGTAGAAACTACATCGTCCCTTTCCTCTCGGTCGTCCCCAGAACCTGGCAGCAGGTTAAGCCTATCTCTTTCCCCCTATAGTTCTATCATGGGATCAGCTACGTAGATCGTGACATCCTTGCACACGGGATGGAGCCAGCTGCAGAATGTGCGTTCACCCGGCGACAGGGGAGTGAAAAAAAAAAAGAGTAAATGAATAAGTAAAGCGCTACGAACGTGTGGCCTCTCCTTTTCTATACGCTACCTTTCATCGAGTATGCCTTTGTATGACAGTGAAGGAACCTGGAGAGGAGGGACTAATGTACGCAGCGTGAAATTGTCGTGTCACTTTGAGATACCTTTTTAATAAGCTCGGAGAAACCCGGAGTGCATGGCCAGCATAAGCGCGCAGGCATACACAAATAACGGGGCAAGAGCGTCGCGAAGAATTGGACGATGAAGGAAACGGTATTAGGCGCGGCGGCGGCTGTGCATCTCAGCGCGAGCGACAAATTATAATAGCTGTCTTTTTTTCTTTTTTTTTTCATCCTCTACGCGCTACAGACGCGTATAGCGCGCGCTGCTTTGCCCCCATCTCTATATCTATAGACTTGCGACGCCATTTCCCGTCGTGTGCCCCCGTTTATCTCTCTGCCGTGCCGCCGCAGCTGCTCTCGCCACCTCCGCCCTCTCCTATCACCTCCTGCAACGGCAAGGTCTGCCATACAGGCACATGTCATCTGCAGCTCCTCTTGGCGCTGTGTGTGCCACGCTCTGCGCGCAGCAACCAGGGTGACAGGTTATTGATTCCTCGCTTTCCTTCCGCACACAGATGAGGAGCCTTGCGAAAAAAAAAAAAAAAAAAACGCGTCGGAGATGTTGCGCTTGCACTTGCCTTCGTCGTCGGCAGAAAGGGCCCACCTCCTCCTTTTTATTTTTCGCTGTTCTTCTCCGACTTTGTCGTCACTGGGTGTTACCCTTACTCCTTTGCCTTCCTTAGTGTTGCTACTTAAATAATGACTAGTTTAAAAGGCACTCGGGAGCTTACAAAAAGCAAGCGAAGACTTATTCAGGCTGCAAGTGATGCACCAAGGTATTTCTGGCGGAAACTCGGTTGACAGACCAGCCAGGGAAACAAGAAGAAAAAATATAATAAACTGACATGGCGACCGCTCTTTCGCGATACGCCAAACGAATGTCGTGGGACCGAGTGTGTCGCGTTTTCACGTATAGAAGAAATCGTGCTTTAAAGCCTTGCACTCCCTCGCGCGCTTACGACTTCGACATTCGCTTTTCATAAGCCCCTCACTGCCGCCCCCCTCCTACGCACACACAGAAAGAGAGAGAGAGAGAGAGTCAAAGAGATATCCGCCTGCTCAGACGGACGTTTCTTAAAATTCGGCACTTCATCTTGGATCTTCTCATCTCAAAAAAAGAAAAAGAGAAAGCGAAGAACACATGTGTGCCGCCATGCTGAATTCATCCCGCCCCGCGTTGTCTTTTCCTGGTTTCCATCTTCCATTCTGCTCGATTCGCTGTTTCGGTTTCGATCCGGTCGGCGTTCCAGAGCGGGACTTTCTCGGCGCTAGCGGCGGCGGCGACGACCGGCGAGGCGTGAAAACTGTTTCCTGACCGTTCCATTTGAATTTCTCCATCGGCGCACCGCCGGCCTTTTTCTTCTCCGCCGCAGAGCGTACCGAGCCATTCTTTTTTTCCCCCTCGCTCTCCCTTCTTGCCTCCAGGAGGGATGGGTTATCTGCGGCCGACAGGGAAACGGACAGTGAAATTTACTTCGTGCCCGGTGAACCGTTCGACAGCTCCTATAATGTTCCCTCTTTGGCCGTGTACAACCCTTCCTTTTACTTTTTCTTTCTTTGCGTTTTGTTCTCTGTAAATCAACGGTTTCGCTATGCATATGGGGAAGCACGAGCTGTCAGCGGTTCCTTTGGAGGCTTATTATTTCTATACTTCACCTCCTCCCTCCCCTCCCCCCCCCCCATGCCCCCTTAGCTTCAGTTACCCGTGCCTGGATACAATTCGACCATCCCTACAGCGCCGGAATTTGCTGGTGCACTCTGGCCTCTAATTGTGGACCGTAGACACGCCGCTATTACTTGTGATGCGAAAAAAAAAAGAAAGCAGGCGGGTTCATACACGCCGTTCATACCTGTAACGTTGACCCTAAAAGCATAAAACGAAAGTATATCCTGGGCTTAACCCAAGCTGCTTGGTCCGTCGCCTTAATGCATCTGTTGGTGCTTTCGCGTGCCACTCCCTTTTTCGGCTGTGCACTGGAAGGTGTGAGGCTTTTTAGGAGCTCCGAAATGAACCATTTTGTTATCTGATCATGCGCGAATGGAGTGTAAGAAAGCCTGGTTTCTGCGTCCGCTCTTTGGTCACGTGCTGCATCATACTTATACGGAAGTGGCAGAGACAGGAAACTTTCTTCAACTACCTTTATAAGCGCATCATTTTGAATGGCGCTGCATTTTGCGAGAAAGTAGTGGCCTTAAACGGGGAAAGGCTATTTCTCCAACGCAACAGAATCCACTTCGCAGGCGTGCACCACATAGTGCCGACTTGTACACTGTGTTGACACTTCCTACAAGATGTATTTCTTTGTTTAGCGACGCCAAAATTCCTTCGAATATAGCAGCAGTATAGCCAGTTATGAGGGTCCTTTCGTGTGTAAGTTTCAGTACACTAACCCCGGTATTCTCAAACGGTCCTTAACTCGAAACCCTTTATCCACTCGACCGAGTGGAGCACAGCGCCGTCCCTCTACAGAAGATGACGCTACGTTTCTCAAGAATTGCCGTATTAGGCAGTCTTTGTATAGCGTTACCGTAAGCTGCGAGTGTTGTCGTACACCGGCTGCCACGACTGCTCATGTGCGGAGTTTAGCGAGCTCCCGTATAAGGTTACTGGAACCCTCCGCCGTATACCGTGTTTGCGCAACTATACATGGCAGCACCAAGGCTTGCCGCTTCGAACCTAATTCGCCCGTGATACTTGGTTTCCGTCGTGACAGCAATAAATAAATGGCAAAATGAGTCATCGCTTCGTCACACCCCGTGGGTGAAATATAAGCGCTTTAGGATAGGATAGGGATAACTTTAATAAAGTGCCGGCAAGCGCTTTTTTGTCGTCTGTTTTGTTTTGATGCTGGTAGGCCTAGATGGACCTATAGAGGACCGGCACGCGCTGTCACCGCCAGTCTCAGAGGCCATGGAAGAGAGAAAGCATGTCGACTTCCATCTACCAGATGGCACCACACCATTTAGCGTTAATTAACGCTGTACTAAAACCCCTACATCTTCCATAAGTAGCGCCATTCTTAGATCCTTCCGCCACCCCGCTCTCCCCGGCGTTTGCTCCTCGCCGCCCTGTCGCCTCAGCCTCCTCCGCTCCTGCATTGGCCAATCCGTGTCACGTGGAAGCACGCGATGCGCTTTTGTATATTTTTTTTTTCTTTCCAGCGCGCTCCGATCGCCATTCTCGGACCAGTGCGACGAAAAGGGCTGTACGCGCAAGCGGATTGATCGAGTGCGTTACCGGACCAGGGGAGGTACACTCTGCATGAGTCCACCTAGTGGACATGTCCATTTCGTCTGCTGGTGAAATTCTGATTGCCTGGGCTTTGCTGCGGCAGCCGCGATGGGGCGCCGCAGCCAAGCAGCACTTCAGCAGCATACGCAATGGACATGTCCACTAGGTGGACTCTAACAGACTACTTCGCCTGATCAAATGTGCTCGGGACAAGAACTTAATTGTGATGCCGTGCTGCTGCGCCTTCGGTTGCTGCAACCGACAAGGCGAGGGCAAAATGCTTCGTTGTTTACCATTCGACGAGCGAAACGTACAATTAAAGTGTGGATAGTGTCGGGCGGGCTGACTTCAAGGAGGTTGTAAAAAACGCACGGCTTTGTAAAGTGCCGCGGTTCTTCATGACCTCTTCTTTTGAACATAGTTTACTCCTGCCTCTTCAAAAAAGTGCTTGCGTATGTGTCCATGCTGTGCGCTGTTTTTAGCGCGTTTCAGTTGAATTTTTTAATGTGCTCGCTTTGTTTCATAGGAGTTTTGTCTTGCGGCGAAAGTGCTCGCATCTGCGGCTGGCGTTGTGACATAAAAGCGATTTTATTCATGGCATGCTTTCAGCAGCACCAGACATTACACTGTAAAGGGAAATAACTCCCAGGTGGGGGAGTATAATGCTTGTCCTCTAGCGACCCCCGGTTGGGAGTTTATTATGCTCCGTATGATCGGATTTAGTTACAGTAAGCAAGAAAAATGTAAGTGCATGTTCTTCATAGCAAAATTAAATTTTTGCGAAATAGTGGTAGCGTAGCAATAAATTATTACGTGTGAGCATGACCCGCAGCAGCCGACGTAACACCGAAAAGCGCCCACTCATACAATTTCTAGACCGCACTACTTGTTCAGCGTCCAAGCAATTTCTCTCGGTTGTGAAAAGGATCTACATCGCTGATCTATACAGCGAATCCTCAAACTCGGAGCCAGCAGGCATGATTCTAGATCAGTGTCTGGGATAGAGCATCATGTTAATGCAATATCGGAAGCAACGACGTGACCAAAACCGAAATGCGCGATAACAATTCAATTCACATCTTTCAGTAAGAAGCTTTATTTACAGTACGCATACTTATATCTTCCCGTTTTCTTAGGCGAGGATATCCGTACACAGATACATAAGCAGCTGCTTGCACTCCGGTCTTTCTCACTGGCCACACATCACCGCAACGAACTTGGAGCATACCATTGATGTGCGACTAGCACGAACGTAGTCGCTTGAACAGTGGCTGCTGTTGCCATTGCTATGTGGTCCTCTCAAACATTGCACCGGTAATTGTCAGCATGTACTCACAAGGACATACAAGTCGCATTTCACGTACTGAAGAGCACAAGCCACGGTCAAGCAGCACGAAAACAGGCGGAACCTGAGCCGACATCACGAGTCGGTGAGCAGCTTCGAGGTGTACCCATGCCTTTTTCCGCAATTGAAAACGTTGCCCTTGCCTTCATCGTTGTCAGCAAAGTGATCAGAGCTAACGTACTTGAAGCTGAGATACAATGAGCTTCAGGCACGCCTATAACATTTTCTGGAAGGAAGTACGGGAAACAAATTGACGGAAAGCTCTCACAGAACGACACTTCACAGATGGAAACAAACCGTGAGCCATGAGCACTGCCGACTCCGCCGAACGCGCCCGGTCGCTGGCGAGGCGCACAGCATCATGGGGAGCGCCACGTGACCAACCTGTTCTGGCGGGAGCTTTTTAAAACTCCCTGTCGGAGTTTTCACAGGAAAACCGAGATATTGAAGCGTAGTAAATCGCGTCATGTCGCCTTAATGCTACCGCAGCTAGCCAACGGAGTGAAACGAGAGAATGGCGCTGTATTGCTCCCATACATCGGAGTAAATATTCGAGGATGGGGAGGTTTTAGAACACATCACCGGTTAAAAACTCTCAGGTGGGTTTACTTTCGTTGGCAGTGAGCACATTCTCGGTGCTTTTGCAAGGCTCACTAATACCTACGAATGCAGTCGTTTAGCTTCAATGTACGCCAGCATGCATTGATTTCGTTTGTGGTGTCCAACATTTTTAACGTCCCGAAGCGACTAAGGCTGTGAGTGGGAGGCCGTAGTGTATGGCTCCGGATAACTTAATTTCGTTCACCCGGGGAAGTTTAATTGGCTATTCGATCGTACAGTACACGGGCCTCTTGCATTTCACCTCTATCCCGACTGCTGCCAGACGCGTCCTCGGAATCGGAGGGAGTATCAGCGGCTACTTGCAGGTTTTGTGTGCAGCATTATCATAGCAGAGAAAGGCCACAAATGACCACAGTCCCCTGATAAGGATTAACTCTTTCACTGCTTAACATTAACATTTTTATGCGTTCGAGTAAGTAAATAGGTATCGCATGCATCATATGCATTGTACGTTACCTCGCATCTCTTGCGACAAATAATTTCGGTGTCTTTGTTTACGGAGGGCGGGCAGAGTTGCCGTTCTTGAGTACTCTGATTAAATCTATGTGAGGGTTGTTTGGTAGTACGACCCTCTTGTTCTCCCTGTCTCAGATATGTGGTTCCAAAACAGTGTTCGAGTTATAGGGACACTGCTTCGCTGCGTCAACTTACAACGTAAAATAATACAGATGCGCATGCAGTATGCAGATATAAAGTTATCACTTCAACAAAAGCGTTACTTGTGCTAATGGAGGAAGGGGGGGATAATTATTTTCGGAACCTCTGTCCGGTCTTGCCACCAAGTTCGTTCTTGCTATCAAATTCCAACCCTTTGCACTGTAATAAATAAAATAGAGATTTCATGTGCTGCCCCAACTACCGATAAGTTGTTCACATTATCAACACTTCCTACATGTGAAAACATTGTTCATAACCTCCAGAACCCGTGCCTCAGCTACACGTATCTTTAAACGGCGTATAGCAGAAGCGGCCCAGTTGTTATGCATTGCTTATTCAAGACAATTGAAATCTTTCACGAGCCGGCCGAAACAAAGTATTCTGCAGGCACGTAAAGGAACCTACGAAACCACGTTCACATACTTTCGCGCAGTCAAAACTTGTTGAAACTTGTTGAAACTCTGGTAATAATTACCGGCGTGTTTTAGCACACCACGAGCACGCGTCGTGCTTCAGCAATACGAACTCTCACGTGCGGAAGAATCACTTCGTCTTCATCCGCACGTGATAGAACGCTTGTGCTTTTGTCTCCGCTGTTTCGCTTTGTTTCCCTGCATTTCTGGGAGCTGCCGCTCCCTCCTTGCGGCAATGGATGAAGAAATCTCCGAGGACTTTCCTGATGTGCAGCCGTCAGGTCGGCTAGCGTCCAGGAAACGTGGAAGTGCGTCAAGCGATACAGACAGCGAGGCCACTGAGATATGTTCGGACAGCTACGACTCATCGGACGATGACTTCCAGGTCGTGATGAGTAGATCAGCGAAAAGAAGACTACTGCAGGCATCTTCGTCGCCAAGTGCTTCTACCGTGAAGAGTGCACCGCTGCGCTGGCCGCACACTGTGCTCTTTATGCCCGTGGACCCGGCGACCAATTTGCGGCTCCTCAACAGGCAGGTCCTCTCTTCCTTACTCGAGAGAATCGCACCAAATGAGATTAAAGACGTGCGAATAAACTCGCGGAAAAATGTCCTGGCAGTTGATGTGCTACATCGCAGTGCCCTACAACACCTACGTAATATAACTGATATCGACAAGGTAAAGGTGCGATCAATGATCCCTACAGGCGGCGATGGTACTGCGGGCGTCATTTATGACGTCGACGTTGCCATTCCTAATGACGACTTGCCAACGCTGATAAAGCCAACGACAGAAGGCAATTTCATTACAAGGATTTCCAGATTGGGAAACACACGCTGTGTGAAGATTTTGTTTGAAGGAGACAGCCTTCCTTCCCACGTCAAAGTAGGACATGTCCGCCATCCAGTACGACCATTCGTACCGAAGCCCCTCCAGTGTTTCAAGTGTTGCAAGATTGGCCACGTGAAGGGTGTCTGCGTGAACAGCGTAGTGTGCCCGCGGTGCTCCGAGTCCCATTCAGAAGACGCCTGCAGCGCACATGTTCTAAAGTGCCCTAACTGCAGTGGTCCTCACAAGGCCTCATCAAAGGATTGCCCGCGGATGCGGAAGGAATTCACGATTCTAAAACGCATGGTGCGGGACAATTCAACGCATCGAGAGGCTGCTACCGCTGTTCGGCGACGTCGGCATCGACACCGAAAACGTTCAAGAAATTCTGCAACTGCAGATAGGTACACGCCAGCTACAGTCAGAAGGGCTGCCGCATCTCCACACTGCGCCACCAAGACAGATACAAGGAAAGCGAACAAAGAGGAGAGGCTCGCCCGCCCTGAAGAATGGCCTGAGCTACCGAGGGCACGACTCCCTGCTAAGTTACCTCAAAACGCACCGACTGCAACGCCTTCTGCGACTGTTGAAGCGACGCTGGCTGATGATCTCCAGGTCATCAACATTCTGCGGTCGCTCATGAGTGCCATTCGCGTTATACTTACCAACATGAAGTCTTCGTCTGCGCAAAGCGCACTACAGGTGTTGGACACTTTGAGTCCAGTACTTGCAGCTCTTGGTTAAAATCATGGCTCTCCAGAAGCCGTCGTTTCGTGACGAAGTTCGAAACGCGTCGATATTTCAGTGGAACGCCAGAGGACTGAAGTCACGCATGTCGGACTTTCGACAGTTTGTGTTCACAAATAAGTTCCCGGTCATCGTCATCTGCGAGCCCCTATCAGATAACATCAGACTGTCCGGGTATGAGTGTTTCATGTCCGCCACCCACGGAGAATGCAGCAAGATCATCGTATTCATGCGACGTGATCTTACGTATGTCCATCACCCAGTGTCGCCAGACCAAGAAAACCAATACGTCTGTCTGACAGTGAAGAAAGGCAAGCTCACTTTCACATTAATTGGAGCCTACATATCGCCCTCAAGTCGGTTGGACTGCGAGAGATTACGGAAAATCACCACAGCGACTCCGCAGCCTTTGGTGATTACTGGAGATTTTAATGCCCACCACCATCTCTGGGGAAGTTCTAAGATAAACTCGAGAGGCAGAAGATTAGTGTCATTTGCCTCCAAACAAGAACTGTGCTTGTTAAATGATGGAAGCCCCACCTTTCTACGTGGAACTGCCTACTGTAGCTGCCTGGACCTGACCTTTGTTTCACGCTCCTTCACTAGAAAGGTCAGGTGGTTTCCGGATATTGAAACGCGGGGAAGTGACCACCTACCCACTTATCTTAGGGTTGAAGGGTTGACGGACTCCAGGTTAGCCGCCGTCACACAATGTATCGACTGGCCAATGTTCAAGTCAATTGTCGAAGACTGCTGTCGTGATGACTTGTCCACTAGCCTAGAGGACATCATAAAAGGTGCCCTAGAGGCTGCGAAACATTCGCTTCTGAGAACGTCTACACGCACCGAATACGGCATTGAGCTAGAGAAGCTTCGTGCAATTCGTCGTCGGGCAGAGCGAAGATACAGGCGCACGAAGTCTGTACATGACTTGAGGTTGGCCAGAAGAACTCAAAAGAAAATTCAGCGTCGCATGGACAAACTTGCATCACAAAGATGGAAATCATTCTGCGAATCTTTGGATCCACGAAAACCATTGTCTCACATATGGAGAACTGTTCGTGGTCTCCGTGGAACCCCTCAGCAGCGCCACCCTTTTAAGTCTTTGGCCCTTCACCAACAATGCAGCGAGATTGACGTAGCGGAAGCTTTCTGCAGGACGATTGCTGGCGAAAGTAGTTGCGCTGGAACGTCGACGCTCCGCCACTCACCAATTTCACGCGACTCCCGCATGGATAGTCCTTTCTCCATGGACGAGCTCGAAGCTGCACTGGCCTTGTGCAAGCGTTCATCTTCACCAGGGCCCGACGGTATAACCTACCGTGCCCTGTGTAATCTTGGCGATGAGGCTCGAAAAGTGCTCCTGCTCCTGTTCAACAGCTCCTGGCAGACAGGTACGGTTCCCCAAGAATGGAAGACCAGTCGCCTAATTCCACTGCTCAAGCCTGGCAAGTCGCCTGTAGACATTGCATCATACCGACCAATTGCGCTTGCCAGTTGCATCGGAAAACTAATGGAGAGGATGGTTCTAGCACGGCTAGAATGGTACCTCGAACATTACCAGGTATATCCAGATGCAGTGGCCGGTTTCAGGCGTGGCCGTTCTTCCATAGACAACGTTATCGACTTGGTGACGTACGTCGAGCACCAGAAGTCCTGCAAAAGATTATCTGCTGCTCTGTTTCTGGATGTTAAAGGAGCGTACGATAACGTAACGCACGAAGCGATTTTCAACGCGTTAGAGGCAGTAGGACTTGGCGGCAAAGTATATTTTTGGATAAGTAGCTATCTACATAAGAGATCCTTTTTCGTACTTACCGAGGATGGCCCGACCTCCCAGCATTACAGTAACCGTGGGGTGCCTCAGGGCGGAGTACTCAGCCCAACGCTCTTCAGTCTAACACTCATTGGACTCACTGACATCCTGCCAGGCACCGTTAGGCTCTCCATCTATGCCGACGACATTTGCATTTGGACGTCGGCTGTGACGCGACTGCAGCTTCGCGCGCGGCTTCAAAAGTCAGCTACTTTAACATCATCCTACCTTAGAGAACAAGGACTTCGTATATCATACGAGAAGTGCGCAGCGGTGGCATTTACCAGGAAATCAATGTCACCATACGTGATATCCGTCGACAGACACATGATCTCGTACAGCACGAGTCACAGATTTTTGGGGGTGGTCCTTGACAAAAATCTCTCCTGGACCCCTCATGTGAATTATGTGAAAAAACGCCTGACAGGAATTTGCCATATGTTTAAGTTTCTTGCAGGAAAGACCTGGGGAGTGCCAATACACTCTATGCTGCAACTGTACAGGGTCCTCTTTATTGGATTTCTGCGGTACAGCCTACCGGTCATGTCCAACACCTGCAGAACTAACCTGAACACAATCCAAAGCATCCAAGCCCAAGCACTCAAGATATGTCTCGGTCTACCGCGGAGTGCGTCAACGACTGAAGTTATTGCAGTCGCTCAAGATTTCACTATTAGAACGCACATTAGCATTGAAACAATGCGTGTGCACATAAGACACTCCGCCCGGACCCCTACCCACCACCTAGCAAGTCTCCCAGTAGATAGGCCCCACGCGACATTCAGTGCGACTGTCTTCGCGCACCGTGCCTCTTTCAGGTCAGGGTACACACCTGCGGCAAGGCCTTCTATTCCTCCATGGTGCATGCGCCGTACTCAAGTGAACCTTACAGTCCCAGGACTTCAGAAAAAGTCGGTCTTGCCATCATCAGCGCTCAAGCAACTAACTTTACTTGTCTTGTACGAGAAATACAGCGAATGCACACACGTCTACACTGATGGATCAACTACATCAACCAGTTCCGGCGGCGCTGTAGTTATACCAGCAATGGGAATAACCTAGCGGTTCAGGACTTCCCATGTCACTACGTCTACAGCTGCAGAGCTCGCGGCTCTCCGCGACGCGCTTCAAGTGATAAATACTGAAAGTCCTAGAAAATGGGCAGTCTTCTGCGATTCAAGGCCGGCCTTGCAATGTGTGCATTCATTTCTCCGACATGGAACTCACGATCAGCTCACGTGCGAAATCGCGGAACTTGTCCATCACTTAAGAGAAAAAGGCCATGATATCTCTTTTCAGTGGATACCAGGTCATTGCGGTATCATTGGTAATGATGACGCCGATAAGGCAGCTCGGACGTCAAACCAAGAAGACCGCTGCGTCCCCATTCCGCTCTCAAGGACCGACGCCGCGAGACAACTTGGCATTCTGGCAAGCACTATCTCCTTAGCAGAGTGGAATACCGTACATACAAGGCGCACAAGACTGCACCGACTAAACCCGTCACTTCAACTCAGACCTCCAGCCGGTGTGCACCGGCGTGAAGCGTCTGTTCTGTGTCGGTTATGGCTTGGAGTGGCCTTCACAAATGCCTACTCAGCACTAATTGGAATGGCTGATAGTCCTGCATGTGATGTTTGCGCATGCGAGGAGAACATTGACCACATATTGTGCCATTGTCCTCAGTTTCAAGCACAAAGACAGTATTTGTCCGACACATTGAGGAAACTAGACGATCGTCCTCTGAGTGAACAGACAATATTAGAGCACCGTCCCGACCGATCATCGGCTCAGAAGGCAGTGAAGGCACTTTTGTGTTTTCTCAGAACTTCTGGTTTGCTCGAGCGACTTTAACTGAAGTGCTATCCGTACACGTACCTACATCTTCTCTCTCCCTTCTTTCACTTCCCCTTCTCCCTTCCCCCAGTGTAGGGTAGCCAACCAGACTATTGACTGGTTAACATCCCTGCCTTCCTGTATTCTTATCTCTCTCTCTCTCTCTCTCACGTGCGGAAGCTTTACGCCTTAAATAATGGTCATTTTCTCTATTTGCGCACTTCCCAAGATGACATTAAGGTCAGTTACTGACTGACAAAGCAAAATCTCGCCTCCAGAACTGCTCCGCAGGGCTCGATGGAAGTTTTCCGCGCATATCCTCCGGCAGCGCGTCAACCGCCGTCTGCTGCGGCTGATCCGACATAGGCGGCGCCACCGTCGAGGCCACACCGAGCAGGAGAGTGAAACGGAGGAGGAGGGTAGTGGTTGGCGCTACATTTAAAAACTGACGGTTTTACACTGCACAGTCATGGGGCACCATCTCTTAGATGCAAATCGACACATTTTCCCTCGTTGATGGAGTCCCTCTACGTCTATAGCAGAGTCAAAACAAACGACCGATATAAATAACGATAAATACAAGAAGCGCGTGACAAATAGGCAAGAGTGTTTCGATGTTTTCTGAACACTCCTTTTGAATGTTCAGTTGAGGCATCGTTTATTAATCGACAAATTCAGCAGTTGGTTGAACTAAACATGATGACCTACCAACGACGTCTATGCGATAGACAGCTCATAGTGTAGCTCTCACGTCGCCGTTAGTGCATTTCGGGCACATCTCGGTTATCTTTTTTTTTTTTAAATCGTCTTACCTTTCATATCGGGTAACCAGATATTGCGTGTGTATTAATTGCACATAGCATTTCTGTACAAGTTCATGCTTGCTCTTCGCAGGCGCGTTTCTGTTTTGTTCTTGGCTTGTAGAATTTCTGTTTTCAATCTTAGTTGCCATGGTCTCAAAAAATTGAATTATGCGGTTTTACATGCCAAAACCACTCTCTGATTATGATGCACGCTGTAGTGGGGGACTCTGAAAATTTAGTCCACCTGGGGATCTTTAACGTGCACCTAAATCTAAGTACGCGGGTGTTTTTGCATTTCGCCCCCATCGAAATGCGGCCGCCGTGGCCGGGATTTGATCCCACGACCTCATGTTTAGCAGCCCAACACCATAGCCACTAAGCAACCACGGCGGGTTGGCCGTGGTCTCTTAGTGCAGAATCTACGCACGTGCACCTATACGAGGGTTAGTGTCTCTTCCTGGATGTTCCCAAGTAAGAAGCTCCTTATGCTTCTGATTTTGCTACGCTCATTTTGAGCGGAATAATTCAGCTGATTGAGCGGATGCTCAGGACACACTCAACGCCTGCTGTACCTTCGTTCCTTTGTGTATCGATCTAGATTATTTCCGTTCAAACAAATGCGAGCTCATCTCTCAGCCCACCTCGCCGGGCACGTAAAGCCCGGGCTAACACTTGGTCGACAAGAATTCTTTAAACTCGGATAATTGCCATCACCGATCTGTTTTAGGGAGGTTTATTTAAATCGGTGCTTCCAGTCTGTTCAAACCTTTCGTACAGCTGTACCGAAATAAAACAAAGTAATGCGGCTTCTATAGGGTCATTAGCGACTGAGAAATGACGCTCATGAAGTGCTCCGTATTGAAGATATGGTTCGTGGCTATACAATTTCCTTGAAATCCTAGGCGTACGCCGAGTGATGATCAATGCGTGAATATATACCGGTCATGGTGGCATAGTGGCGTCGCGCTGCTCAAGCCGAGGGCGCGGGATCGAATCCCGGCCGCGGTGGCCGCATTTAGATGCGGGCAAAATAGATAACGCCCGTGTGCGGTGCATTGGTTGCACGTTGGTCAAAATTAAAACCAGAGTCCCCCGCTATGGTGTGTGTCATCATGATATCGTGGTTCTGACACATAAAAGCCAAATATTTTAATTTTTTAAGTACGCGACTCGTTAGGAACAGTGCAGCTGACACGGGCAATGCATAACAAGCTGGACTTGCAGTTTTCGCAAGCTGTGTGTGTAGGCGCCCGATTTAATTTGTTGACTGATATCCTGAGCTGGAAATTGTGCTTTTGTTTTGCTTATACATGTTCGTGTACGGCACCGTGTTTTTCCTCCGGATGACGCGTACATTCGTTTCTCAGAATTCAAGATTCGGAAAAATATTACACGAATGTAGAAAGAAGTGCGTCGTCCGTGGGAGCTTGAATTAACGAGAGTCGACTGCGTCTGCCCAAGGAACGCCTGGTACACAAAGCCCCACTCTCAAATTCCCCCTTTTTTTTTTCAGCTGATAGAATTTCCTGCGAGCTTTGCACGCACGTATATATTTAATATATACGTTGTATATTTAATGAGAAAACTCGGTTACGGTCCCCAGCTGGCATTAACGCGCTTTTGTTACGAAACGTCTTGTGCGTACGCTCCCCGAATTAGCGCGACGCGGTCTCTCGTTTCGACATCGCTTCTCCCTGCCTAATTCGCATCGGCTAATCTCCCTGAAAGCAGCTGAAGCTTTCGGCTTAAACGCTAATTCAATTTGAGGCATATCCTCCCGTGTTCGTTTTGCTTTGCGCATACACCACGTCCGCTTGCAAACTTTGTTAACGTAAGGCAAAGAGAGAGTGGTGGGTATTGTTGCGTGCTAGCGGTGGTTGGCTTGCTCAGAATTCACATTCGCCTCGTTTCCGCGGGAGCGGTCGCTTTATTTTTTTCTTCGTTGATCTGCATAATTCATGATGGCAGTTTGTTGGTCGAGTGCCGTCTTCCTGCAGTATCTAAAGCACCTGCTCCGACACTTCGTTCTTTCTCGCTCGATCGAGGCGTATACGAACGTTTTCTTTTGTCTTTAAATGAAAATGATTACAGGGCTACAATATACGCTCGAAAACCTTCACCAACCACTCCTACCTTCCTTCCCTCTTTCCGACTCTCCTTCACCTGCGAATCTCCTTTCACGGCCATGAAACACTGAAACCTGTGCTATACACTCTGTGATGAGGTATCAATTGAAGGATCTGGCGCACACGTCTTGTCGGCGTCGTTAAGCCTGGATGATTTTTCTGCGCAACTGCGTTACAGGCTTGAGCTGCGCACATGCGCGTGCACTCTGGAAGATTCCCCGCGCTCTCCTCCTGGACGGCTGCTTTTAAGGCCTTGTGAGGAGCACTATATATGCGCTGTAGGCGGCGCGTGCACTCACCTGACTGCAGAGCAAGGGAGACTATAACGCGAAACGCTGCGAGCCATAAAACCGTCTCATGCGCCCCCTCGCAGAATCAAGGTGTACTCGCAGCTGTTCTACAGGGAGAAAGCGCCCGGAAGTTTCGGTAAGAACCTGTCATGGCCAACTACGCTAGAACCAGCTAGAAAAGGGGTGAAAAAAAAAAGCGATGTACAACGTTGAGTTACGGTGAGTACATTTATAGCGTTAAAAAAGAAAATGTTCCTCCTTTAACAAAACAATGTCGCGGAAACGGGCTAGCTATAGATTCCACTCCTAAAGTTCCGTGTTCTCTCTCTATCGCCCCCTCTACCGCTTCCAGCAGCTATCTACAAACTCAGTTGAGTGCATAATACTCGAGTTGACCAGAACGTAACAACAACAACAAACGAACAGCGAGGAAGAGTGCTTTTGGAATGAAGGGCGTATAACCGAAAAAAAAAAAAGCCCGGCTGGGTCGGGTCGCAAGGCACGCGACGCAAAGTGCGGGCGCGCGTGAGAAGGCGTGCCTCGTCGTTACCCTGCAAGACCACATCCCATGAAAGAAAGTAGGCACAGGAAACCGTCTGCAACGAGGCACTCGCGCAGTCACAGGAAGGTAGGCACGTTTACAAAGACAAAAACTTGCAACTCCTAGACCCGGTAGCGACATCTGTGCACCTTCTCGGCTCTGCAGACGTCCCTCGTCTGCGCGCAGGCGCCCGTATGCGTCTTTCTCCCTTTTTTTTTTTTTTGTGTGTGGGCGCGTTTGTTGGATCATGCGCGTGTGTCTGAGTGAGAGCGCGTGATATATCGTGTGCGTTCTCGGTGCTTCGTGCTGTTTGTTATGTGTTGTGAGCGTTAGAATATACATGTGTGTTGTGTTCTGCTTGTTGTGGGTGTTTTTATCTGTTTGTAGGTTCTCGGCTTTATCCTCTTAAACCCGCTTGTCAATTTGAGCGACACTTTCTATGGCAGTTTTTCCCGCTCAGATTAGTGACGAAATACAGCATTACTTCACCACGGTCCTCTTCGGTGGCTGAGGACGAGGTCACCGGTTCGATTACCTGCCGCGGCACCCGCATACCGATGGGGGCGGTATGCACGCAGAAACGTTCGTGTACCTAAACTTGGGTGCACGTTAAAGAACCCCAGATGCTCCAAAAAAGAAAAAAAAAAAAATGTCGGAGCCCTCCATTACGGCATCCCTCATAGCCCCAGTGTTGCTTTGCGGCGCTGGACTCCACAAATCAATCAATCATGTCGCCAATGGTTCACGAGTCGCCACTCAAGGTATATCAAAATGAACCAATCTCGTTTTTTTTTTTTTTTTTTTTTTTAACGTACGCTTTCTTTTTTTTGTTATTCTATAGAAGGGCTGTATAGGAGGGTATAGCCACGCACCACAGCCTACAGGGGACGAATGCCCGTGGTGCGGGGCCGCACCGACCCTATACCACATTACGTGGGAGTGCACGCTACAAAACATTGAACACCCTCACACGAACACCACGAGGGAGCAATGGGAGACACTGCTGTCCAACTCGGCCCTCGACGACCAGCTCAAGCTGATACAGAGAGCTAAGATGGCAAGAGCCAGCGGAGGCCTGGACTAGGGGCCCTGGCCATTGGCGATTATCCTAATTATTCTTTATTAAAAGTTTACCTATCTATGGCGAACGTAGCGCTTTTGCAGACGTGTTGTAAGGCGAGGCGTACATACAGTGCCGCCAGTAACGTGTTTTACAAGACCGATTAGGAAGTTTTTAACTTCTTCTTGACAACGTCGAGGTCAGTTGCTTACATGTCATATTTGCAGGCGGTCACACTTTAATGCATCCCCCCCCCTGCTTTCTTTTAAATCTTGAACATTTCGCCTAATTCGAGATGTTAATCTGAATTTTGACTCTCAATCGAAACAATACCGTTATAACTCAGCGGGTTTACGGGCCAGCGGCCGAGCGAAGACGCTACTGCGCATGTGCGGTACACTGGGCCGGCTAGCGTGATTACATAGCGGGTCGCTCGCTCTTTCCTCTCCCCAACGGAGCGCGCGCAGCGGACCCAAGGGGGTCATATACTAAAGCTCTTAGACCGGACCAGTGTTTTTGGGAAACAAACATGGCGATCACCCGCAGGACCAGCGGCTTGTCGTCGACGCTGTATCAAACGCGGCGCTGGTTCGCCTGCAGGCGAAAAAGCCTCAGTGGTGTTTGACCACTGAAGCGGGCCTCTATGTCTTGCAAGAGGTTTCAACAACGAGGCCGTTTGGCGACGATTTCAAGGGATGACCGTGAACCTGAAGCGAGCGTACTGATGTTTTCACAGTAAGTCCAACCTTGTTCGATAGGTGATGCAGCAAAGTGCTCTGCTCTAGTGTTCCTGTATATGCAGAGTTGCGCATAGGTCCGCCAATATGTTCCAGCTATGCAGTGAAGCCACTCCTCGCGCGCGCGCAGGAGGCGAATGCCACACGGTGTACCATTTGCTTTTTTTGTCTGCTGGTCGCGAGCTACATGCGCCAATTGTTTGCAAGCGCTGAGCAAGGTAAAATATTTTAATGTAGGCTACGCTCGAACCACTGGCGTAGCCGGAATGGGGTAGGATTTGAAGCCCCGAAATTTCGTTTGTATGTGCACACACATACAAACTCGCAACATACACACCAACGTACATATAGGAGGTAGGAGGCCCCTCGATCCCCAAAATAAAATCCTGACTACGCTCGTGGCTCGTACAGCTCAAAAGTTTTCGTGCAGACGCGCTGTACTTCGATTGCAACAAAAAGCGGTGCAATGTTTTTTTCAGCATGCATATGAAGTTCCATCGCGGGTGCCGGAAGGCGAAAAATGTTTTAAATGGTGTTTAAAGAAAACTTCACACACATAAGGTGGACAATTATGTGTGCTCATTTTGGCTGCCGAAACGAGCCGATTAATGAACGTTGCCAAGAGAACTATCGTGCCGGTAGTCAAGTCGGGCACCGTTAACAGAGCTTCATTTATCACTAACCGTCGTTCACAGCAGCTCCACGTTTTCGATACATGCAGTGCCAACACATAGATTTAAGCGCATTTCAAACGTTCACATGCGCACACTTTATGCAAAGCTTATTTTTTAGGATTCATTCATATCGCAGACTAACCAGCTGCTTCGTAGCAGCAGATGTTCAAGTGCAAAAAGATTCAAGATGCCCGAGCGAGATCACTCATTTCGTACGCGGGGAATGGATGACCAATGGCTGCTGGCAGGCAGCAGGACAAGAGTGCTGGTTCTTGGAGCCTTGGGGGACAGAATTTGAAGCATCTGGAAAGGCAACAAGCTATTAAGAATAACAACAGGTTATTTTTATTGCACTAAGCACGTCAAGACGGCAAACTTGCAAAGTCATTATTCTCACATTGCTGATTGTAATACGACAACACATTTTTCTTAATCTCTGCATACTGCTCGGGCGAATTTACTACACCACAGCGCTTATTAAACATGCAAACAGAGTTTTACATTGCTCATGTCGACGATCGAACAAACAAGATATTGCGGGCGGCAAATGCTGAAGCGATCACCACTGTCTCATAAGCGGGAGCGCGCGAGTTTTTCGCTTACTGCAAGACAATGAACATTAGCACATCAATCAACGTTACATACAAAATCAACGCCGACAAAATAAAAAACAAAACACAAAGGAGAGAAAAACCACGGTGCAGCGGGAAAATTGTATCTGCTAGTATTTACTGTTTTGAAAACACTGTTCTAGAGCCGCATGCATAGTCAGAACAATCGTAGAAGCAACAGAGCGAATTGGGCTAGTTGGTAAGTGAACATTCTTGGCGTATATGTGCAGCGCGACACAGACGTGTCGTTCATTCTTCGTCCCGCGCCTGTGTTGCACTGCGCATATACACCAAAAATGGCAAAAGTGAACAACCTCTCATGCCATGGGCGTACGCATTTCAGCGTGTACAGGAGTGTCACTCGAGATAAATGCTGCTTTAGTGTAAACAAGGCAAGCTCAGCTCTATAAACAAGGCGATTGCATCTCGCATATCCTGGTAACTCAGGAGCCGGCCGGTCTCGGCTGATACGCAGTAGCCATACCAGCCGCCAGCGCACGTATATCCGTCCGCGCGGCACCGCGTAAAAAGCTTTGCCGCCTTTCGAGCGGTTTGTGCAGTTTAGTGTGCTACACCCCGTCATACTGGAATACAAGTGTCAATATGATGTGTTCGTATCACTTCATCAAGGTCCTTGACTTAACATCGTCGAATAGCGTACCTGCAAGCCGGAGCGGATGGATGCAACGCACGCTCGACGGTCCGCTGAATGCACTGTCGATGGCACTGACTGAAACGACGAGTCGGCATTGCGCCCGTAAAGTCGGCTTTGCAGCGTCGCAGTTGAACACTCGACGTCTTGAACACTTCACGTGATAGCGCTTGGCGAATAGCGGTGCGAGCGGCGCCGGAAAAGTTATGCGCAACTCTGCTCCCTGCGGGAGCATATACAGGAACGCTATACTCTGCTCTAAAACTTTACTCTGCTCTCTACTCGACCGAGCGAGGGATTGCTGAGCTGAAACTCCAGCTTTGCTGTACCGCTTCGCTGCTGTCTCCGCACGCCCGATGGCCCGTAAACCCGCAGAGCTATAACTCTCTAATATGGAAGCCGAGCTCCCCGGGAGCGCAGAAGAGGCAGTGCCCTTATTAGGTCAGGCGGAAGCGCCTCGTGGCGAAGTTTGAATGACGGCATGTAGCGGGAGATGCTGATGCGAACGTCACGGCAGATGCTTGTTAGGCGAAGCATATCAGTACCTGCTGCGACCTGACCGTGATGTTCAGTTTCCAATTTCGTACAGCGCTTTTTCTCACGGAGCGTTTCCGCCTGATGTGTTAGTGGGGCTGCTTTTTCTCGATGCGCTCGGTCTCGATCTTGACTGAATTGAAAATTATAGTTTGATTATGAATATCTTGAACATAGGAGTAATTGTCAAGATTGAAAAAAAAAATGAGTCGATGTGTAATAAAATGTGACTGCCTGCATAAAAATTTGACGTATAAACAGCTTCCTCCAAGGTTCTGCATGGGTTGCGCGTTACCGTAGTGGTTGCATGTTTAACTCCACCTTTAACACACTGAACAATTTATCCATAAGAATTACGCAAAAAACCGTCAAGGAGTAAGTTTAAACTGCGTCACTAAGCAGAGGCTTGAAGTAGCATGGTTCCGTCTACTCCATTTACGTATTTCGTCGCAACAGCAAAAAAGAATGCGTTCTCGAGTACAAACACTGACGCATAGTTGAAATAACGTAAACAGGTGAGCAAATACTTATTGAAAAGACTGAGCAACCACAGTGAACACTAATCACAGTGCATGTTACAGGTGACGAACCCTTCGAAGACGTGTCTCTACTGATAATAAAGTATCTGGCAACAGCGAACGTTCAGCTTCCAAACTGCCCATCTTGGGTGCCGTCTACACGAAATTATAGACTCGCCCAATAACCACTGCGCCGTTGAAGGGCACAGAAATAATTTATCCAGGTATCCCCGCGCATCAGTCTACGGATGTTTCGGAAATGCTACACCACAGGAAAAGGGTGACACGAGCGTTTCAGCCTGTTTTGTGCGCAGTAAGCTGCCGTAATTTGAATCATTTTCACTCGTGTCAATTTCTCGCGTGGCTTATTTCAGTAATCTTTGGCAAATGTCGAAGCTACGTAACTCGTCAACAGTGTTTGTTCGGGAGCTGACGTGCGGGAGCCGACCAATCGACCCTGTTCGCAACGAGAAAGCGCGCGACAACAGTTCGTGGTTTGTCGCTGCCCGCTTGGAACTACAGGCACGTCGTCGCTTCGTCATGCATTCACGCGTCCGAGAAGCTGTCGGTGACAGTCGCGACACCCGGGCAGCGAAGCGCCGATAAATATTTACGTCCTGTAGAGGCGCCTTTGGAGCACGTAATATCTTATTCATGGCACATATCCTACCGTGAAGAAGCCTTTCGTCGGGAACACGTCGGTGGGAGGAACAGTGGTGGCCGCATAGTCTCTCATTTATTTCCGTTTCCCCTGTCGCATCATTAAATCGTCCGCGCCACGGCTCTTCCGCGGCGCCGTCTTTAAGTGCTGCAGCCTTTCAACCATTCTGTTAGCCGTCAAGTTGGACAAAGATGTGTAGGTAACCCACCGTGTCCCCCTTCAAAAAAAAAAAAAAAAGGAAGCACGGAAAAGGACAGAGCGACTCGCTCCCCCAGGCTCCTCGCAAGATTCCCCAAAGCCATTCCGCAGAATCCCACTGCACCGAAGAGAACACTGCAGACCTGTCCACGGCACAAATGTCATGTCAAGTGAATGTCAATAAGTAACGAGCAGCACAGGCCGGACAGAGCAATCCGTTTCTGACGTGCTTGGTCCCCCGCGCGTCTTTCGTTCTTTCTTTTTAGGGTACCGAGATTGCCCTTTGCGATTGCTCACGGCGTCTGTGCCCAGCGGGAGAGCGCGACCAGTCGAATGTGCGCAACCCGCCTAGTGTTCCCCATAGCTTTGTGTCGCACTCTGCCCACGGACTATTGACGCGCGCAGGGACTGCAAGTGCCGCCAAGTCCTGCCTCGCTGCAGCGCCAATACTTGAATGTGCGCGGTGTCTTTACTTTCTCTGTGCGCGGCGTTGGGCAGCCCAGCGTGGACAGAACCAAGGTGAGGGCTGTGCGGGTTGCGATGAGATACACGGGGGAATTCGTTCACTTTTCTCTCGCGCCCATCTTTCTTTTTTTCGCCTCTTTACACCGTGCGCCGGAATTACCCTGGAGGGAGGCCCCCCCCCTGCAGTTCCCGCCTTGGACTGGCACCTTCGTGGTCGATCAGATTGCAGAGCGTGCGTCCCTCCGCAAATTGGCCTTATACGTTCTATAGCGGGAGTCGGTTGCGAAGCGCATGCGAGAAAAGTGCCGTTGCTGGCGCCGGCGGCTCCGCTATATGCGACCATTTCGTTTTCCCCGAATCTCGGCCCAGTGGGCTATATAGCTCGCCGACTGGCACGAGTTACCACCGTCTTTCTCTAGCTCTTTCGAAAGCGTTTTGCAGCTACGGGAGCTTTAGCAAAGCAGCTGCTGCAATCCGTTATGCGGGACGGTCGGAATAGAGTACAAGGTAGGTGGCCGACTTCTGATTCCGCTGGGAAATGGGGTAGAGGGTAGCATTTCTTCGGTCTCCGTGTGCAGCTATCGCCATTTATTGTTCCTCAAAGCCTTACGACTCATGGAAGAACTCCCGGTTCAACCATAAAGAACAGGACGAAATAGTTCACGTTTACCGGGTGTTTGTTTTCTCTGCGCGCTCTCGCAAGGCGCCCACGTTGACGCGCATATCATGGTGCCCTTATACTTTTCAAGCTGTAGAAAACGTGTGTGAAATATAGCAGCATGCCGGAAAATCTGCGTGGAGTTACTTTATTTGCGAGAAAACGAACCAGCTTGTAGTGTGAAAGTGCGCTTTCAGCTCGTCACCGACGTGTTCGGTGGACTTGCGGTTGCAAATGAGTGGCGCTTTGTACAAGCGGCTCCGCGCACGCGAACTATAACTGCGCCCCTGGTACACGAAACTCCAGTAAACGGAACTGTGCCTCGTCTCTTGGCAGGTTTGTTGCTGTGTACGTCTATCCTCGTTTGAACTTGAATGACATGGCACGACCACAGAAACTTCATCGAATTTATAACCCCTTTCTTTCAGTGTCCCCTTCCTCGCCTAATTTTCTTTTTCTGAAACCACTGGATTTTACCTTTCTATCTTTAGCTATACGAACAAGCTTCCAGGTACAACGAGCCGTCTATAATCAACCAACGAATCCTCGAGAAGCCTATGTTGGGCCTTTCGCTTGAAACGACCTAGCCGCTGCGTATAAGCTCGCATGGAGCAAACGGAAGGAACCACCACACAGCTGCGCCACGGCCATCCAGCGAGTACGCCGAGACATGCGCGGAGAGCCTTGCACAAGTACAAAACGCTGAAGGGGGCTGAAGAGCCTCTACTATATTCACAATGGGGCGCTAGCAGTCATCTTGAGGACCGTTTTGAACCGCCAGGTCCTTGCACGCCGGACGTTTTCGGCGCCAAGTGCATCCGCAAAACTGCAGGACCGTCTCCACTGTGCTCATGTTCCTCTTCCGCGGCCGCCGAGCACCTTAGGTTTGTTTTACTCGTAAAGCAGCTATAAGTTCGAAACTCAGTTTACTGCGTCAGTCCCATCCATTAGGCCGTCGTCGTCAGGCCACCTCTTCATTCTCATCCTCAAAGAAAAAAAATTTTTTTTTTCGTCACCGCCGACGCTGGATCGAGATCTAACTCATGTTTTTGTGTTAACGTGCAGTTGGGAGGTGGACGCCCTAACCTCCTCAGTCGCTTGGTACCCAGTTGGTTACCTAGCTTTATAGTTCTTTAAAAAAGTAACTCATCGGTGATTACCTAAAATATTTATCAAGGATATATAGTCAGGCGTATTCGAAACACTATGGAAGGGGTTTAAACGCATTAATGCCGTCATACTTTGCGGAAATCCCTCACCAATATAGTGACTACATTGAATGGGACTGCTTTGTCACACGCGATGAAAAGCGCCCGTGAAGTGCTTTTCGAATATCTCGACTTGACAGGAACGTCCCGCATGCAGCATGAATGTGCCAGCAAACCACGCGAGGTTACAACTCTGGTTCTGAGGTTAGGCCAAGAAAAATTACTTTTTAAGACAGATTGTTTTTAGAAGGTTGACTATTACTTTCGCCATTTACATCGAGGTGCTGCCTTAATCATTTAATCATGTACATATATATATATATATATATGTATGTATGTATGTATGTATGTATGTATGTATGTATGTATGTATGTGTGTGTGTGTGTGTGTGTGTGTGTGTGTGTGTGTGTGTGTGTGTGTGTGTGTGTGTGTGTGTGTGTGTGTGTGTGTGTGTGTGTGTGTGTGTGTGTGTGTGTGTGTGTGTGTGTATATGTATGTATGTATGTGTATGTGTATGTATGTGTATGTATGTATGTGTATGTGTATGTATGTGTATGTGTATGTATGTGTATGTATGTATGTATGTGTATGTATGTATGTATGTATGTGTATGTATGTATGTATGTGTATGTATGTATGTATATGTATGTATGTGTATGTATGTATGTGTATGTATGTATGTATATGTATGTATGTATATGTATGTATGTATATGTATGTATGTATATGTATGTATGTATATGTATGTATGTATATGTATGTATGTATATGTATGTATGTATATGTATGTATAAAATGTCACGTTCATAACGTATGAGTCGGTATACTACTAACCGACTTGAAAAAGAAAATGTGCCTATGTCCGAGGAGGCTAACCACTGTGTACCCCGCAGCCTTTGGGAGTAGTACACAAGTCCACAGCGAGCGCTGGTGCAGCAGGCGACGGCAGCTTTGTGTCCATTTCGAAGAAGTTGCTCTCTAGTAGATGGCGGTGTCGTCCGCTTCGAGTGGCTGCTTGTATGGCAAAAAAAAAAAAAAAAAAAGCAGAGTTAACGAGGGGAGGAATTCCTCAAGTCTGCTAATGTCACTTCAACCTTTCGCTTTTTTTTTTGTTCACGAGTGTTTTCGAAACTCTTTCAAAATTTATCTGCTGCTTGACCGGGTGATCGAAAAGAGATGCAATTTTCTTCGTTAATTCGGGCGAAGGAAGGCATGGCAAGGCACGGATGTTCCTTGAATCAGCTGAGATCACTTGGAGCGCCCAGGTTATAGGGCTTCTCCAGGAGATGCCGACTTCTCATCTTTGTATGTTCTGTCGTGTAAACTTGCACATCAGCTTCGCTTCCTTTTCTTTCTTTCTATAATTTTGTGTGACTATTACGGCTGTAGAATTTGTGCTCGACATTTCGCTGAATATCGCCAGTGCACGCCGTGATCTTAATTGAGCGTTCGTATAACATGGCCTGACGTACTCTTGTAACAAGGTGTATCAGCCAACAGTTCAAAAAAATTTTTTTTTCATTGCCTATGGCGCATAGCACAATACTAGTCCATGAGCCGGTCTACTTGAACAGGCTGACATTAGTTGCAAAAGAAGAAAATTTAAATCTATAATTGACTAATTAACAGAGACTTTACTAACTAGGTTATTTATCTAATTACCTTATGGCACATGTTACAATTTGCGAATTCTATCCAGTGAGACTGCAAGGCATATTCACGTGAAAAGAATTGTGTGCACGAAACCATTTACGAGACATGCGCCGTCAAACTTGCGGTAAAAATTCACTGTCTTTCCACATAATTTCTTAACAAAGCGTCGTTTCACGCATTGAAGCGCAAGAGTAACTAGAACGTCAATGATTTTTTTCCGCAAAGTTCTGGAATTTATATCCCGAAAGTGGTGTGTCATCTTGAGAATTCGTACCAAGTGGATCCGCCTTGCGAATCCCCCGGCTACAATTGGTAAATTGCAATATGTGCCATAATGTAATTATTTTAAATCATAGTTAGTGAAGTTTTCTTAATTAGCCGATTACACTGTTAAATTTTTTTGCGCTAGCAATGTCCGCCCCTTCTAGTAGGCCTGACTAGACTTGCGCTATCTGCCACAGACAATCTCAAAAAAATTTCAAAGTGTTTGCTGAAACACTCGTTATAATAGCCCTGTCCGATGAGCATATCACGCCCATGCATGTCCGGCGCTGATCGCCTAGAGTGAAGGAAAGTCGACTAAAGTAAGCGTGGGATCCTTAGGCCTAACGCCTTTTGCAGCTTCTCTGCTGGAGGTATGGCCCTGGCGCTAGAAAGCTCCGTTCCTCGCTCGCCATCCTTCTGTACAGTATAAGCAAGGGAGTGGATTTGTAGGAAAGGGAGGGGATGCAACCTTTTTTTTGTATGTCTTCGTGCCGAAAATTCCGCATATTCGTAAACGCAAACGTCTTTTTGTTTGGCGACGTCTCTGGGCTTCGTGTGTGCACAGTTCTTTGTGGCTCTGGCGGCTGCGGCTGCCGGATGTTTTCGAGGACGTCGGCGACGCATCAAACTTTCTTCGCGCTTCGAATCCTTTATGTACGGGCGAGATGGCGGGCGCAAAGGTGCGTTTCTTGGCTGCTGAATCGATTCCTCCTGCTTCTGCAGGGGACAGCGCCGGGCTCTTAACGTTGAGCCCCGGTGAAACCTCGCGTCGCCTCGCGCCTCTGAAGGGGGCGGGGGTGTGGGGGGGTGAGGCATGCACGCTGCTGACGACATGGCGCGACGCGCCAGAAAACGCAGGATGAAAAGAGATGCTGCAGTCGAGCCGCGCACGCAACGGGAAAATCGAGTCGAGGGACAGATAAAACGGAAAGAGAGCGCGCCAGGCAAATGCTTTCTCGCATCGGGATCGTAGCTGTTTTGTATCTTGCTGGGAAGGTAAAACCGATCTCCGTGCGACAACCACCGCGAGAAATTCAATTCTGTTTGAGCTGATTTCTTCTTTTTTTTTCTGTGGCAAGTTTCTTAAGCACCCGCATCAGACATGCATGCTGTGCGACGTTATAGAAGCAAGAGCTTTTTGGCCAGTGCCACCGCGTGCGTTACCATTTTTCAGTGGCACCGATATTCTGTGCACTATTGCCGACGATGCCACCGACGCTGCCGCCGGCGCAGCGGGATGTCAGTGGACCATCTTTATTTTCATTTCTTTTTCTTTCTTCCTTTCCTTCTTTCTTTCTTTTCACGTTTGATCCCAACGTGTGTCTAGTGTAACGTTCCTGCATGATCACGAAGGCGAAGGTGACTCCTCTGTTCAGTATGAGTCTGCCCAAAGTGCAAGAATGTGTGTTTTCTAACTAGGCATTGTAACTCATGGCAGGCAGGCGCACCTACGTGCGCGCTGCATAACGTATAGTGAAACAAGAAATGGTTCGGGGAAAAAAAAGGAAATTCAAGCGCCTGCCAACAGGGGCTACATGTGCCTCGTCCTCCCACAGGCTGTGAGCGCGCCTTTGTGCCGGCATTTGGAGTCGTAACGCAGCTTTCGTTGCATCCAAGGCAGCAGCACACCGCTGTATCAATATATGACGTGGCGATGACTATCCACGAGAAAATTACTTTCGCTTACCCACGCACGCACGCACACGCACACAAAATTACCTTCTTTGCGTTGCAAGCTGGAGAGTGTGGCTCCATTCGCCTCTGCTTGGACCAAGTCCGCAAAAGTGCGCCCCATTTTAGTCCATCGCGTTCTTTCCGTTGCGGGCGCTCGTGTTATGCTGCGCCTCTTCCCCCTTTAGGAAGGTCTCCCTCCCTCCTTTCCTTCCTCTATGTTCGAGGGGGCTGTTTACCAGAGAAAAAGTGATTTCAAAGCGACCTTCAGAGCAGTGGGCTTTCCATACGAGAATCGCCTGTGGTGCAGCGGTTCCCTCAGAGTGAGTTTAAGCGTAACGTTCCGCATCAAAGCGCGCGGGGCTGCGGGCAGCCGCTGTGCGACAGAGCACTCGGCAAGAGTGAATGTGCGCGCACCGTGTGTTTGAAGTCGCATACACAAGCAGCCCGGGCGCCGTTCAAACCGTGCCTAGAATTTATCACCACACCCGTGGAGAGTCTGTGCGAATCCTTTCATCTCAGCATTACGGTCCCGAACGTCGATGAGGTATAGGCGTATAGATTATAAATAGATTTGGTTGACTGGACATGTTAAGAAATCTGATTACGCACGCACTGAGGTGTAGGCGTATACGTATTCGACAAGCGCCCTCATACGTTATGTATATTTTGTTTCCACCCGCTGCCTCCTTCAATATGCTCTTTAATAGTCGCACGTTCGTGCCGCCTTCTTTGTATCGCACCTCGTGAGCTCTACATCGTTGTGCACGACCTCTGATACATAATAATGCGCATTACCTTCAGTACTTGTGAAAATTTACGCGGAAGTGATTCCGTAAAATATTAAGCCCGGATATAGAGACGCATACACGAGGAGTTCTACATAGAAGAGTGTGTATTCTCGCCGTTCATGTGATGATGTGGATACATCGGCGCAGACGACGTGAAGCACCTGCGAAGTATGCTTCAAACACTGCGAATCGAGGTAAGATCCAGAATGTAGCATGAACACGCCAGCTATATACCACATGTTACATCCTAATTTCTCTATAAACGAATAAAACAAAGAAAGCAACAAAGAAAACAAAGAAACTTGAGAAGACGCTTGCTCTCGCCACGTACATCGAGATATTACCTTCCGCATCTAACTGTGGTATTTAACTCAAAAAGAACGTTTTTAGCGTTCGTACACCATACCAGTCGGTATAACAAGAACAGATTTGAAACGCGATTATGACACTCGGCAGTCTTCGGACATTAGGAAGTTAGTTTTCAAAGCGGACTGGTTGTTAACTGTCTTCGTTCCGTGGAGAGCATTTTCGACATTTTCAGGCACGTCCTGAGTCGTGACGGAAACGCCATCGCGGACTTTCAGACCTCCTCAAGCGGGCGCGCTGCATGGAGTCGCGACAAAGGGGCGAGGCGGATGTCCGAGCGCCGCGTGATGACGCTGAAGCGGCAGTTGGCTGAAATCAGTGCCCCGTGGCGAGCTTCCGGCGGTGGGACATAGCGGAATCACACAGCCCGTGTTCCGGCACCCGACAGTAACTTGATTAACGAGTCACTTGCTAGTTAATTGCCGCGTGCCTTCCTGCGTCATAGGTTGCCTCGGAAGGCAGCCATAGGAGAATGGCTTCCGACGAGAGACGTTACCGTCAATTACGTTACGTTAAGGAATGCGTAGCCATCCATTATGCCCCTTGCGTTCCTTCCTGTGGCCCGCTGATGCTGCGTGAAGGGAACCGCTAGAAGTCCTGTACTTCTTACAGGGGGGAGGGGGCGGTAAGAAGTGTTGGACGGGCATACCTCTGTAGAGGAAATCCAATCCCTATATTGAGTGTGACTGCATTCTTAAACACCGCCACGCTCTCCGGCATTCTTAACAGACACGCAATGATGCACCTAATTTTAGTCTCGGCCCGTTTCCCTCGTGTGCGCGCCATTTCAAGGGCAGCGCGGGAGAAAGCACGCCCGTCTGCGCATAAATCTTACGGGGACCGTCGGACGCAAGCAGACGGCGAAAAAGAGAAGGAAAAAAATTAAGAGAAATACGAGAACAGGAATAACCGAGGAATGGGCCAGACGTGCGAAGGTCAAGAGGAGCTTTATTTATACGCAAGCGGAGCCGGGAATCGGCGCACGCTTCCGTGTTTCCGAACGGCTCGCAGCTGACTTATCTCCCGCGGTTTTTGATATATGTGCCGCGCAGGCCCCATCCTCTTCTCCGCTCTGCGCTCCTCCATCCTCGGCTGCAGCGCAGCCTGTCCGCTGTGCTTCCGAGATGTATAGCCGCCATATACACGGGGCACCCCTCCTCTCCTGGCACCAGCGAGATCGGTTGGTGCGCTTCCTTCGTTCGGCGGCTTATAGGCCGCTCCGCGTGCGTCAAGTATGCACACAACCTTGTGCTACATACACACCACCTCCGAGCCTTGCTAGCTTCGTCGGTGTGGGTCGCCTTTCGGCACCCCCTTTGCTGTACTGTGTACGACTAGATCAGTGTGCAACGAGTGCCGCTGAGGGACGCTCGTAATACCTTGGCCCGAAGCGCCCTCTTTTTTCGCCTCGAGAACGAGGAAGGAAGCGTGAGTTGGCTGTCCCGAAAGAGTCGCGTGTGCCTTCGGAGACGAGAACAGTCGGCCACGCCCGCGCGGGCCGTGTCAAACGTGGCGGGAGTGACGCGTGCTTCAGTGCTTAACAGCGAAGGCGAACGCAAACGCCGTTTAGTTGGAACGCCGCTTTCCTGCACATAGGATTCACCTGCGCAGCGAACGTGACGCATTAAATCGGCGGGCTCGGAACCACGCAATCACATTTAGCCTCATGCTTATACAATTAGTTATTGTGAAGCGCGGTGCAGAATCACACATTACCGCGAGGTAATTAACAAAATTCTTTGCAACGCTCTTCAGTCTTCTGCGGCTGTCTGACATAGAGCAATCGACAGCAGCGTGGTGTCAGAAATGGTAGGGATCGAGCTTAAACTACTCCCGCTGATGAACAAAGGGCGAAAATGTGCGCACATGAGAGCAAAGAGCAATCGTGGCTAAGTTGGAGAGTGTACTGGGTGGGGCATCCGCGTTCTCTTACAGCCTAATGGAGACGCTACGATTACTAGACAATAAAAAGCCTGCGCGCTTGATCAATGACGTCACGCGAGACCACCGAGGCTCCTATAGGAGACGCGAGTAACGCTGTGAGTGTTCTTTTTTTTTTTTTGCAAATCATTCTTCTATATGGGCTCTCGTACTTTCCGAATAACATCAGAGCTCCAATCACCCGAGCCTTCTGTTACCAAAGAGGTGTCGGACGAGACCACCGGCTTGTGTCGTTGATCAACCCTTCGCGAAAGCACTGAACTTTATCCACGGACCAGGTCGATTTCTTTCTCCTCAACTGCGGGGCTTCTTTTCTGTGAAATACGTTTGCGTAGCGTTGTGCTGCTCTCATGCGGAAGACAAATTGACCGTTTCGTGAAACTTCATTTATCTTGTGTTTGTAACCAGAGTACAGGAGCGCGTTGCGGCCCTTCGCAGTTCAACGCATGCTCATCGAAGCATATAAAACGAGAATAAAGTTCGTATATTTCTGCTTCCACGAAGTAGATTGTACTTGAGTGATCGGCACACTGCGATCGGAATCAGTTGCGGGTTATATACCAGCGAAATGTCAAAACAAAGAAAAACAGGGCAGGAAATGTTTCATTCGACTGCAGAAGATCTAGAGAAATGTGACAACAGAAAGTCGCCGAGAACTCGCCCAAATGAATCATTACAAGAAAATTCTGCGAGAAAAGAAAATTGCGTCATAACCCATCTCGCGATGAGTGTCGACGTTTATGCGCGCTTAGTAATGTAGCAGAGTAGCGACGCAACGTATTGCAACCGCAGAGACGCGTCATGTAAGATGCCTGTATGCAGCCGGGCGCCTCTGTCGGGCTTCCCTCGGGAAACGCTGGGTCATTCAGCGGCGCCACCACGCAGTCAACGCGTGGTACTTGCGTGAATATAAGTTTGTCTGAATACATATGACGCGGGTTCGATTGCGCCCAAGCATCCGATAAATGCCTATATATATATATATATATATATATATATATATATATATATATATATATATATTATTATTATTATTGCCATGTATGAGTGACACATACCCAGTGACCAAAGTTGGCGTCAAAGAGGTTCATTAAAGTTGCGCGCAGTAGGCATCAGCGGGCTAGTTGGTTGGACATTCTTGAATGAACAGCAGCGCACTTGATGAGACATAGACGAACAATAAGACGCACACGCACACACCCGAGCGCTCAACTACAACGGGAAGGTTTATTGCTGTGCGAGAGTACTTATGCTTGAGAAACCACGCATGCTTGGCTGGAAGGGAAGGTGAAAACAAATTCTTTTTCGGGAGGTTGCATCAAGCGTTTCTCCTATGGGCGACAGGTCTAACCACAACAGACAAAACGATAAGCAAAAGAGAGAGAGAGCAAATTATGGCGTGGAACCATTGACACCACCCTATTGTTTAGGGCATGTGATTTTACACGCAGCGCTCATGGCGCGCAAGCTCCGAATGCTGCGGTGCAAGCTGCTTTGACCACGTCCACTGTCCCAAAATGCTTGCCTTTCAGCGGTGTTTTAAAGCGTGGAAACAGAAGAACGTCGGGGGCAGCCAAGTCCGGGCTGTACGGGGGCTGGGGGATCGTTAGCACCCCAGCTTTAACCAGGTAGTCGGTGACGACGAAGGCACTGTGGGCCGGCGCATTATCATGGTGCAACTTCCAGTTGTCTGCGATGTCCGGCCGGATGCATTGAACCCTGCGTTTGTCTTTTGATGATTTCCACATTAAATTTGGAGTTCACAGTGGTTCCAGGTTCTACAAACTCATGATGAACCAGTCCACGGATGTCAAAGAAAAAAAAAACAATGGGCGTGGTCTTGATCTTTGATTTGCTCATCCTGGCTTTCTTCTGGCGAGGGCCCGAGTGCGTGTGCCACTCCGATGATTTCCGTTTGGTCTTCGGGCGATATTCAAATACCTAAGTCTCGTCACCTGTAATGATGTTGTCCAAAAATTTTCGATCACGCTTGCACGATGTTGAGGTTTTCTTGGCACGTTTCAACGCGGCGTGACTTTTGGTCGTCAGTGAGCACTTTTGGAACCATTTTTGCGCACACCTTCCGCATGCCGATAGTGTTTGTAACGATTTTATGAACTCGAGTTTTCGAAATGTTTAACATGTCGGCCATTAAACGAACACTTAATCTTCAGTCTGAGTTCAACAGTTCCCTCACTCGCGTCACATTGTCAGCCATGGTGGTCATGGATGGCCGTCCGGCGCGGTACTCGCCATCGACCTCGTCCCGGCCTTCCAAAAAGGCCTTGTGCTACCGAAACACTTGCCGATATGGCAGGGCATGTTCTTTGTAAGCAGTCTTGCGCTTAGTAACAGTTTCCTCAGCGGTCTTGCCATGTTTCATGCAAAACTTGAATGCAAATGTTTGTTCTGACAAGCGCTGCATTTTTACTTGCACAAGAATAAAGAACAACGCTCATGGACAGGCCCGTCCTACACTCTCCGATGCTCGGAGCACAATGTGCGACGGAGCGCTGCTTAGCTGGGTTCCCCCACTACCGCTTTCAACCGGTTAAACCACGCTCCCAAGTACAGACGCGTCACAATAAATTCACTGGCATTACGTTCAGGGCAGACCCTGTATAAGAAGAAAGAAGCATGTGATTGCTGCGGTAAAGCTGGGGAAACGATGGAGCATGCTTTATTAGAATGGGAAGACATCTGCCCAGTGGTCTATTTAGGCACCGCTGGCCTCCTTGAAGCCTTTGAGCTCAGCGAGAGCAGTGGAAAAGTAAACATGTCCGCAATAGGGATTAGTAAGAGGCGATTTGAGGATTGGTGGAAGAAAAGTAGGGAAAGGGCAAAGAAAATGGAGACGTATAACAAAGTTCACAATAGGGGGTCAGAAAATTTGGTTGTGGGAGTTCATATTTCTTTTTTAACCTAGGTAGGACATTAAAGCAGTATAATAGCGAGAGCTTGGTGGCGCAACCCACCGCCCCGTTCTAAAGGGGACGCTCATAACGTCCGTCCGTCCATCCAGCCATTGGGGCTCCCAGCTATTGGAGGTCCCAGCTATTGGGCGTCCCAGCTATTGGGCGTCCCAGCTATTGGGCGTCCCAGCTATTGGGCGTCCCAGCTATTGGGCGTCCCAGCTATTGGGCGTCCCAGCTATTGGGCGTCCCAGCTATTGGGCGTCCCAGCTATTGGGCGTCCCAGCTATCGGGCGTCCCAGCTATCGGGCGTCCCAGCTATCGGGCGTCCCAGCTATCGGGCGTCCCAGCTATCGGGCGTCCCAGCTATCGGGCGTCCCAGCTATCGGGCGTCCCAGCTATCGGGCGTCCCAGCTATCGGGCGTCCCAGCTATCGGGCGTCCCAGCTATCGGGCGTCCCAGCTATCGGGCGTCCCAGCTATTGGACGTCCCAGCTATTGGACGTCCCAGCTATTGGGCGTCCCAGCTATTGGGGGTACCAGCTATTGGGGGTACCAGCTATTGGGGGTACCAGCTATTGGGGGTACCAGCTATTGGGGGGTACCAGCTATTGGGGGTCCCAGCTATTCGGGGTCTATTAGGAGACGAGACAAAAAGGACGACGGACATTTAATGAAATGGACAGCTAGCTCAAAGCAGTTAGTTCGCAAGATGGACATGGGGATGCCCGAAACGAAAGCCGTTTGTTAGATGAATGGCTAACATTGAAGCGAGGGCGTCGTTCTCTCTTTTTAATGACGGTGCACTGCGACATTGGTGTGATCAAAAAATAAGAATGCCTAGATATTGAGAACGTTGAAAAGGACTAATATTGCGCACCCCGGTGTTGTTTCTATGGTGTACTAGCATCCACGCCGGCAGTAGCAGGTTTAGTTACCTGCTGCTGTGTCAAGCGCAAACAAAACATTTTTTTCACACGAAACTAAGATTAAGCCGGTTTGTAATGGTGGGTTCTACTCCTTGTCACGTAGCAGCAGTAGAAAGAAGTAAGTTTATAAGAAACGGCACACAATCAGGAAATCAAGCCCGGATGGAACTACTGCCCCAGTAACACGGACACTTGTAATCTCTATAAAGTCCTTTCGTTATCGAATTGCTCTATCCCGATGAACTCATTTGCACAAGCTGCGAAGGACAGCCGATTAGCATCGAGAAATTGGATCACAATCAGTCGACCGTGATAGAAAGCGCCCCGTGCGACCGAGACACAGAGAAGAGGTCTCAATGTAATCCGAAATAACGGGAGCATGTGTATGCATAGTAGGCAATGTGAGAGCAGGCGACGTTAAACACTATACACTTAACTACAAAGATCTGAAGAGGCATATATGAGATTGCAGTATGGCCAGACATATTCAGACACATACATGCATGATAGCAGGATCGATATAATAGGTGCATATACGTGTAGGGAAAAGGTGAAAGTGGGCTGTACGATCACCAGCGTAGCCTGGTGCCGACTTCGCGAAACGGACGTGGCGTTTATTGCTAAAATTTGTGCTGCCCTGCTGGAAATAACGCGTTTCCATGCATCGCTTTTTTTGCTTACTAACGGACAATCTGTGAAGGGGTATTTCGAAATTGGTCTACAATTTCTCCGCCCTCCTTTTGCAATATGACTCTGCAAACATATTTCATTATAAGCTTCTTTTATTGAAGATTTACGTACAATTTTCTGTACTCGAAGGTATGCATCAACTAAGCAGTGTGGAGCCAGTCGTTGCATTTGATATCCATCTAAATATGCCGATGGGAAGAAATCTCACACGCTCAGCTTGAAGTATACATTTAGTATACCGAAGATGGGGATGCAAAGGAGCATTCACTTCCTTCTGTCTTCATGTTTGCCGTATAGTAAATACGATGCTGATTTCAACAACAAGAAACAATGTCACCCGAGCCGTCAAGCGAGCACAGGCTTCTTGGATTAGCATTTCTTGTTGCTTTCGGTTCTCTAACGCAATCTTTTTTTAAATATCAGCTGTGCGAAAAGCTTAACAGAACGTTTGCTTTCAAGAAAAACAATACTACCAAGTTGGAAGTTAATCTTTACTCGTTGAAGTGCAATTCGTGCTGAAGTCAGCTATAGAGTGAGTTATTAGTGAGCATTATGGCACGTCAGATGGAGTTTAGTATAGCCCAAGAGTTTATGGCCGAATGGCGACATCGAAGGTCGTCGCTCAACAGTCCATCGTGCCTTTGCAAAACGAGATTATCGTCATGGATCAAAATTTTTCGTCCATATTGCAGTCTGATTAACGTACCATTCAACCGTTCACAATTAACGTACACTGAAAAATCGTCGCCCTCTGCAGCGTTTCGTCGAGACAGCGACAGAGACAGGGGAGCGTTTGTGCGGACTGTATTAATGAGCGACACGGCGTTGGCCTCCCGGCGTGCGGTCGACGTCTCTTCCGTCCGAAAAAGAAAAAAAAAAGTGGTCTTTCGCCACTGTCTTGTCCGAGAGAGCGCGGGGTGCGGTCACATCTTACGGTATGGCAAACTAAGTGCAACGGGAGAATACGAAAAGGAGGGACCGCACGAAACGTGGGTTGTTGACCTCCCGCCTCCTACCCGAGTAGGAACTGGGGTTGGGGCGGCGCCGCTTCTCGCGGCGTCGTGCCAAATGATTGATTCTGAGAGTTGCCCGAAGAAGTGGCGCTGTGCGTGTCGATCGGCGTCGTCGTCGCTACGTTTTCTTTTGTACGGAGCATATAGCTTCGGGCAGCGCAGGCGCTGCGAGGCTCCCAGCGCAATCTCAGGCTGCGGCAACAGTGCAGCGACGTAGCAATACACGAAGGAATCGCTACGCCTAGGCGGGAAGACAAGGGGAAAAATGTGTGGCCGCATCATGCCCAGCCACGGTATACGTGTACATGCTCGTACATTCTACCGGCCGCTGCGGCTGGCCGTTGATGTTAGCCGCGGAATACTCACGAAGCGTGCCTTTCTCGATTATATTATTTTCTTTGTTGTTCGCTTACCCTGCGCTTTGTTGTAGGTACATTGTTACTGTAATTTTTAGCCCCCCCCCCCCCTTGCATTGTTGTGCATGTATAGAGGCGTGTATGCCGAACATGTAGGCCCCCACCGCACTGAGGCAAGGTAGGTGACTGTCGTAGCATGGCTGAATAAAGTACCGCTGACGTGGCTGATGGTTTGACAGTGGTCCCGGATTTTGTTGTCTCCATCTAAGCTAACTTCCTCGCGATGTTTATTTCTGAATTTTCTCTAAGCTTACGGGCACGCTATTGATTGTTAATTCACTGCTCTGCCCGGCCAAGAAGTATGATGGTAGCGCTGACGGTCCTCCTTTGTGCGGGAGTTCTTTCTACGAAACATTAGCTAGTATGTACCAATGTTGCATTGCGCGCGCGCGCGAGAGAGAGAGAGAGAGAGAGAGAGAGAGAGAGAGAGAGAGAGAGGAAGGTGGATCTATAAACACAGTATATAACATAATAGTTCTGCCGAAACCCGCAACGTGGAGAGGAGTAATGAATGAAGGGAAAATGAGACATCCCAAACGTAGCTAAGTGCTACAAAGGAAATCCATACGGGTTCCTCGAAAGAAAAGCTTCGCAGTTGAAGAAAAATTCGTCCTGGTCCGGCACTCGAACCTGGGACCACGGCCTATCCGCAGCAGCCACTCTACCATCTGAGCTAACGAGGCGGCTAGCAGATGGCAGGCGAAGTCGAATTTATCAACTCCGAAGCAAAGGCAAGCGTTTAACATAATAGTTCTGCGGAAACCCGCAAGGTGGAGAGGAGTAATTAATAAAGGGAAAATGATACATCCACCCAAACGTAGCTAAGTGTTACTGCTGTGTACTACTGCTAATGTGTAGCTAAGGGTTACTCCTCTCCATCTTGCGGGTTTCCGCAGAACTACTATGTCAAACTCTTGCCTTTGCTTCTCAGTTGTTGATAAATTCCACTTCGTCTGCCATCTGCTAGCCGCCTGGTTAGTTCAGATGGAAGAGTGGCTGCCCCGGAAAGGCGGTGGTCATGGTTTCGAGTCCCGGACCAGGACAAATTTTTTCAACTGCGAAGCTTTTCTTTCGAGGAACCCGTATGGGTTTCGTTTGTAGCACTTAGCTATACGTTTGGGTGGATGTCTCATTTTCCCTTCATTAAACACAGTATGCAACCATTAAATTTATTGATCAGCCAATGTCTGCAATCACGTATTCAGGAAACCAAATCAGGGCTGTTAGTTCAGGATATTCAGACAAGTTGTAAGTCATAACATTAGGCTCTTATCATTGCCATCACACAAAATAATGAAATAGTTTGGTCCACGCCATTATTAGTAACTGAATATTCAACCAATTCAACATCATAGTGGGTCTGGCTCTCTAGTCACGAAGTGCCGATCTGAATGTTTGTAAAACGGTTGTGACTTATTCGTGAACTAACTCAATCTGCTGCAAAACGTCTGTAAAGTTAGAAGCTCAATACACCATTGAAAAAGCGCCGCCAATTTAGCGTTGCATGAAAGGCTGTAATGTCGACGGGTCAAAGTGAACTCGGAACGTTTTGACCAATGACATATAGGGCTGTAGAAATAAGCCCGAACGTTTTCGGCATGTACCAGACGCTGCGCATTATTCTTATGCGCTACTGAAAGCTGAAAGTACCACTTATATCCGGAAACCAATAACCGGGCAAAGCGTCTTGCCAGTGAGACATCGATTACAAAAGCCCACATGTTCACGACGTTGTTAAAAGTGCTGCGTTTCTGAGCCGTTTATGCGAGGACTTACTGGTTGTGCCATTTCGATGCGAGTCCGTCTGTAATCATGACACACCCCACAAACAGTAACCGCATTGTGGGTTATCCAGCGTAAAGCGGTTAGTGCAATGAAGATAGCGCCCACGCCGAACGAAGCGCTAGCTTTGCTGCGCCGCTATCTGCTAACGTTATTGTTCCAGCACGTGACTATATACTAGCCACCATAACTATCGCGTATCCGCAACGAAAGCAATAATTTCTGCTAGTCTCAGCAACTCTCGTGTGGTAGAAAAAAAAAGGAAAAGAAAAGGAAAAACATTATGGCGCAACCTTTTGTTCGGGATACTTTTTATCTCGATGGCCGCGGCGCTCTGGAAAAAGCTTGATTACTCTGTAAACTGCAACTGCGGCTGACAGACTCGGCGCTTATTCTGTTATATACCGGTTTTGCAGAGCGTATGCAAAGTGCAAAGTTTCCCAACGACGTCGCATAATATTATAACAGAGAACGCGTCTATAGCGGAGACGGGATAGTATCAAGATAATTTCACTCACACCGCCCTCGGCGTGAACTTTCAGCGGGCGGCTGCGCACGATCCTGTGCATACACTAGGGCGCCCGAGTTCTTGCATACTTTCCAAGAAAGAGAAAATAATTAGCCCGATTGTTCCGTAGTAATTATGCGTGAACGCGGGCAGTATGCGCAGTTCCAGCTGCGGACAGAGTAACCGCCACTGTCTCTTTGTGTGTGTGTGTAATTGCAAAAGGCGAAGCTGACATCCGCTAATGAACTGAGGCATGAAGAAAATTATAATAATAAAGAAAAGAAAACTATAAACCATCCCCATCTCAACGTTTATAATATATCGGCGAAGCTTCGAGGTACTTCAGTGAAAAGGGAAATCGCAGCGAAAGGGTGTAAAGTTCACGAGGACACCGGGTGATGCTCCAATTTTCTCTTGTACAATGTTTTCTTCTTTCTTTCTTATTCTACGCCCCACCCCCCCTCTCCCACCATTCTCTTTTTACCTCACGCGGTACGGCATAATGTGATGGAAAGTAGCCCATCTTTCTCGAGTTAAGGGGCACTGGTGCCGCTTCGATTGTGCCGCTTTCCACTTTTTCGCGCTGCCCTGGGTAGGAGTAACAAATGTAAGGTGTACTGGCAGAAAGCCACTATAAGGCGCCACGCCGTTGTGCAGCCGAACACAGGTCGTGGGTTCGAATGCTGACTGGGGCGGAATGGGGAAACAGCAGGAAAAATTCGCCGGTGTGCGAATGTTTTTGGTGCGCCTAGACGAACTCCGCGGAGCCCTCCTTCACAATACGTCGCCACCTAATAATAGTCAAATTGGAAACTTTGGGACGAAAAATGGTACACCTAGCGACGCTATTTCGCATCGTCGCGTTGTTTGTGCTTTCCCAGGCATGCGCCAGAAGAATATGCTGACCGCGTGTTCCCAATTAGGCACGTTAAACGTAGTTCACGTGATTCTGGGAAGGGAGAACGACTATATACCGAATGATCTCGGAACCAGCAAAGACACATCGCTGAAGCCGTGTGACGCGTGCACTTGGCTGCGACGTAAGCTGTTCAGCGGGCCAGAAGTCAGCACAAATGTCATTTCACTAGTGGCGAAAGTCCTGTTTTAACAGACCAGCTCGTAGATTCCATGCTGTTTGTTTGTCTGTGGAAAATAGGTCACTAAATTTTTATTTTATTTTATTTTATGGTGACAAACAACCCCAGTAACGTAATTTCTTCTTTCTCCTTGCCTATATGGTCAATCACCATTACCCCCGCTGAAAAGTCTTCGGGGTTGCGATTATTTAAGCAGACGTCAGTAAAGAAACAATTTCGCCTTTATCTCCAAGCATATCAGCGGGCATATCACACTGGTTTCTATGCGTGTCTTACATCAGTTCATAACTGTCATCGTACATTCTACACGAGCCCGCCTTCGTTTTGCACAATTGGTCTTCACTGTTGTATTCATTGTCTATCTATTCAGCCTCCAATTTTTTGCGAATCCACGTACCAAACCAGCTGAATTGAAACTCCAGCTCGAAAGGAGCAAGCTAGGATGGTCCTTCCGTATAATTAGCGGATAGAGAAAACGTGGCCTCACTCTGCATTTTCTCAGTCGCCTTACGCGTACTGTACAGCCCTCTAACGGCCGGATCTCCTTCCCCAAGTCCGACTCACGACAGTGGCGTCGGGACATCGACTATAGACCTCGTTTGTACTGAATTGTCCGCGCTTCTCTTAATATACGCAGTGCTAAGTACGCAATTGCGACGCAGCGAGTTTTTTTATATAGTTGGCTAATTGTATGCACACCGCTATCGTCGTCGAGGTGGCAAAACGAGCGTGCGAGCTCCATGTGGCACCACGGGGAAAGATTACGGCCGCACAAGAAGCGGCACATGCACGTATTTCGGCAACTGGCACGCACGGCCCGTCGGCGCACTCACGATCCTGGCTTGACCATCCGACGGTCTCATCCTCATGGCGAGTCTCATTGGTGGTGCCGGTAGTCTGGCACGAGTTATTTTAAGGTCGACTGAACACGGTCGCCGATATACGCACATGTGTAGTGTATGTCGTTGGTTCGACGTATGTATAGCCATGCATCCCCCCCTCCGCCCCACTTTGGCCCGCTTCGCCCCAGAACACCGGCAAACCCTCTTTGCATTTCAGCGAGGATTAGCTCTGGCCGGTCGCGGGCGCGGAATTTTCCAATTTTACGGGCCGAACCCTATCACGCTCCCTGCGAAGTAATTGGATGCGATCGCACGCTCGCGCTGACGAAACCCTCTGCTGCGGCATGGACGCGAGACGCCCGATTGGGCGGAGGCATGCGCTCATCTTCGTGTCCCGCGTGTGTCCTACCCAGATTCCCCGATTGCGCTCGCTGCAGGCGCAATTCTCCGTCGTCGCCTCTCATATGTCATGCACAAGGGCTTGCTCGTTCTCCCGCGTGGTCGCAGTCTGGCGACACTGCGTGTCCGTTACCGAAAGGACCGCATTGTTACGGCGTGCACCGTTTGATCGGGTACCGCCGTGCACATTTATTTGTGGCGTGATCGTGTGACAGCGGGGGTCGCGAGCAAAATGGCGGTGTACGCTACTTGGTCGAGCGTCCCGATCGTATTCGCGGTAGAAATCTGGCTGTCTGACGGTATCTCTTCGAGAAAGTCAACTCGGTTAGGTGGCTTCGGGGCGCGTTATAGTGGAGGAAGTCAATGCCGAGTTCCCCGCTGAAGATCACCGAAAACCGGCGGTGTCTGCGCGCAGTATGCACATATTATGCACAGTAAGCCTTACGCAGTTTCGTGTGGCACCGGTTCGAGTAAACATTCGCAGAAGCGCGCGTACCATCTCGTTTCGTAAAGCGGAAGAAAAAAAGAAAGCTGTAATTGGTGTTGCATCTAAATAGTCGAAGTCCTTTTCATTTCTGCAGCTGGCGCTGCGCGCTGATGGAGAAATGGACGTACTATCGTGAATATGAGCGGGAACAGAGGAGCGCGCGTAAGATAGCCTCGAGCCCTGCTATGGGGGATACGTAGCGGCCGCCGTCGGAAGCAAAGTGGTAAGGAGGCCGCTGTTCTAGTAACTGTTCGCACTCCCACCGTGCGTCTCTTTATACAAAGTGCGGAACTTCGCATCGCCAGCGCACATTGATAAAGCTGTTTGATATTGGGGTTACTGATAACTTTGTGCACCGAAGCGGGACCAATAGCATGCAGCACTGTTCTGAAGCGTAAACATTCGAGAGCTACACTCTTAAGCAAAATTACATCCTTTGGGTCGTACTTTGCCACACAACGATAATAGTCATCTGTCTTGTCCGCATTTCCTTTGTTTAATGTTGAGAGCCCGGTAATTCCAAGTCACGAACGGCATGCGCTTTATCAGCACGACAGAGCATTCTCGACAGGAAAGTAGCAAGCGCAGTGTTTTCAAGCAAGGAAAGGCAAGCAAGACAGGTGACGATTATAGTTTCGTGGCAAGATACGACCCAAAGGGTGCGCATTTGTTTAAAGGGCCGTTTATAGTCCGACGTAACGCCCGCGCGCGCGCACGCTACGTCACGTCGGCGAAAACGACCCCTCTCGGGCGCACCGGCGCAGCCAACGTAACCGGCGGTTTCCGACGCGCACCGACGGGCCCGGCGCCGATATGGCTCCTGAGCCATTCGCGCGTCGGAGTCGGCGGAACTCTCGCACCACAACGCATTGCGCGCGAAGAAAAAGGCGCCAACACAACTCCGCAGACGGCTTTTGCGGACGGCGCGCGACTTGCCGAACGTTCTGCGCATGCTCCGAAGATAGCAGCCGACGGCGCGCGCGTTGAAGTATAGAGGGGATGGCATCTCGGCTGGCGCAGCGCAACCGCCGTAGCGTGACCTACCGCGAACCACGCTCGCCCGCCCGCCGATAACGTCGGACTATAAACGTGCCTTAAGGGTATACTTCCCTGGAAAATCTGTCCGACTTTCTGGAACGCGTGACACGATGCGCTCCATAGGAGATACATCAGGTCCTGTGGGGGTATACTGAAAATGCCTTACGCTAAACGCCGGAACGGGCGCCTAAGAGCTGCACTCACAAAAAGAAAAAAGCGTGACTGAAAAAGAAAATGACTGGCTGTAAGTTACTGTGCGCGTAACCGTTTTATCGGCGGCCAGTGGAATGCCGTAAGATGCCGTTTTCGACAAACGCAGGCGCGGTGGGAGTGCCAACCGTTAGCGGAAGAGCGTCCCCCTTTCACCTATGTTTTCGACAGCGCCATCCGCGTATCGCTCTAACTCGGTTTCGAGGCTATTTGCTACGCGTTCGCCTCCCCACTCATATTGCTCACGATAGTACACGGCACTTAATTTCTTCGTCCTCTTTCCGATCGCTTCTTACCAGTGACTTTATTGATATTGTTTCACCTAACCGGCTGGCTCATGGATAAGCTGTAGAGTGTGGTGTCAGCCATTCACTCTAGCAATAGCTAGGGAGACCAGGCATAGTACTATTGTCCAGGCGCAGCATTCTTTGCTGCAGCATCGCCAGATTGGCTGAAAGATAGAATCTGCGACAGGCATTCCGTGGGCCGCGATATTTACTCACCATTCGGACACGCCTGGAGGGATGCATGCCGGCGATTTTCACACGTTCTGTAGCTCGAGGGGAAAAAATTGCACAGCGCAACTTTCTATTTCGACCGGTGCAGTTCATCTGCGAGAAAAACCAGCTGTCTTAATTGCTCTTCTTTTGCGAATACGCCTCTTGAGCGCGCGGGGGAAGTGGAAATTTCCTGAAATAAGTCTGCACACATGTGCGTGTTCGTTAGACTGAGCACATACGTGACGAGAGAATGTAAAGTTTTGAAATGAGAGACCCTGAAAATCTCTACTTTCGAGCAGAAGGTTGCCAGAAAACAGCTAAGAATTACGTTGAGACGTGCGATAGATGCATTTAATTATAAACTTCTTTTTTTCTTGCCACGCGCACTTCAGTACACCGCGAAAGAGTATCGGAATTCTGGCGAGCTGGCCGATGCGAGGAAGGCCGCAACCGATTTGAATATGGGAGAGGAGATGGTGCGGATGTGTGTGGGAGAGTTTTCCTTCCGGCCCAACCTGCCGCGGCTAGCCCTCATCTTTAACAGGCTGCGGCAACGTGGGCGCCGCGGCTGCGTTGATCTGCTTGTACAGCGTTGCGTACGCGACTAGTACGGCCTGCAGGGCATCGCCGCAAGAAAACTGCATCGCTTGCAGCCAGCGCAGCGAGTCTTCCGCTCATCGTTCGAGGTTTCAGCGCTGCCGCCGACGCGCCTCGTGACAGCTTTATGTAACTCATCTCACCGCCTTGAATAACGGCTAGAACCCCCCTCTGCCCCGCCCCCAGTCCACGCACGCACACCAGTAAGTGAATTTATGCCAGTACAGACGCACACACACCCACGCGCAAAAAGAAAAAAAGGCAGAAAATGTCTACGAAGGGTTGAAAGCGCCGCGCTTTATTGAGCAAGGCGAGGTTAAGAACCCGACGAAGGAACCGCGCGTTTGCGGCCCCAAAGAGCACATGCAACGCGTGAATGGCGCGCTTCTCCGAGTCGCCGCCGCTTCCACGAGCGTAATGCTGCGCTCGAGGTGCCTGTGTGTGCGCGCGTGCTATACGGCTCGGCCGGTCCCGCAGTTCCATGCGACGCGCGATGCTTGGCTGCGTTTATTGAGGCCTCTGTGGTTTTGCTTGTTTTCCCAGCATACTCTCTGAGTCATGTCTTCGTTGACGCCATCGCCAAAGCCGTCAGCGGTCGACGGCCTTTCAACTGCTTTTCCTGTGAGCTCTTTGATCTGCCTTCAAGCGCGTTCGTAACCCAGTTTGTCCCCGTTTTTTTTCTCTTTCTTTTTTTTTTTTCGCTGCGGTAAAGCTGGGGAAGCCTGTGAGCGTGGTGGACAGTGAGGTGGAGAAAGAAGGGAGAGATGAGAAGACGCTGCTTCTGTGATATTTGTTGGCTTGCCCTCTTCGAATGCGCTCAGTGCATGTGTGTAAAATAAACGCCCCCGCTTGTTGTGGATGCATTGCGACAGCGCTAGGACTATCGAAGAAAGAAAGAGAGACACGGGGTTGATTTCTCTTGGTTAGTTTAATCGAAAATGCCGTTCTGGGGCTGTAAGGATGCTGGCTTTTCAGCTTCGGACGGACGTTACAGAGCATGGGACGAATTTTAAAGGAAGTTGGACGGCCGCTGTATCAATCGGAGGTCAGTTCACTGCATTCATTTTGAGACTGCTGTATGTAGTTTCGCTGTGGTATGGGACGTTGAACTTTTTGCGGTGACCGAGCATATTTATCTTTTCTCTATGTTCCGCTGCCTTCTGCCCCCGCTGAACCCGTCATTCTGAACGCGTCATCGCTCGCGCATAATGCGCGTCAGTGGTCTCGCTTTGAGTGCCAGCGGTCTCGTGCGCTCTCGAAGCGTAAAGAAAGAGACGGCAGAGGTCATTGGCTTGACCTTCCCATTAATCTGCGTCATGAGGGACTAAACAAAATAGGAATAAAGGTCAGAGTTAACTTCAGCAAATCTATTATACGGCTTCTTCTAATGAACTTTCGCTTGCAATATAAACGCCGTGGGGTCTCTCATTGTCAAAGTTAAATCGCACAGGGTTCCCTTGCCAGATTGAATCAATAAATTTATAACGGCTGCTGCTTTCGTTAGACTCCGATGGCCCTTCCCGAAGCTCTTGCGAATTCATCCATCTGTCACTTGAGCAGAATATTTGACTGTTAACTTCAGTGTCGAAGAACAGTGTCGGTATTCACAGCACTTTTCTTACCTAAGTGCGATCAGAAACTGGAGGTCGCCGCTAGGTTCGTCTTAGGCAAAAGTCTCGCTGCGCGCTTCTGAACGCCGCCCAACGAGAAAACTCTCTTACGAGAGATGACCTTTGCGATTACAGGCTCACTAGTTGAACGTTTTGTGGAGGCTTCATGAAACCTTGCACAAGAAAACGCAACCAATGCAACCTTGAAAAAATTTTGCATATGCGATGCACAGGTTGGAATCTATGTGAAGCGGAGTTTGAGTGAAGCGGTTGATTAAACGCTTTACAAGTGACAGGGATGCGTGCATTTTTTTTTCTTTCCCCTATATGTACACCCGTGAGCGAAAGTATACGGACCAAAGGGTCACTGAAAAGACAGTTTCTTCGTAATTAACACGCACAAACGGTAACTGACGAGTGCACTAGAAAATTTGTAATGCCAAGTTTGGACTGCAGTCTTTCAAGTTAGCATGACAGGTGCTACAAGACCACAAGAAAACAAAAACAAGCAGAAAAAATCAACATTTAAACACGAGAAAAATCTATAAGCAGGATGCATGCTCAATTTACGTTCCTGTACAAAAGTGATTGCTCCTTATGTCAGTCTGTACCACTGGAAACAGCACACTAGCATGAAGAGGACAAACGTTTTAGTACAGAAGACTACAATACCAGCGCCTTTAACGACAATTTGTTATCTCTTTTTCGTAGCCAAGCTCCTGTGAGACTTTGCTCAGAGCGTGAGTGTTCCACTCCCCGTAATAAATGCATATCTCACAAATAGAACGAGAAAATCAGTTTCACTTCTGCGCATCTTCTCGCTGACGGAAGTGTGGAGCTGTTTCATTCCTTTTTAGCTCAGGGTCTTGATTATTGTCGTTAATGTGTCATCTTATCACTAAAGAAGAACCTCATTGGAGTGCCGCACGACATGCCAAAAGACCTCTTTTTGCTATCTTCCCGATGTGAACATGTATAGGTGTGGTTAATATGCTTGCGATCGCGATCGGTCCACATTAATAATTTGGTGCAAAAGATTTTCGGTGCTGCCATGTCATCAACTCTGTAGGGGCGGGAAGGAAGCTTAGTAAGGAAAATAAGTCATTCTGTCAGAGTTTTACGATGGCCACGTTGCGTAGAGTATGCTTATCGTATTATGCACGCATTCCAGTCTTCAATCATGGGTGTAATAAATGTTATATGCTAGCCTTTTTTTTTGCCATACAGAGGAGGCTGGCTGCGTGTAAAGGTCCGCTTACATTGCACCGTAAACTGTTATGGGCTCATTCCCATAGCTGTTTTGGTTGGAAACGTTGACCGCCGCCTCCGGTATCCGTCGCAATTATGAGTGATTGGCCAATAAATAATTAAGGCAAAATGAGACAGCCACCCAACCGTAGCAATTGCTACAAAGGAAACCCATATAGGTTCTTCGAAAAAAAAGCCTCGCAGTTGGACTGTCTTGAGGAAGCAAAAGAAGATTAAGGAGATGTAGAGAAAAAACGCTAGAATGAAAAACGTGTATGGCATACCTGATTAAATCAAGCAGGCTAGGTGTCTATCGCCTCTGCGATAGTATCGCCGTCAGGCGCGCGCTGGTTGGCTTGTTGAGCAAAATTGGATGGCGTAACGCTCGACCAGCCAATAGGCTCATCCAATTTTGCTAAAACAATCAGCGTTCGTCGATGGAGAAGGCGTGGCCAAGGAGATAATATCGTCGAAAGTAATCGTATTAGAATACTGCCCCTGATGGTGGCAACATGTCTGCATATTGAAATCACATTAGTGCTCCACCGCGTGGCCTGAGGACTTATTTGTGTAATGAAAGCAAGAAGCGCGACTGCTTTGATAATCGCGATTCAGTGGTTTCGTTCTTTGCGTGTTTGCCCGGCGAAGTGGGACTCTGCAAGAAGTGGCGTTAACCGTAAACGCGATGCCGTCTATCGAACTTGCCTTCGTCAACTTTGCGACGGAGCTCTCTATTTGTCAACCTGATGCGAGTTCCCAAGCGAACGCCAGTTTTGAGATAACCGCCCCCAAAGAAAGAGAGGCACAAACGTTCATTTTGGCCCGTGTCTGGAGTCTACACATTGGTGGTGTCATGCAGATCAAGATTCTTTCTCATGTGCTGAACCAGAGGGCTTCCTAGCGGTCGTTGTAAGTTCTCAGGGGGATGGCGGTTGTAGGCAATCAATCCACTATATACGGCTCTGTTGCAGTAACATGTGTTCGCGGTAAAGGTATCATTTTCACTGCAAAGATTTTTTGAATCCTTGCGTGACTCCGATTGTGAGAACAGCCGTGGTAGCTTAGTAGCTATGGCGTAGCGCTGCAGAATTCGAGGTTGCGGGTTCGATCCAGGCCACGACAGCCGCCTGTTGATAGGGGCGAAATACAAGAATGCTCGCGTACCTTGTGTTGGGTGCGCGTTTAAGAACGCCAGGTGGTCCCAATGAATGCGGAGTCCCCCACTACAAAATTGGATCGTGGTTCTGGCACGTAAAATCCCAGAACAGTATATATATATATATATATATATATATATATATATACAGTGAAGCAAACACGCGTATGAAGCGGTTTATTGACGTTTCGGCCGGGGTCCGGCCTTCATCAGAATTCTGATGAAGGCCGGACCCCGGCCGAAGCGTCAATAAACCGTTCATACGCGCGTCTGCTTCACTGTGAATATTTGCCCGGACCGAGAACTGCTTTTTTTCTGGTGTGTATATATGCATATATATATATATATATATATATATATATATATATATATATATATATATATATATTCTATTTTGAGGGCATTCTAGAATGCCCCTCGGCAGAAGTGGCCACTGCGCTTCATTCGCAATCCACGGCAAATCGTGAGAAGTGTAGGCTATTCTTCAGTCAAGCGACGGCTCCGTGATCAACTCGATGGAGTGACCCGCCGTGGTTGCTTAGTGGCTATGGTGTAGGGCTGTACGCACGAGGTAGCGGAATCGAATCCCGGCCGCAGCGGCCGCATTTCAATGGGGGCGAAATGCGAAAACACTTGTGGTATTTATGTTTAGGTGCACGTTAAAGAACCCCAGGTGGTCAAAATTCCCGGAGTCCTCCACTACGGCGTGCCTCATACGTGGTTTTGACACGTAAATCCGCATAATTTATTTTTTATTTCTTACTCAATGGAGTGAAGGAAGAGCTTAGAGTCGAGGAACCCTTTAGAATACGAAGGTTAAGGGGATATTACTTGCAAACAACGCAGCTCAGCGTATAGATAGGTGAAGCCACGACATCCGACAGCCCAGCCTGCGCAAGCCAATTAAGGTTCCATCAGAAATATTTACTCGCACGAAGGAGGCACCTTAACATTTTCAATGGGAGAATGGCGTGGGGATTTGTTTTTGTTTGTTTCTTTCAGCCGGTTTACACTTGTGCCTGACAAATGCGATTTTCAGCAGCTTCAGCTTTCCTCGTCTGTGGCACGCTTAACATGTAGAATTACGTGGCTGACAGCAGCTAGCGAGAGTACACCGGGTGCGTTTAATTATCTGTTTTGTGCCTATCTTATTCGACACTAACGCAGTAGCAATAAAAAGTACCCCGTCCAGTTGCCTGTCCACGTCAACTAACGTAGCGCTGACATCCCGATATACATGCCGCTTTTATAAAAATAGAAGAAATCGATTGCACAGATTCTGCAAGCGGTCTGGTTACGATGGACAAAAGCGTTTTCTTTTTATTTATATCCCAACAGAAAATAATTTATTCTATGCTGAGTGACGTAAGTGCCTGCATTTATTGCTATATGATCCAGGGTGTCTACCAACCGGGAAAACCAGGAAGTCTCAGGGATTTTGAATAGCTTGGAAAATTTCAGGGAAAGCTCAGGGAATTTGTGCTATCAGGGTAAATTACCTGCAATTTTATTGAAAGGGAACGAAAGTCGTGGTAATGCTGGCTCGAGTAACAGAAAGCGATCGTGACGAATCGTCTTTAGGCGCCATGTCGCCGGCAGGAGTCGTGGCAGTGTACTGTGGTTGACCGACTTTCCGGACGCCCGATAATTCGGACGGCTTTGCGGCACTAGCGCGTACCCCATGGAGTCAATGTATAAGAACGTCTGAAACTTCGGATGCAAGAACCCTTCGAGCATCCGATTTTCAGGACTTTCTGCCGTGACCGCAGGTCCAAAACGGCATTAATCAAAGCCACCACTGCCGCCGTTTTTATTACCTCGTCGCCTCGAACCGGCGCTCTCGCACGCAGATCCGCTGGCAGCAGTAGCCACCACCGCGGTCAACGCTAGGCCTAGCTGCTTCTACGTTCGCTATTAAGCTTCTTGCCGTTCGGCGCCGTGTCTTTCATTGAAAGAATTCGCCGCTGTCAGAAATGTTACCGACTCCGTCTTTGTGGTCCTCGTGATTGGCTTCGAAGCTCGAAAAGCACGGGACGTTGCATAATGCTGCTTGCCGAAAGTCAGCTTCGCCTCAGTTACAAAATGTTACGCGGTGCAGCATAACAAGCGTGTGAAGGGGCAATTGTCACGGGGTCCAATATCTATTCCTTAATTATACACGCGTCCACCCGCCATATCCTGTCACAGTGCGAGCACAGATATGTCCTAATAAGTGCACTGGTAGGCATTTTCGGATGTGCCTGTGGCGATTTGAGCCCTTAACGACAGAAAAAGACGTGCATTTATTTTTTCGAGCTGCCCGATTTTTCGGACGTTTTCGCGGCCCCTAGGGAGTCCGATAAATCGGACGTTGACTGGACAACTGACGAAGAGGAAGAGGAAATGGTCCACGTGGTGAACGCATGCTGGAAGCAGGATGAGAACAGAAAATACCTACAAATTGAAGAATAAACGGGCAAGGAAGCGTCTTCCAAGGAGCTTGAGTTCAAAAAACTGTTTTGGCTGACGCCTAGATGCAGATGTCCCTCATCCAAAACAAAATAAAATCTTTAACGCAGTGAAACGCCACATAGAGGCGTTGTGCGTGGGCTGAGAGTATGTCAGGACAGTTGAGGTTGACACGCCAGCTGTTGAGAATCTCACTTGTGACAAAGTTCGGGCCTCATACCAATGAGCTTGCTATCAACTGATAAAAATAGCTCATATCCCCTTCAGTCACGGCGTCCACATTTGTGGACGCGACATATTTTTCCCATATCTCTGCAGTAGTAGCAAGGTAGAGCACAAACATTAAGCGTAGGGCAAAATATATATATATATATATATATATATATATATATATATATATATATATATCTTGAAATGCTTGAAGGCAATGAATAACCGGTGCATGCGAGCGGGCGATTTAATCCTTTTTATGAAGAAACATAGCATGACTGACTTTACAATATTTAGTTACTCTGGAATTAATATGCCTCATCATAAAATGCTCAATTTTTCTACCACCTTGATTTGGTTTCAGTGGAATCTCAAGCACCATCTATGTTTCACACATGTATCGACAGTCGATCGTAATTGGCGACTGAAAGGGATATTCGAAAACATTTGTTTCGGTATGCATCTTCTTTTTCTTGGTATTTGAGAATGTTGGACTTGATTTGCAATGTGTTCTATCTTATTTTTTCAGATATATTTAATTCGCTGTGCATTTTACTAACCCCTTCCTTCTCATTTCTTTTGCAATAAAATAAATGCTGCTCCGTAGTATTTAAACTGGATGAAGTCGTTTTTTTATTTTTTAGCATGTTTAGTAGAGAGTGACAGCATCGGGCGACATGGTATCAGCTTGTCTTGACGTAAAAACAAATCTGTGTCACTCATGGAATTTTGCAAAGGCACTCAGGGAAAACCTAGAAAACTCGGGGAATTTGGAAATGCCAACTTGGTAGTCGCCTTGCATATAACATGCTGGCTCGTTTTAAAGAGTTCAAAACAATATATTGGATTGTTGCCGCTGCATTATGCAATATTTAAATTTGAGAACTGAGATGGCCCGCTTGTCGAGGCGTGCCTTCCCTGTCTTTGTGGCGCCGAAGGCTTTAAAGCCTTCTCTACTCTCACGCACACCACAATTCTTCGTTTTTTTCTTTTGTTTGTATTTCTTGTGTTCCATTTAAGAGCTTTTAAACAAGCTGGGAATTTTTTGACAACTTCCTTCTTCTCAATGTGCGTCCGACTGTTGCGAAACTGTGTCGAGAATCGCCCGCCTTTTTATGCGCATCGTATTCGAACAAAGTGGCATTTCTGAATTTTTGTTTGTTTGTTTGAATTTTGTATTTCTGGAAGCAAGTGTCGCTTCCCTAAGCTTCTTATAGTTTCAGAAAAGCTGTTCTTTTCTTTCCGGTCTTTGTTGTGAAATATTTCACTACCGCTTTTTTTTTTTTCTGCACCGCCGCTTTGTTCGCATGACGGTCTGCACGCCGGATAAGCCTCCACCCAATCCGCTTTACCAGTCACCCCTTTCAAGCGGTTCTGCAACCCATTCTATAACTCTAATGGTCCACCAGTTATCTGCCCTACGCATTACATGGCCTGCACAGCTCTATTTCTTCCTCTTAATGTTAATTAGGCTGTCCGCTAACCACGTTCACTCTCTAACCCAGACTGCTCTCTTCCTGTTCCTTAACCTTGCGCGTAAGATTTTTCGTTCCATCGCTCGTTGTTATGGTCTTTTGATTATTCACAGGCTTCTCTGTTAACCTCAAGTTTCTGTCCCATATGTTAGTACCGGTAGAATGCAAGGACTGTACAATTTGCGCTTCAATTATAGTGGTCTGTCACAATAGCCAGGAGCTATTCGGAAGAAATTGCCGTTTGCTGCAGCGACCGCCGCCACTGTCACTCATCAGCCGTGGCGTGTATGCAATCTCCGGTTGTACCGGCCCCTTCGTCTACGATTTGCACTTGAATTGAAGACGATAATTTGAGGTCATCTCGGCCTGTCTGGAACTGAATTCTTGTCACAAGCAAGCGAATAACGCCGAGAAAAGAGGTCTTGTTAATGGGCATTAGGCGTTCATAAAAATAATCTGTATTTTGTGAGCAATACTTCCGTGTGGAAGCCGAAAAAAAAAACCTAATATTTATTAAAATCAACTTTCTGTCGGCGTCCTTGTTCCTCTTGACATGACCTAGTCTCTAGTATGTACTTCTGGGTGGATTTAATAATAAAAAAGACATATTCTCCATCTATTCCGTTTCTTTTGCTTGGATACTTGTTATTTAAAGGGTCCATCAGCAAAATCGATAATTGGACCACATCTCGTTTGGTCCGAAAGTAAACTCATATTGTCACGTGGTGGTGACGTTCAAGAACACATTAGCAATACTGTGAAAGACAAAACTAACTTTTATTGGGCGAACCTGTGCCCACAAAAACAGGCTACACTTATAGCACAACGATAGCGGCGAACGCGGTCGGCGATCGTCGAAAATCTGATCAGCGGGTCAAGCGCGTCGGCTTTTATACAGCAGTCGTCGAATGTTCCAGACTAATCGTTCGGACCTGCGTGCCTTCCACAAAGTTCTACACCATTCGCGTCACGCGATGAAACCAGATAACACAAGGTTCGGCGACAACGGACAGCTGGGTAGGAGCATCGATAACTTTCCAGCAACTTCGGATACATGCAGGCGCGTCCCGCGATGTGCGATTACATTCGTTAGGCGGCGAAACGTGGTCGCCCGATAAAGATAAGTACACGTGTCAATATTAAGAAAAGGAAAGACGGACCGCCGACCAAGTGAATTGACAAAAAAACACGACAAAATTCGTAGGGGACCCTAATCTGTGGCGTAGGTGTCTCTTGGTGGCATTCGCACCTCGGCGTTGGTGTTCTTTAGGTTAACTTCAGGCGAACGCAATGCACGAACCCAACTTGGAGGCAACTGTTTTTCATTAATTAGCCGGTTAAATATCATGTCGCCTTCTTGTGTGTGATGTCATTGGTGACGTCATTACTTCCGTTTTCTACTTTCGGGTTTCCAGGAATTTGCCAAAATCGTGCTCACGTGGCGGATCTCTAAAGTCTACGATTTTGTGCTTTGGTGTGTCGTTCTCAGTGATTTCTAATTTTAATTCTTCCAGACACTTCAGTAACTCAATTTGTAACTAAGCGTATACTATCCATAATGAAACCCATGAATTTTCTGGTGTATTATTTTCTTAGATGTTTTTTTTTCTTATTTGTTTTGAATTTCCTCCCGCGTCGTCTCAGGAAGTGAACCAGAAATGCTGCGCAAAAGAATAGTGTCGCTCGATGCTCGTGCCACTAAAAGTGTTGGGAAGCACGTTTCGGCTTCAAAACACGGAAGCCTCGTTCACCTTGTTGAGAGAGTGAACAAGGGCTTCCATGTCTGAGCCTTTCATGCGTGTTACAGTTAAACTTGAGAAAGCCGGTCTCGAAAGCAAAAAAGAAAAAAAACAAGAAAGAAACCGAGAAGCGAAAGAAAAAAGAAACACGGTAAGCAGCTTCTTCTCCATGTACATTCGTCGATTTTTTTTACGTCCCGCTCTCAACTACACAGCAACGGGCCCCTCTGCTGTTGCCCGATGCTCGCAGCATAGGTTGGACCCGAATGGAGACGCTACGCTGTGTCGCAGGAGGCTCGCGCTCGTAGTGTAGTTTCCACGGGGGTTCTGTCTTTATGCCAAGCCTTTTTCGAATTCCCGACGGCGGCGCTTCCGCTCGTCGCCTCTTCGTGTCGTTGCTCTTTCGGGGAGCACGCTTTCTCTGCGTTCTCGCAACGGTGCAGTGCTTTCGAAGCTGCATCCGCCGTCAGCAGATGCGGCGACGAACGCGCAAAGTCGTGCGCTTATACTACGCGTAGGGTTATAGCGCGCTGGTTGGTCGGGGCTTCGAAGGACGCACTTTGGGATATATCCCGATTCAGCGTAGCGTGAACGTCGGTAGTGTATTCGCGATCCAACATCTTTCAGGGCTTGGCCCTGCAGGGTCCTCCAATACTTTTCTTCAAAAAGTTATTGAAAAACCACAGTGTTGGTGTTAGGCTCTGCGATGCCTCGAGCTTCCGCCACGCAGCACGGTTTTAATGAGGACACAGTATAGTGCTCTCCCGTGTTGTCGCTGTGCTGCACCGCGGGTGGCAGTCTACACGGGCTCGTAAAGTCCTTCTAAGCCCCGCGTTGGTTGACGCTATAAACAATGTTTTCTTTTATTTCTTTTTTTTTAATTTTGACGTTATGTATTTCTTGGTTGAACATTTTCGTCTCGAGTCCTTTCAAGCCGGTGCACCTCTCGTGTATCCAGTGAGAAAACCCTCCGCGGATCTGTTTACCGACAGTCTGCCCCCCTCCCCTTTCGTTGTTATTTTTTATCTTTGTAGATTGAAAGCATGCTTTAACGTTATACGAGATTACGACTTAACAAGCGTCCTAAGCAAAGGAAATAGAGGCCCGGGAAGTTCTAAAATTGAGTCGCTGTTACCGATAATATTATACCTGTTGAGCTGTGCCTGTTGGTTCTTATTTCTTATGTTCTTCTTATTTCGTCTTTATTATTATTAGTAGTATTACAAGGCGAGACGCGCTTTCGGTGTCATAAATCTAAAGCTAAATGTTCGAGGTACAACGCACTGGCAATGCATTGAACGTTGTTTGAGACAATCGCCCGGAGGGCATTGAACAGCGCACTGAAGTGCTGGCGGAGGGCGACAGCTTTCTTTCCTTTTTTTTCGGTTTGTTCGTCGTGTTATTATCCGCCATAGTCAGTTTGTCACTTACATCCACCCGAAAAAAATTAAAGGAGCAAGCTTGTTAAGTACTCTTCAGTGTCGTCTCCTGACAATAGTCAGAAGGTGGCACCGCTGAGTCTCTGCGCAGCGTCGCAGGCTCTAATATATGACACATCGTTAAATATAACTGCATATACCATGAAGACAAATTATGGATTGGAGACGTATAACTACAGAATTTTATTTGTTAAAATGTGCGCCGTTTTTTCATTCGAGCAAAGCAGGGAAACGCCTTCTCGGCAGGTATTACTTCGAACAGGCGACATTAGTGCAGCATTCTAGGATGACTTCAGCTTAGACTTACCAGCTGAAATCTTAAATTCAGGGTTTCTAATATAATGTGCACGCGTACTGTCGGTGATGGCTCACAGTTTTTGAAGACTATTCTTGATGCCTGTCTTCGCAGTTTGGCTATGAACACCGCACTCAGTTGCCGTTACATTTCGTTGTTCTCTTCTTCCGTCAAACTAGCAACTTCAAGTGGTCGACGTGTGTGTTTTGGTTTGTACAGTATCACAGCTGAGTTCAGCAGGATAATACGAGCCTGTTGACGCACGCTTCAAAAAAAAAAAAATGTGTATAGATCCCACCAGTGTGTTGGCACCACTTCTTTTCCTTTACACCTAGACGACGGCATTTGGTTTTCATTTAGGAACGCAGTGTAGCTGCGTAGGTTGTCAACCTGAAGTGAAACGAGAGTCATTCGACTACGAAACTTCATTGTCTTCCTACTTTAAATATTTTGAATGTTGGCCTAATTCAGCCAATGAAATGCTTCCTTAGGGTGCACAGCGCGTTTAGAAACCGTTATCGCGGGAATTTAACATTGTTCTCTGAAGAAATAATGCCCGTAACATGTGTCCAATTTCTGTTGTAATATCGTGTCGTAAAAAAAATTGTGTACGTGCGCTACATGTACTACTCTCGGCGGCGGGTTATCAAGAATTAACCGTAATATTCGAAGCTGTATGTGTGGACTACAAACACTCAGTACTTTTGATTTTCGAACTTCTCTACCTTGTTATCGCCTAAAAGCGTCGTCTAATACTTGTTTTTCTTTCCCTCTCTTTGCAGTTTCCGAGAAAGAAGTCAAACAGTGGTAAGCACTTCATTTTTACTCTTGAGCACGTTTAATATTGTTATAGGAACCCTAAAGGAAAATATTAAGTCGAGCTAGACCGATAGGCAACTCGTCTCGAAGTCTACCATGGTTTTCGGTCGACCAATATAACCCTTTGTCGCGTAGAGAATAGTCACCGAAAATCCAGCTGCTGTTCCTCAGCTTGAACTGCTCGCGCCAAAGCAGACGAATTGACGTGGTATCCACGTGACCTCCGTCTACACCACCGCCGCTGAATCAGCCAGTGCTGACGTCGCACGAGGGATACCATAGTCCACAAAGGGCGCCACTCTGATTGTGCAGCCTCGTCATTTTCCCCGCTTACAGAAGCTCAGTTCTCGCTATGAATAAGAAATTCGTTATTACAGAAACCTAATCTTTCAATTTAGCTCGGCGTAATATTTTGCTTTAGTGCCCCTTTAAATGGGCGGTCCGGAAGGATCCTCTTCGCCCTCGCCCCCCGTGGTGGCTGCGGGAGAGGTCTCCGTTTGCGGGAGAGAAGGTTGGCGGTCGCCTTCCACACTGCACGCATGTGACTAATCGACTTGTGCGGTCTGTTTCAGTCAAGTAGTGCCAAATTCCCTCGTGATTTACGATAATGCAACCAGCTTAGTATTGTTCGCTGTCCTCTTGAGAAACGATTAGGTAATTAGTTGAAAATAACTAATTAAACAGCTTTTAAAGCGTTGGTCTAAACGCAAAATCTTCAATGTGGAACTTCTAGAGCCTATTGAGAAATATCAAATTAATTTGTTTCTGTGATGATAGCTGCTGTGGCTTTTTTCCACGTTGCCAAGAAAGCGCGGGTCAAATAAAGAAAAAATTACCACGCGACTACGCGCTTACACGTAGTAGCGACATTAGTGCCCTCAAACATGTTACCGCCAAAGGATCTACGCTGCGCGCAGAGCGAAGGCATGAATAAGCTCCACGAAAAAAACGCGTTAGGCGATGGCCTCACCAGTCATCCGTCTCCGAAACCTCCTCGCCCTTTACGCTGCCTGTAAAAGGCAAAAAAACACTGACAGAGCTTCGACGATTGCCATCCGTTATTTATCTGGTATGCCTATGCATGAAGCTATCCTGCTAGGGTGATATTTTTATCTTGTATTCTGTGTACAGACCTACCGACGCCTCACCTGACGTCATGAACAAACTTGCAGCACACGTGACTGCTTATCTACAGTGTGACTTTACAATTGCTGGCGACTTGCCAAGTGTTAGGATGGATCGTCTGGAGGCCTGGCCGAACAGCTGCAGGAATGTTAGTAGTATTATTTTTGATATTATGCTTGCCCATAACCTATAATTCAAATTGTACAAAAGCCAACGCGCGAACAAGGAACTTGCTGCCCCGTTCTGGACGAAGTATTTCTAGCCCCGAAACTTTTCCAGCTATAATGTCTCCGTAGAACAAGGGTTACATCCCACCACAATCTTGCCAATGTATCTCTCCAGTACTAGCGCTATTTGCCGCCCCAGTATCCCCTTTGCATTCATTCAAAGATTACTCACGCGCAATAACACAACACTTAGAAAGCTGCCTCATTTGTTTCAATGAAACTGACGTCTGCGTTCTTTCGAAGACGTTTAAAGAAATATGCCAGCACTGCAGGAATAATTTAGTAGCGTATAAGCGGAAAAGAATTCACAAGCAAACGCCTTGGATGTCCCGCAGCACCACACAGCTCAAATGCGAAATGAGGTGATTAAAAAAGAATCGAGCGCACTCGGTTCGTATTCGCGAATTACCGGAGCAGCTCGCACATGCGCTGCGTGACTAAAAAAGAAATAAAGAAAAAAACTACTTTTCATATATGCTGCCTAGCTTGATGAAAAATGATCCAACCAAATTCTTCAGCCACGTCAAAGACACAAAGAAACCTGTTTCGCAGGTCGCAGTCGGTGGCACTAAAACACGAATAAAATCGCTGTACGTTTTAATAATTATGTTCACAGCGTATTTTCAAGCTCCAGTGCCTGTGCGCCCATCGAAGAACCATGCCCCTTGCTATAGCAGTAAATTTTATCTGGTATGTTGGCGTGCTTTCCCTTCTACTAAACTTAGAAACTAAAAAAAAAAAAGCCTTGCGGCCCCGACAATATCTCAAACGTGTTCCTGCGGCGCTACCCTAAGTCAGTTCTAAATTTCTTGAACATTTTTGGGTCTCGCTGTCGACTGGAAAACTTCCCGATGACTATTGACATAGTAGTTCCTGCTTAAAAAAAACAACTAATTCTTAGTAGTTACCGCCCAATTTCACTGTTATCATGTTGTAAAATATTGGAGCCCATAGTATCAAAAATATTTAATTAATTCTTGGACGAGCATTCCTCGTTGACATAATCCCAGCGCGGGTTCAGAAAAGACCACTCATCAGTTACCTAGTTTATCACGATAGTCCACACACTAGCATCATATCTTGATAACAATGGCCAGATAGATGTGAGCTTTTAGTTTAAGCAAAGCATTCGACCTTTTACCTCATGGCCGCCTAATATTTATACTAAGAAATTTTGTCTTTTCAGAAAGGTTATCATAAATCGCTGCATACTTAACAATAAAGAGTTAGTGGAAATGAATGAACAAACACTTGGACTGTCTTCCTGTCACGTCTGGGGTATCTCAGGGGAGTGTCCTGTGTCCCCTACTCTTCTTTTTATATATTAACGATATTGCAACGAATGCATACTGTCGCACTAACATACTTTTATTTGCTGACGACTGTGTTTTGTACCGCAAGATTTGTACTAGCGACGACCAAATTGAACTGCCTTAACAATGTAGTTGGTTGGTGCAAAACACGAGGAATGGTTTTTAACGAGGAAAGAAGTGTCCTTCGTGTCATGTGTAAAAAAAAAAAACATATCTTAACGCTTACACTCTCGGTTCTTTCCCCTTACAAGATGTCAGAAGCCAGAAATACCTAGGAGTTACTATCACTAATAACTTAACTTGGAAAATGTACATTGATAAAATATGCACGTCGGCCTTTCGTAAACTTTGCCTACTAAGACACAAGGGACACAACGTCCCTTCATGCACTGAACTAATCAGTTACACTGCTATGATCAGACTTGCACTTGAATACGCATGTGTTGTTTGGGATCCGTATACTGACGACAGTACTAACAAAATAGAAAGAATACAAAGAAAAGCCCTCAGATTCATTTACTCGGAGTACTCTCGGCATGACTCTTTCCCAAATAATAAAAGATAACGCTTTCGAACCCCTCTGCTTACACAGAGAATCTCTGTGAATTCAATTCATATCTACTGTCTGAAAAGCTTGGTGTAGACCTTGTACCTGCCACCACTAGTAAATACAGACTAACACGACACGTCAAGCCGAATTCCCTAACACCGTATACTTCGCAAGAACCGATACGTTTAAGAACTTCTTTTTTCTTAGAACTGTCACCGATTGGAACAGCCTAAACAGTGTATCAAATATTCACATTGAGTAACCTTCTTGAAATATTATGCACGCGTTCTTTGTATTGCCTATCCTGCTGCATAGCTGTAATTTTTTTTTCTCGCCTAGCATGCTTAGGCCCATTCACGGCCTGCAGTACGTAAATAAACAAATAAATAAATAAATAAAGAAATAAATAAATAAATAAATAAATAAAATGAAAATGTGTCATCGCTTCCACTTTTGCCGAGATATCTTGTCAGTTAAGGCCGCCAAGACCACGGTATTCGATCCATCTCCGTTGCTCAAGGATTGCTCAGGCGTTCGATCCGCGTGCAGCATCGATCATTCCTTCGGGGCATGTTTAAGGACACTGATGTTGTTGCACCTAAGTGTGCAGTCACGTGGTACTTTTTCAAACCTCGTGTGCTCTCAATGTAGCGCGAAAAAAAATGAAAACTACGGGATATATCATCACGGGAAAACATTTATTTTGCATATTTCTTAATAGCCTCAGCAACTCCTACATTGAAGCTCTTGTGTTAAAATCAATTATTTGATAGGTAGCTAAATAATCAATTTTAACAATTACCTAAGCTCATAGTAAAAGAATATACTGTATGTTGCTAAAAAAGACTGCGAACATTACTAAATTGGTTGCATTTTCGCAACTCATACGTTGTTTCTTTAAAGTTTGGTACGACTTGGCTGAAACACCGTGTGTATTAGCCACCTATCAAACGGGTACATACATATACGCTGGTTAACGGCTCTGTTCTCAGCGGAATTACGCAATGGAACGACAAAACCTACCTAAATATGTTCACTGCAACAAATGTACGCATTCAAGCGTATTGTTTCTTTGATAAAACAAATAGCTTTCTGGAAGCATTCGGATATTCTGTTATATCGACCTTCATCGTCGATGGCTTCTGCAGGTTTTTTGTTTTTTGTATATTAGACAAACTAACGCGTTTGGAAAACGTGCCTAAAGAGGAAAACAAACTGTTTAGTTTTCGTGAATGCCTTATTTTGTGTGTGAAAAGCAGTGGTGCGTGAAGGCACTCTTCAAAGATTTTACTGGCCAAAAGTTCTACCAGTTAGAAGTCTTACTTCCCTGTGCGAAAAGCATATCTACAGTACGGAGAATGGGTAGAAAAAAACCAACACGTTACAGCTGGTAGTTTGCCACTACTTCCCTGCTTCTCTAGACGTCAGTACCTTAAAGAAGTTACCAAAGGCAACGCGAGCAATTAACTGACCCGAAACATGACTAAAAAAAATTCGTTAAGCCGGAATGGGAGACTGGAAAAGCAGCTATCAAAAAAATACCGAAGGCGGGTATCAGCAGGCATTTCTCGAGCAGTCTCCGAAGCTAACTCAAAGCAATTTTAAATGTCACCTTCGAAGCCTTGCTAGATATACAAAACATTCTAGCATTAACGTTTTTCGTACACGTTCTTTCCTTTTTTGCAACTTTTGTTCGCCTCTTGGTACACACACGTATCGTTAAATAAAAAAGTGCTATTGTGAATTTGCTGTCGATTGGCGCACTAATGAACTTCCCATAATAAGAGATGAAGAGCTTCCCATGTGTCTTTTGTCGACGCTAATGCATTTTGCCTCTGAATGAGATGTTCCAGGAAGCCTGCAACGTTAGAAATACCCATTGTAGCTTTACCCCACATTCAACTTGTCGAACCGCTTGCGATGGGCGCACTCTTAAACGGTCCCTGAAGCACAACAAAAATAATGAAGTTTCAAGAAGAGCTAGATGAACTTGACAGTTCGAAACGAATACTTCCTTTCTTGGTCCCCATTAGAATTTATGCTCTTAGCCATGCCACTAAGTATTGCCAACCTACTTCTTTAGGTGTCGATGTGGTCATATCATGTAAACGTGCACGTCATCACATCAGTGAACAACTTGGCCGTCGACCGTGGAGTTCTGCTGCTGAGTACTAGGTCGCAGGTTCGAACCCGGCCGTGGTAGCCACATTTCGATCAGGGCTGAATGCAAAAACCGCCCGAGTGCTCTGATATTTTTTTTTTTTTTTTTTTTTTGTAAAGCTTGGCACAAGTTAGCTGAAACGCCCTGTAGCTATAGCGACTGGTGCAAAACGCTTCTCTTTCTACCTTTATTGGCGGACAAGCAGTAACTGGTTACGGAGGCGCATACAGCACTCAAACTCGCTCTTTATCAGGCAGCTCTGTCCACTGTCGGATAGAGTTCTAATGTTATTAACCCTGCCTGAGCTCTGATTAAATCTCACTGCATTTTATTCATTCATTTACAGCTATTTTGTGAGGATCGAGTGACCACTTATTTGGGCGACAGCATCATCGCTTTAGTTTCAGCGTTCAATGGGAAATAAAATGTGCCCTCTTGCATACTTAACGGAAGAGAGACGGATATTATTCCCCGTATTCTAGAGCGCTCTTCCACTCCACACTCCCCTTCGACTCTATGATGATGATTTATTGGCATCCCCTTTGAAATGGGTCGGAAACGAATAGTCCCCGACCCTGAAGTGCACCTGGCATAAAAATATGCACCTCACCGATGATGACGACGATGACGACGATGATGATGATGATGATGATGATATTAATATCTATTGGCATTCCCTTTGAAACGGAGCGGTGACAATTAGTCACCTAGCCTGCTTTATTTATTCAGGTTTTACTTGATCTATCGCCATCTAGTCTCTTGCCTACCCGATCTCGATATTTCGTATTTAAAACTTGTCACTATACTGTGCCGTTACCTACACTCGCGAAATTCCGGCTCTGTCAATCTCTTCCCCGCTATCTTTTCCACTGTTACTCTAACCGTCCCTCTCTTTCTTGAAAAAAAAATGAAAAGTGTATGGCAGCGCAACCCTTCGACAGAACTGGTCACTGCTCTTCACTGCCGCTCCACGGTATATCTTACAATCGTAGCGTCTTTTTCAGTCGAGGAGTGGCGCTGTGCTCAACCCTGTCTGTGGCATTACGGTTACACGCAGCAGTTTTGAAAACTATCCGGTACGTTTTCTCGCGTGCGTCGTCCGACGCTCTTCTTTCGCCGGAAGCCTAGTAAACAGCTAAAATATGCTGTCTACTGCACCGCTAACAAAACTGTAGAAAAAAATCTGTAAAAGGGCCATTCTGTGATCCAAAGTCACTGAAGGTTGTTTGTGCCTGCTGGAGGAATCAACTTGGACGTTTCTAAAGTGGCACGCCGCCCCCCTTCCTTCCCTCCCTGACTCTCTCTCTCTCTCTCTTTTGACTTAGCATTGAACACAGCAGCTGCTTAAAAGGAGCGACACAGAGAGACAGCGACCACTCCGTGTAAACGCTGCGCGTGCGCTTCGCCAGCAGCATAGTAAGCAGGATGCAGCTTGTTTTCCGAAGCGGGCTTTCAAATGCAAAAAGTGAACTTCGCGTTCCCAGGAAGCGACTGGCTTTTCTACGAATAACGCGACGGGGCGGCTGTCCTCGCTCGTGTTTGCGTTTGCGCCGCTCACCCGCTCGAGTTAAAGCAGCAAACACTTTGCCATTTCGCGCCTTAGCAACGACAAAAGTAAACAGGGTGAGACCCGACTACCGGTTTTATCGTGCTTTTGACAGGCACGCAGGAAATCTGCACGGGCACTCGGAAGCCGTTAGGCGGAAGCGTTATGGCGAGCGCAGCAATGCACTTTCGCCCTTTGCTGCACCACCTCGTGCGTACGGAAATGACTTGATTATATCTCGAGGCAATGATCTTAGAACGCATACTTAACAGAGCATATCCTGCGATGTCAAGTGTCAGGTAAAATGAAGAATCTCGAGTCGACTGTCCCGTGGAAGTCAGGACGTTACGTATGTCCGGTTGGCTTACGAGGTGTTACACATCAAATATTACACGTTTACTACTGAAATTGTGAACATTACAGAATGCACATCCGCGCCCACAAAAAAATTTGGAGCTACCACGCGTGTTTCCCTGCAAGCTGATGTCGCGTTGGCTGTATGCCTCGCTTTATGTCGACTAAAATATTTTTGATATATATGACGCACATAAACAGTCGCAGTTTCGTCCGAAAGGCGAAGCATCGATTGGGATAGAAAATTGGTAGACAGCTATACGATGTAAGGATAGTAGTTTTATCGGTCGTAGAAACTTGGAAAGATTCGCTTAGTAATTTAAGAGGTATAGTGTCACGCGCACACAGGGAAACATGAGCACATCTCACCTGATGACCGTGGACCATCGCTTTCAAAACGCTGGAGTGAGGAAGTACGGCAGCAGCAGCGAGAGAAGTGACATTTTTTTTTATTGAAGTGAATGTTAGGAGAGGTTAGCACCTTTATGGAGGCACCGGCTACTCCTTGTCACTTGACAAATGAAACAAATTTGCGTAAAAAGGGAGAATAGCGACACAAAATATAACACTCAGTAGAACACCGGCTCAATAAAAAATTTACAGTCCAACAGTACATGAATCGCAAAGTTCTGTGCATTAGTTCAGTCCACGTACGCATATATAAAGTCAGATGTTTTGAACAGCCAAAACACACAACACATGTAATACACTGCCAGTACAGAACAGAATTATACATATTGCGTAAAAGTTGCGATCACCACATAAACCAATTATGAACCACGAACAACGTTTATGTAGTCTCATGTAGCGTATTCGGATCATCTGATACTTATTATTTTCCCAAAATGTTGGTGTCTTCTAAAAACTTTTTAAGAGCAAGAAGTGCTCTTTTTTGAAGGCCCGCAGTTGGCCATGGACCAAGTATCTTTTTTAGAGTGAATGGTCTTCTGTCTAATATAAACAAATTAGCTTGCAGTACCGTTCTTTGTGTATCGTATTTCGTGCACTGGATGAGAAGATGATGCACATCATTGGCTGTTGTAGCCCTTGCGCTATAAAACACTAATTAATAATAATGATGCACATCTTCGTCTGGATGGCCACAAGAACACTGCGGACTAGAGACACGTTTTATCCTGTACAAGAAGTGTTTCGTAAATGCAGTACCAAGACCCACCCGGTGTACCAATATTTAAAATTTTCTGTTGTCTCTTAGGGTTTCCGGCATTGATAAGTTTATACATGGGTCTATAGAGTATAACTATAGAGTATAGAGTATAAAGAGTTTTTAGTTTTTTGGTCAAACCAGATCGTTTTGCTGAGGCGACAAGAAATCTGTCTCAGGTCAGACGTACTTCACTACGCAATAGGGGAAGATTGGTTGTCTCTGCGTTATTGTGCGCTCGATTCGCCGCTGCGTCCGCTGCAGTATTACCAGGAATATTGCAGTGCCCAGGTATCCACTGAAATGCAATTACGTAGTTCATTGCGCTTGCTTTTGTAAATTCTTTGAGCGTCTCATACAATAGCGAAGTGTTCAAAGAATTTTTCTTGCTGCTCTGTAGTAATGTGAGAGCGGCTTGCGAATCGCTAAAGATTACGCATTTTTGCGAATGTTTTTCTGATGTTATGAAACGCAGAGCACACAGGATTGCAGATAGTACTGCCATGGTGGAAGATGTCTCCCGGGATAGTTTAAATGTTTGCTCTAGCGCTAAATGTGGAATGACGAATGCTGAAGTCCAGGAATTTTTATGACACAAACCATCTGTATAAACGTGGATGTACTGGGGATATAATGAGTAAATTTGGAAGAACGCTAGTTGCTGTGCGGCTACTATGAACATGTCTCTCTTAGATATAATACCGTCAGCCGATAATTCTATTTTAGGGCATGTTGACATCCAGGGAGGGTAACTAACATCCACTTTGCATAATTCAGATCTTGGTAATACTGCTTTATGTTCTCGAACAACATCGTGAATTTTGCTTTTGTTTCTTTCGGTGAGCGCGACGTTTAATTGATGCTTCTCGTGTTGGATTAAGATTCGATAAATATGTCGGCATGTTTAAACCGTTCGTATGACTGGAAATGGGGGGGTGACGAGCTTCAGCATTTACTAAAGAACTCGAGGTATCCTGCGGAACCCCAAGACACACTCGTAGCCCCCTTGCTAGTAAACGTTGAAGACGTTCCTCAGAAGTTTGCGATAGACCATGGATAATAGGTGCCGAGTAAGCAGTTTTTTGCTTTATGAGTGCGTTATGAACTTATAGTAGCGAAGAGACTGATCCCCCCCACGTTGTGCCTGCGAGTTGCCGAAGTACGTTTATTACTGCATTGCTCTGCTTTTCAATTGAGCGGATGTGTGAAGCCCATGTTAGCTGGCGGTCAAGAATAACTCCAAGAAATTTATGCTCTTTCACAAACATCAAGTTTGCCCATTAAGCCTAAGTTGGAAATTAATCAACTGTCGTCTAGTGAAAGGAAGTACGGCTGTCTTTGCGTATGAAAGACTGATGCCTCTTTCTTTTAAAAAGGTGTCGATACTATCAAGACCATCTTGCAGCGTTGTTTGAATGTCTTGTATATGAGATCCAGAGGCCCATATGCAGATGTCATCTGCGTACAGAGAATACTGTAGACCAGACGGGAGTTTTTGTGGCAAGGCTGCCATGACACTGTTGAATAAAAACGGACTGAGAACACTACCCTGCGGAACGCCCTGCGTTATGCTGTGATAATTACTTTCTCCTTCAATTGTTTCCATAAATATTTTTCTATCTTTCAAGAAATTCGATACCCATCGCAGCGTTCGACCGTGTAGGCCAAGCTCTAACATACCAGCAAGGACGTGTATGTGACTTAGTGTCGAGTGCTCTTTGAATGTCTAAGAATACTGCTACTGTCACATTTCCGCAAATTCGTTCATGTTCGACGCATGTGGCAATGTCTAATACTGCATCCATTGTACACCGATTTTGTCGAAAACCGGTCATGTGGTCGGAAAACACATTTGTACGTTCACACCACCCTTGCAGTCGACTGTCTATCATTTTCTCCATTAGTTTGGAAAAACAGCTTGTGAGACTGACGGGTCGGTAGGAGTCAAGACAAAGTGGAGTCTTTCCTGGTTTTAGCACTGGTATTACCCGAGCTACTTTCCATGAATCCGGAAGAGTCTCTTATCCAGATATCGTTAAATATCTCCAAAAGAGTCATTCTTCGTACTGGACCTAGGTTCTTTACCATCACATACGTAACACCTTCTGGGCCTGCGGTTGTCTTTGTGCGGCATGACGAAAGAGCACTTTTCAATTCATTTAAACTAAACTCACAGTCAAGTTGAGGGTGTTGTGACATAAAGCACGCATGAACCTTCTGTTCTGCTAGTATTGTCGAACTTGCAAATTGTAGACAAGTAAACTGAATTCCTGATCTGGATATAAGTTGACAGAATTCGTCAGCAACAGGTGTTTCCGGAGTGCTTCCAGCTACGGCAAGGGCTCGGAAGGGATGGCTCTGGGTAACTGGACCAATAAAAGATCGGACAATGGGCCATATTCTGGGAACTGGAGTAAACGGAGACAACGACGCGCAGTATTCTCGCCATCTTCTTGTACCTAATTTTTGTAAGCGTCTGCGCGAAGTTAACTGAACTTTATGTGCCATCTTGTAGTCATCCAGCTTTCCACTGCGGCGATAAGCCCGTTGTGCGCGTCTTCTAATTGCTCTTAGGCATTCATATTCGCCGTCGACTGAAGCGTATTCACTTGGAACAATGACTTGCTTTGTGCAGATTTTGTAAGACTCGCACAATATATTGGCAAAACTTTGAAAGTTCGGATTTTCGCCCACTGAGTTACGTAAATGGCGCCGAAAACTTTGCCAATTAGTATATTTTGAGTAGCGTCGGGTCCCCTCACTCCGTATGACGCGATGTTTTACCAGGATCGGAAAATGATCACTACCGTGCGTTTCCATGTCCGCTAACCATTCAACGCCATCAAGAAGGTCTTGTGAGCAGAGCGTAACATCTATACAGCTTGAGTAACGAAACCCCCGCAAGAACGTTGGAGAGCTGTCATTTAACACGATCAGATTACTTTTTTCTGCGGCAGACTCTATAATGCTTCCACGGGAATCATTATATTCACTGCCCCAGATGACGTTATGTGCGTAGAAGTCCCCACAAACCAGCACATGTGAGTTTGCGATACCAAACACATTCACCTAGCTGTCTACTGATATTTTGCTAGAACATTGTAGATAAAGACTGATCACTGTGACGCTTGTATTTCTAAAAGATATCTTGCATGCTACAAACTCAGGTATATTTAAATCGCTCAACTGTATTAAATAGGACGGCAGGTCTTTTCTCACGCATAACATCGCTCTGGTACTTCCAGCAATGCGCGATGATTTATATATAACATAGTTCGAAAGACGAAAGTCATCTCGTACGCCTGCCTCCTGTATACATAAAACAGGAAAGTTATGTTGACTAGTAGTTTGCGAAAATAAGCTGACTTATTTCGAAGGCTATTAGCATTCCACTGAAATATGAAAGCATTGTTATAACGATTATTCATTGTAAGCCTGCAGTGGAGCTGTTGGTGGTTGTGGAAGCACCAACGATTCCATAGAAAGCAGTGCTTTTACCTCTGGAAGGTTGTTTGCGTGTGGAACGGCACTGAGAATTGCGCGCAGAGCTGTGAATAGCATGGGCAGGATCATCTGTGCCACGGGTAAAGATCTGTAATCAGGAAACGACGCTGAAGCTCCTTGTCTGCTCGAAGCAGGTCGCTGAAGAGCTGACTGAGATGGTCGCTGGGATGACTGGTGTGGTTGAGGCGAATGTTGAGGTAGTCGCTCAGATGTTACGTGAGGTTGCTGTGTCAATGGCAGAGGGCGTTGTTTAGAAGGTCGGCGAAGTTCACTCGAAGCCTGGGCAAGTTGAGTAGTGCTCTCAGGAGGTGGATCGTGTCGCTCGCTGTCAGAACGTTGTCGAACTGAGTGCTTTAGAGCTGCAGAATAGTTCATATTGACCGCTTGTTCTTTTTCTTTGTTGGCAGTTGGAGGCGCGCATCTTACAGCATCAAGGTTGTGTGGGGGCGCATTACGAGGAGACTGCCTTCCGTATTTCAATTCATGTCTGCGCAACCTTGAGGCAGCTCTGCTCTGAGGGCAATCGGAGAAGGAAGCTGTATGGTTTCCGCCACAGTTGGCACACTTTGGCTGACACACAGACTTGCACTCTGAATGGTCGTGGTCTTCTGAGCATATTTTGCAGCGACGAGGACTGCGGCAGTTCGATAAATGTCCAAATCTCTGGCATTTGTAGCATCTTAGAGCAGGGCCGTGATATCCTTCTGCGGGATGACTCGTAAAACCTAAATGCACTCGTTGCGGCATTGGTTTGTCTTCGCTGAAATGGAGAATGACAGTTCTCATAGGGCGTGATTCTGCCGCCCCGTCTTCTTGGCGAATGTAGCGTGTCTGACGACGGGCAGATGTCGTGCCAAAGTCCTTCAGGAAGTCAACCAGTTTTTCTTCTGTATACTCAAGTGGCACATGGCGTATCTTGCCAACATTGTTGGTATAAGAGGCCGGAATGAATGGTTCCGGCATATCAACCAGCCACTTCGCTCATCGACGGTAGATGTCTTGCAGATGAGACTGAAGTAACGTTGACAGAGAAACTTCCATCTCTATTCACGCGGAATGACTGTACTTTTTCCTTTGCCGCGGAGACAATTTCCGACGCTGCGTGGTTTGGATTCACTTGCCAGAAGTTGCGTCCTTCCTGTGAGGGTCGAAAAACAACTGGAATTCCTTCAGGCCGCTTCTTTTTATACGTTACCAAAGAGAACGGCGTTTCATCGCAGTCTATGTCTTCATCTTCACTTAGCTCACAGGTAGATGTCTTGTCGTCGTCAACCCGTGGTTTCTTGGCTTCACTTTCTCTTGTCTCAGCCATATTCACTGAAGGTGCGCTGTAAGCTAGGGCAGCGTTGAAAACTAGCGTCGCCGGCTTGATGACCTTAGGCGCGTGTTGTGGCACTTCCGAGTGCGGCGCCGATTCCGCGGCACTCATGCGCCTAGGAACGCGCTGTCGGACATATGGCTCGTGCCGGTGTTCTTTGCTGCCCACCGCCGTGGCAGGCGTAGATGCGCTGCGGAGCACAGCAAAACCACGCGATATTGTGCGCTATATCCAGCACACTGGTATCCCACGGAATGTCCGTTCTCTCTGGGCAACAGCGCAGTCTCAACACAGCACTGATTCTTGAAGAAAATAGAAAACAATATCCCACCGAAGAAGCAGCGGCCGCTCGGAGGGACTTCTTCTTCTTCCGAAGTGACCTTCGTGCTGTCTGTCGTTTCAACGCAAACTGAGCTGCGTGTACACAGCACGCACAAAGGTACGAGCCGTCTGCAGATCACTTTCAAGATAGGGCGCGCGCTACCGCGTGTGGCCGCGCAAAGTACGCAGTTGCTGCCGGAGTAGGACGCCGCCCCTCCTCTCTACAGCGCTCCCACCCCGCTTTCTCCCCTTGTGCGCGCGAGTTTGAGCCACGATCCTCGGTTCCCCTTGCACGTGGTCGCTAAATACGCAATTGCTGCCAGAGAACGCCGCCCCCTCCCTACCTCCCATTTCTCTCCCCCCCCCCCCCGGCTTTTCGCGCGACGGAACACAGTGAGTTTCATCTCAGCCTTCCTCCCTTGCGCGCGCCAGATTAAGCCACGATCGTCGGCTCCCCGCGCGCGCTGTCTCTCACTTTCAAGATACGGCGGCGGTGTGATCGCCCTTGGACTTTATACGGGACATCACGGCGACAGCAGATATGTGCCTGAATTGTCCGTACAACTGCTATCGCAATAAAGTCGAATTTCGTCGCGAGAGCAATTGGTGGATTAGCCTTGAATGTTCAGTTTGCCACGAATAATGACGAAGGTTATGTGGAGCCAGAAGCGGCGTAGGTCAACTGCGAAGTGTCGTCTGCTTTGAACGCTGACAAGAAACCTGCGTGTATACGCGACTTGGCTATTCATATGGTTACTGAAAAGCAATACACAGCATTCTAATGAAAGCCACTCCTTTATTACCGAGTACAGCAAATATGATCTGTTTGCTTAGTTCTCCCCCTGCGATTGCTTTTTTTGTATGAGAACGACTGTATCAGCTAAAGCACCAAAGAAGGGCCAGCAACCAAAAATAAGACTCGCAAAAAAGGGGGGAGGGGGGCACGAAAGAGCTCAAGAAAGAAAACAGAAAAGAAAAAGAAAGACAATGTAGAAGTTGAAAAGTATAAGCGGAGCTGGGTAATAAGGACCAGGGCAGTGGTAGTTGAGGTGGGGAGTGGGGAGGTTTCGTGGAATCTCAAGTGTACCTTAAATCGCATGTCTCTAACAGTTAACAAACTCGGACAACTCAACGTCATATCGTCCGACGCGGGCCAGAAAGAAGTGGGAGCCGAACGTCTCCCTTGTGATTCCAGCTTAAGAGCAGCTGCCTGCCGGCGTTCTTTGTATATGCGACATATAGAGGAAAATACCGGCCGGCCTTGCGTTGAAAGTTTCGCAATAATCGATCTGCACTTTTCCCGTTCCACTGAATTTCCACTGAGCGTTAGCCAGGTCGGATGTCCCTGTCGCCTGACTGCTTCTCCAGTCGCATCGCCAGCTGAGCGCAGAAGCTCTGGTTTTGCTTTCGCGTTATTGAGCAACAGCTATAGCATCGTTACAGGTTATGACCTACAATGCTAGCCGTTCGTACTTTCCTTTTTTTTTACCCTGCTATAACCATTCTTAGACAGTGAAAACCGCTATCATACATAATTTAGGAAAGATACCAGTTTTCGGCCGAAACTCCGGGTAGTTTTTCAAAAATCTTCTGAAGCGAAGTGACGAGAAGGTTCCTGCTGTTCTGATCTGATCTGCTGTTCTGATTTCCTGCTGTTCTGCGCTGGAGGAGTGAAATATGCATCGAATGCAGTCACATTTATTCGAGAAACCGGAAGCTTCGTAGCGTTTAGAGCGAAAGTTTTCAGAAACTAACTGCAAGCCACCACTGCGACGTAACTATATATGTGTAGAAACAATCCCACAATTCCACAGATGCATCCCCGTTAAAATGTGCAAATCAAAACAAAGCAGGGAAAACGTGACGTGTCGTCCTGCGTCGTTAGTCAAGTTATTTTCTTACTTTGCTTCTTTTTTTCTCATGGAAATGTTGGCCCCTATAGCTACTCCTTTTCTGACTTGCTACAGATGTATGCAAAATGACGCAAGTATCTCATACAAAGGGGAGAAATGACCCGCCCTGGTGGCATAGTGGCTTTGGCGTTGCGCTGTAAAGCCCGATGGGTGCGGAAACAAATCCTAGCTGCGGCGGCCGAATTTGGAAGGTGGCAAAATGCAATAACACCCGTGTATCGTGTATTGCGTGCACGTTCAAGAACGCCAGGTGGTCAAAATTATCCCGCAGTACCCGACTACGGCTTCCATCGTGATCATATCCTAGTTTTCGCGCATAAAACGCCAAAACTTATTTTTGACATTTAAGGCGAAAAATAATTGACTCGCTGCTGGAATCTATGTGAAGCAAAGCTTTAGTGCAGTGGATTAATTCACTTCTTTACAGCTGACGGCGATTCGTGCAATTTCGTTTACTTTCATTCTATATGCAGCGTGAAGTTTTATGCACTATTTGTGTTTATCCACCCACAAAGGCCGACTTTATAATCATGCAATTTTTATATTCATAATTCACTACACAGTTCTAGAGCTGTGCCGAAATGCAAACACTCCATGAGGCGGATTGCACAGTACTAGACGTCTATGCGGCGATGTCACAAGGACGAAGGCGATGCGTGGCGTTTGTCGAGAGAAGACTGGCGACGCCAGTTGCATGCACACGGAAGTACGACACGTATCTAGCTACATTTAAGGATTCTGTGCCTGTTGTGTCCCAGTGACACACAACCATAATGTATTAGCCCAGAATGCTCACAACCCCCATGGCACATACCGATTGTCTAAATAAAATAAAATAAACCAGAGAATCAGTGAATCTGGCGAGCAAGGTGTGACTCGTTTAACCCGCGAGCTTGAATTTGTTGACATGGCGCAATGGCATACATTGTCATAAAGATGCGTATAATATAGTTCTCTCTTCCAATAAGGTTTTCGCGTGTGGGTTTCGTTTCTCACCCGTAGTCAAGCGCTGCCTGGCTGACTTGCTTGCTGCAGCTGATTCGGTATCTCGGAATTACCTACTCGCTCGTACGCTCGCGGAGCCATGCGACCTTGCGACAGATACTCGGACTCACACGGACTCGTAGTCACACTCGTAGTCACACGGACTTCATTAAGTCATGCGGACTCTGAAACACGCCATTCATCTGTTTCAGTCACGCGATTTAGGCTTCCTTGGACTCACTCGCACTCTCTGTACTCCGATAAAACTCACGACTGTACCCCAATGTAAATAATTCTAAAGGTCTTGATGTCCGAATCTTTTTTTTTTTTTTTTCACGGATAAAATACTTAAGCCGTTAGGCCGTCCTGTCGACGACGCGTATATAAACAGCTGCCTCAGGGAACATATAGGGGCAGTTTAATGAAGCTTGCTCCGCTTTATTTGACGTTACCATCTATATAAGCCTTACATATAATCCCACCAATCCTCAGGGTCAGATCCCTTGCCTAATTAGGCTTCTAGTCGGGCCGTTCACTGCGCAGCGGTAGCCACCGCCGCCGCGCTTTCGATCGGGCATTGTCTTTGGGGCGACCCATCCGGGCCGTGCTGGGCGGTGGGCTGTTTACAACGAGCCGAAAATGAGCTGTTTGCTCTCGCGCAGTGGGCTGTGGGAGCGCCCGCAAGCGCGCCTTGCGCTACCAAAGGCATAACAAGGGCCCGCTTGGATAAACCCCTATATAGCAGCTCCGCCGCGCGTGAACGCGCCAGAACGGCGTCCACGTGTAAAAAAGCAGGCCTTGTTAGCGTGCCTATTCTAAGTTTTAGTAGCTAGGTGAGAAACCCTTGTTTTCCTCATTTTCCACCGAGCCCATCTCTCCACTTCACGAAACAAAATAATCAGCTCCTCTTCCTCACCTTTTTGTTTCTTTGTTTGTTTGTTTTTGCTTTGTTTTCAGGGAAAGAACAGAGAACTTGACAATTTGCTATAGCATCGAAGAGCTAATAAATTCCGAGCGGCTAAGCCATCTTTCTCTCTATCTCCTTCCCCTGATTTATGTTTGCCTTCCAGCAGCAATTAGTTCAGCTCGCTAGAAATAGTACCACGCCAAATGGGGCTTTACAGCGCTATGGCGTGCTGTGTCGATGTTTACTTCACGGCATTATTTTCCATGACAGCCATGCTATATGGAGCAAAGAAGGTGGCGAGCAGTCATTTGGTTCGTGCAGTCGTATAATATGCGATACCTCGAGGAAGCCGTCCACTGTACGCTTGCCATGGGTGAGCTTTTTTACTCTGCTTCCGTCCCGAAAAATTGAACAGGTTGTAATGCGGAGAGAAGAGTTAAATGTTGTTTCTACCGAGCATTTAAAAAAAAAGTGAGTTTAGAATGCCGCAGGGTCTTGCGAAATCATTGCATTAGCTGAGCGGGCGCTAGGTGACATGCAATAGCCAATAAAGAGGTTTTAGATCACTACTTATTTGATTAAGAAGCCATTAACTTTTGCTATTCTACGAAGTTGTTAACATTAAGTATACATGGTGATTTTTTTCTTTTTGCTGCACGTTGAGATTTGTTTGCGTACGAGTCAAACGACTGACTTTACCCACCCGCGCGAAGCCTATTTATTCACTGTCTCAAGTACACCCAATGACCTTGAAACTTGCTGCGCGCGGACGCATGCAATGTATTTGCATTGTGTCAGATTGAGCTCTGCGCCACAAAGTGGCTGCACCATGCAGGACGTTCCAGTGTTCACTGTCAATTCAGCAGCAAGTCATACCCATAGCCAAGCAATATAAATACCTCGGCGTATACATAGACGAAGGAAAGACTGACTCAATTATCCACTGTGAGGATTGGGAGGTCACTCCCATCGCTCGTAATCAGTTATCAATATTGGAGTCGGGCATGAATTAGATGGTAGCTAGCCCATGCCGTCGTCCAACTTTTCCACGCTGAGGACGTTGTTCAAGGGAAGGACTGCTTCTCATCGAGAACGAGGAATGTGGGTTTATTTACAGTATCTACATAAGGACGTTGCAGTTCATCAGTCTAGCATGACTGCGAGAGAAAGTACACTGAGCAGCCGCACAACAGCGGTTTATAAACACTCGGTCCCCCCTCGATACCAAGGTGAGGGAAACGGCCGACCAGGCACCGTAGACGAGCCGCCTCTTCGCGCGAGGGATTACACACACACTTCCGCACAGGTTCACGGTCCTCAACCGAGGTCAGACGGTCTTCTCAGAACTCAGGGCTGACGTCAGGAACGGTGCGTGGGAAGGGGCCTCGAACTACGTTCCCTCTGGGACTCCCTTGTTCCCAGCAGACCAGGTCGGCGGTGGCGGGTTCCGTCACAAAGCCTGGTTCGTCGAACTCATCTCGGCTATCCCGCGACGCGGAGTGGCGGACGTGGCGCATTGTCCAAGAAAAGTTGACGCTGCTGTCGCAACTGGCTGGCAAAACTTGCACCTCAGCGGGCCGTTCTTAACACCACCAAGAGAATGTTAGTTACCCTCCCTGGATGTTAACATACCCTAAAATAGAGTTATCGGTTGACGGGATTATATCTAAGAGAGACATGTTCATAGTAGCCGCACAGCAACTGGCACTCTACCAAATTTACTCATTATATCCCCAGTACATCCACGTTTATACAGATGGTTCGTGTCATAAAAATTCCACGACTTCAGCATTCGTCATTCCACACTTAGCGCTAGAGCAAACATTTAAATTATCCCGGGAGACATCTTCCACCATGGCAGAACTATTTGCAATCCTGTGTGCTTTGCGTTTCATAACTTTAGAAAAACATTCGCAAAAATGGGTTATCTTTAGCGATTCGCAAGCCGCTCTCACATTACTACAGAGCAATAAGAAAAATTCTTTGAACACTTCGATATTGTATGAGACGCTCAAAGAACTTACAAAAGCAAGCGCAATGAACCACGTAATTGCATTTCAGTGGATTCCTGGGCACTGCAATATTCCTGGTAATACTGCAGCGGACGCAGCTGCGAATCGAGCGCACAATAACGCAGAGACAACCAATCTTCCCCTATTGCGTAGTGAAGTCCGTCTGATCCTGAGACAGATTTCTTGTCGTCTCAGCAAAACTACCTGGTTTGACCAGCAAACTAAGAACTCGGAGTTGTACTCAATAGACCCATGTATAAACTTAACAATGCCGGAAACTCTAAGAGACAACAGAAAATTTGAAACTTTAGTACACCGGCTGCGTCTTGGTACTGCATTTACGAGACACTTCTTGTACAGAATAAAACGTGTCTCTAGTCCGCAGTGTTCTTGTGGACATCCAGACGAAGATGTGCATCATCTTCTTCTCGAGTGCTCGAAATACGATAGACAAAGAGCGGTACTGCAAGCTAATTTGTTTATATTAGACAGAAGACCATTCACTCTGAAAAAGATACTTGGCCCATGGCCAACTGCGGGCCTTCAAAAAAGAGCGCTTCTTGCTCTGAAAAAGTTTTTAGAGGAGACCAACATTTTGGGAAAATATTAAGCATTGGATGATCCGAATACGCTAAATGAGTTACATAAACGTTGTTCGTGGTGCATAGTTGGTTTATGTGGTGATCGCGACTTTTACGCAATACGTATAATTCTGTCCTGTACTTGAAGTGTATTACAAGTGTTGTTGTGTGTTTTGGCTGTTCAAAACATCGGACTTCATATATGCGTACGTGGACTGAACTCATGCACAGAACTTTGCGACTCATGTACTGTTGGACTGTATATTTTTTACTGATCCGGTGTTCTACTGAGTGTTATATTTAGTGTCGCTATCTCCCTTTTTGCGCAAATTTGTTTCGTCTGCCAAGTGACAAGGAGCAGCCGGTGCCACCACATAAAGGCGCCAACCTCTCCTAACATTCACTTCAATAAAAAAAAAAGAGAATCTGAAAATAAAGGGGAAGCGGAATGCTGCAATAAAACTGTTGGGGCCACAATAAGTCTGAGGTGGTGCGTATAGTCTAGAGTAGTGGTGTCAGCGCTAACGTTCGCAAAATCGAATATCTTGTCGGGGTCAGAAGTTAACAAAAGATCGGTAGGCCGGTTGGCTTTGGGAGCCCACGGTAAAACAAATGAGGCAGTGCAGGGTGACACGGGTTGGGACTCTTATAAAGTCAGAGAAGCACAGAGCAAAATAAGTTTTTAAGAAAGAGTCGGGAACGTATCTGTATTTGAAAAGCGTGGACACAAAATGGAGGAAGAGTTCAAGAAAGTTGGCAACGAAGTACAGGGTAATTGAAACTGTAAATGGACAACCACAAGTCATCAGAAAGAAAGAGAAACAGACAGTTAATTGGATGAAAAGAATGAAAACAAAACGGGCCATAAAGATTTACAAGAATGAGAAGAAAGATTAGAAGGGAAAATCTGTACGAATACACAAAGGGCAGTGCCGTGCTATTTAGGGCTCGAGCCTGTTGCTTACGGACAAAGACGTACCGGATCAAAGAGTGGGAACTAGATGAGGCATGTTTATGCTGCAGCGAAAAACCGGAGACCACTCAGCCCATCCTAATGGAATGTGAAAGGATTCCCACAGTGAGATCCGTAGGTAACGTACACTTTCCAGAAGCGCTTGCGTTAAAAGTGGACCGAAGCGCCAACCGGTCAGCAGTCAAGATAAGCAAGAGTCGTTTAGAGTATTGGTGAAAAAAAAATCAGGGAAGAGACTGATACGACCGGATCTTTCACAGTCATAGCTGGCGGTACAAGGTAGATTTTCAAGGGGAAAAAAAGATGGAGATGTATACAAAAATGGCTAGACAAAAACCTGTATAGCATACCTGATTAAATCTATCAGGCTAGGTGATTATTTTTCACCGCCCCATGTTAAAGGGGATTAAATTCAATCATAATTTTTCCCGCTTCCACCTCCGCTCATTCGGCAAAGCGCCCAGTCCGCTTGCGTTTACCCGAATACCGTACGCGCTAAAATCTGTAATGACGGCGATCTCATGACCAAGATGGCGTGGCGACGACGATATAACGGATACATTATAGCGTCTTTATGATGACGGCGCAATGACGACGATGTCCTGACAATGACGGCAAATCACGATTGAATGACGACAGCATGATCATGATAGAATGACGAACAAGGGATGACTTTGCTGGATCGACGAAGGTGGTGTGACAACGATGGCATGACGACAATGGGATCACGATACTGACGTGATGACGATGGTGAAACAGGACAAGACACTGCCAGGGGGACAATAGGATGACGACCAGTATGTTATGACAGTGGCGTGACGATGACTGTATCAAGAAACCTGTATGACCATGACGGCATGATGAGAATCTGATGACGTAGCTGGCGGGACGATGATGGCACGACAACGACGGTATCGCGACGACGGTCTGACAGTGGAGGCATGATAGCGACTGACTATACGGCCTGACAAGGGCACCATGATCACGATTGAATGACGACAGTATGACAACGATATGATGACGAAGAAAAATTGACGCCGATGGAACGACGAAAGTGGTATGACGACGATGGGATGACGTTACTGAAGTGATGACAATAATAAAATGACAGCAGCGTGACGACGACGACATGGCGACAACTGTGTAACGAGAGTCGGATGACAAAGCTGGAATGATGACGATGCGATGACCACGACGGCATCACGACCCCGACCCTTAGTGATCCAAGCTATTTCGACCACTACGTCGGAGTAGAAAGCATGGCGACGACAGCTTGAAGAGAGTCGGATCACGAAGCTGGAATGACGACGAATGAATGACTACGACGGCAACACTATGTCGGTGTGACAACAAATGCATGGCGTCTGTATGGCGACGATGGCGCGACGGCGATGGTATGACGAGAGTCGGAAGAGAAAGCTAGAATGGCGGCGATACGACAGCGATGGCATCACGACCCCGAGCCCATACCATTGGCCCAAGCTATTAGACAACTTGGGCGACAGGGTCGGGGTAGACCGCGTGACGATGACGGCATGACAAGAGTAAGATCACGAGGCTGGAATGACGAGTATGGAACGACCACGATAGCATCTCAACCCGGAGCACATACCTAGCGGCTGAAGCAGGTAAACAACTTGGGTCACTTGGTTGGCGTTAGAGGACGGACGGACGGACGGACGGATCGATGGATGGATGGACGGACGGACCGACAAACGGGTGGGCGGGCTACACTGCAGTAACTTCAACCTATGCCCGCAAAGATGATACTGCTGTGCTGGGAGGTATGCACACACGCATTGCACAGAAACAGTATGCTGTGGATCCCTCATCATTATCATATTCACCATACCACTATAGTGCCTAGAATATGCTGGCTAGTGTGCCGTCCACCAGCTCTTTTCAATGGACGAGCGTGGCGCCACCTGCAATGAATGCCGACGATGGCCGGCAGAGGTCACCGCCATACGGGTGGGTGCAGACTGCGCGTGTCGTCTGCTTCGCATATTAGTTTCGCAGTGGTTGCGTCGGTTTCTATGTTTGCGTTTTCAGTGTTATTACAGCGTGGCGTGTTTGTTCTTGGTGTTGTCAAAGAGTGAGTGCGTGGCTGCTGTGCTCGTGTCCCTGTCATTACGAGAACTATGGGGCGGCGATGAAAAAATACCGAAGCTATAGAGACATTGCAAGGACAGGACCTGTTTTGTGCCGTTGTGTAGAAGCGGTTACCGCTCGAACAAAGGGCGTGTATCCTTGTTCACTCAACCATTTGATACGAAGCGGTAGCAGAATGGGCAAGAATGATCAGGAGAACGGACAGAAGGCTGGCATGAACTGCTGTGGTTTGTGAAAAATATTTCGAAAACAGCTTAGTCGAGCACGCGTTCTCTGTCACCGTGAACGGCGTTATCCACGAGATTCCCCGTAATAAACCGCGCCTGAAACCCTACGCTATACCCACGATATTTCCGGAGTATCCTAAGCGTGCACCTTATTTTTTGTGAGTGCCAGGGAAAAAAAAAACAAGAAGAAAGAAGCATTAGTGCATTGATCTACTATACTGCAGGTTATGTTGCACGAGAGGAAGCCTGTACAGTGTGCAACCTTCCTTTGAGTAAGTAAAGCTGAAGCTAGTGCCGACGCTGCTTCATTATTGCACTACCCATTTTGACAACGGAGGCCTTGTCTATCTTAGTCAGACCTTGTCAAACGCTGTGAAGGCCGTGAAAGATGCGTTTACTGTGTTCTTTAGCAAAAACAAGTTACGTGTAGCGAGTCTAGCTGATTTTTCAGGTCAGCTGCAGACACTGGCTTTTCCACAACTAGGGTGCCCAGAGCATGAAAAACTAGCTTTGAGAGCACTTGTAAAGTTCTTTGCTTTCTTGAGGTTTCGGTTTTTCTAAAAGGCATCAACAAAGAGAGGGAAGCGCAAAGGTAACGGCAGAAGCTCCTTAAACTGCGTCACTGCCACTAGATCAATCTTCATGTATGTGTGCATTATCTCATCTAGTGCTGTCTTATGCCTGCGTTGACTGTTGTTACGCTTGAATAAATCCTTTGTTACGCTTAAATGAAAGATCTGTATCCTATTTTTGTTCACGTATATCAGACATAAAAAGAAATCTGCACGTGTTTACCAGGTATAAAAAAATGCATAGCACACGGAACACCAGTCCATCTTACAGGCTATTTTTTTTACTTATTATCCTACTCTCGGGGCCCAATGGGCATTATGAGGAGATGGGTACATAGTTTACAAACAATCAAAATCATTCAAACCTATGCGGACAACAATAAGATATAATATGCAGAAATAGCTGCAAATAAAATAAAAACAAAGAACAGCGAAATTCAAGACATTTCAAAAGATGATCGGTTACAGCGGTCTTGAATGGTTATGCGTTAATATAACGTTAATTGAACAGTAACGTGACCTTAGAATTTTTACTTAATTAGAATAAAAACGTAACCTAAAGCTTACCCTTTATAAATTACGCTGCCATCATCGCTAGAATAAAATAACCAGTGTCCTTAGCTATCGCCTAAGAGACACGAAGGCGAACGCCTTGCAAAGCCTACTGTAATTCATTTTAATGCACCCTAATCCTCCTCCTCCATACACCCTAATCTGCCTTAATCCTCCTTAATGCACCTTAATCCCCCTAATTCTACCTAATCCACCTTAATCCAATCGCTATAATCAATAATTAAATTTGCTAATCATTAAGTATCTCTTATACACGGCTGGACATGCTTTGGTTCGCTTCTGCCCTTCCTTGGATCATGTGATATGTTCTGTACCTCACAACACGACCTTGGAACATGGAGATCTAAGGCGTTTATCTTAAAAATTACGTTTTCTTTTCGCCAGTGTAGAAACACATCAGGTACTGTGCTCAAAGCCGAGCTGAGCTAGCACAAGTTTTTCCCGCAAGGGACAAGCGCTAGAGAAGCCTGTTGTAATCAAAACAAACCCTAATCAGTAATCAGCTGCCCACATTTGAACTGGGCTGCTGCTACGGCTTAGTAAAAACAAAGCGTAGCAGCCCGCTTGCCGATGCTGTGGAAACACGGCGGGCTACGAAGCAAGGTTTGGGTACGGGCTAGTTGGTGTTCCATGGTATCAATCGTCACAGCGCATACATAGACGACGGACAAAAAAAGACGACGAAGACAGCGCTTGTCTTCGTCGTCCTTTTTTGTCTCTCGTCTATGTATGCGCTGTAAGTGACGATTGATACCAAGGGCTACGAAGACCGGATGTTGCCGCTGCACCCACCTGCACTGCAGCGCTCCTAGCGGCAGCCGCCGGCATTCATTGCATCCGGTGCCACTAGGAAGGCCGCGGACAGCACACTAGCCAGTATATTCTAGGCACCCCCCCCCTCTTCACATCCTTTCTCTGTTATTCCCCCAAGCCCTTTCGCCAGCGTGGAGTAGCAGGCTAGAGGCACTTTACTCAGGTCGACGTCACCACCTTTCTGCTAATAAAAATTATCTCTCTCTCGCGCGAGAGGGAGCGTGTGGGTGACGTGTGGGTGACGTGTGGGTGACGTGTGGGTGACGTGTGGGTGACGTGTGGGTGACGTGTGGGTGACGTGTGGGTGACGTGTGGGTGACGTGTGGGTGACGTGTGGGTGCGATTCACAGCAGCAGCCGCTGTAGACAGACCTCCGCTCATACAGTGCTTTGTTTCCATAGAGACGGCGCGCACTTGTCTGGCGCCATATCGCAGCCATCGTCGCCGCACAGCCCGCCTTGCGCGGCACTACGCTTTTCTTCTCACGCTTTTATTCCACCAATGACGAGAGCGGCCCTTCATCGCGGGGAAGTTGTTCAACCAGTGTCGGCGGCGACAACACCACAGGGAGCGTCACATCGAGGCTAACTCGCAGCCGCTCGCCATCAGCCCTTTCAGGAGCAATGATCCCCGTCCCACACGATGGTATACCGCGGACTGACCTCAGCAGGTGACGCCGCGGACAAGCCTAACCCTTCCCACCTCACTGCACCCTGCCTGGCCAAGCTGTAGCTCCGGGCTATGCTATTGAAATTGCAGTTTTAGTTCGACGTACGTGAAGACTTTTCGGGATCAAAATGCGTGTGCGCCGAATATATATAGTGCTGTCGCGTTTCACGTACGCACGTGACATCTAAGTTCTTGCGTTGCGCGCCACACGTACGTGACGAGCTCTGCGAGGTACCAGGAAGAGAACACAGCACAACGTAGCGTGGGCGCGCTGTTCACGAGGTGCAAGAATCACGCGTTCGCTCCGATTCTGGCTCGCCTTGAATGGAATTGGCCTCAGTAGGGTTTATGCCTGCGGCAGGAGGAGGAGGAGGAGGAAGAAGATAGAGGTCAAGGATGTTAACCAGAAATGCATCTGGTTGGCTACCCTACTCTGGGGGCGGGAGAGAGTGAATATAAAGGTGAGTAGAGAGAGGGAAGGAACAGATCTGCCGGCAGAGGGTGCGAATAGACATGCTGAAGCAACGATCTCTACACGTTTGCGAGGCCTCTATCCTCAGACTGGTGCACGCGAAACTATAAGCTTCCCACACATGCGGCGCGTAGCGCATGTAGACTTCTCTCGTTTGCGTGCGCAAAGCTTCTGCGTAGTTAAACTAAAACTGTCTATTTGTTATTAGTGGTGCTGAGATCCGCGCCAGAACAGAAAGCGCTGGGGCGCAGGCAGAGGCAGTGTTTACATAACAAGAATGTTTGGAGACAGTGTTTAGACGAAAGCAGTGTTTAAAGAGCTTTATGTGTCCAGTTAAACTCCACGGAATACATGATGTGCAAAGACAAAATATGCTCGCGGTGCAGCAGCCTAATAAACCTGGTTGCGCAATCGCGCTAAATCTTTGTCTGATGCCTCTGTGTCTTATTCTTAAGCTATCGTGTGTGAAAATGCGTAGCTTTTATTCTAAATTGTTCGCATCGATCCTCGTGTTCTCATTCATGCGAACTCACTTGTGAGTCGACTCAGACTAAGACTAACCTCTGAGTGAGCCCGGCCGCGTAGAATCTTGGGCAGTGTGAGTCCTAGTGAGCTCTAAGCAAAAAAAGAAATATGACGCAGGAACCTCTCTGGGAGTTTCTGCGTGCAGCTCCACGCAGCCCGGTGTCATTATCAATGTTATGAAACTCGATCCGAACAGTATAAGTGACAGCGCTGTGGCGACACGGACGGCTGCGTAAGGCGGCGCAAGGTGAATTGATGACCCAAGCAAACCACTGCAGGTGGCGGCGCCAGGTGCGCTGATGACGTTCCGATCGTTATAAGCCGTTATCGCTCGTTACCGCCTCAAACCATCATCAACCGTGATGAATCGTACTCCGGCAGCGGCTGCGTATGGCACGGCCGCGCAAGCCCGTGTTCTCGCCGCTTAATTCGCGTTGGAGATAGACGCGTTGGACATATATTGAAAGCGATCTGCGATGGGGACTTAATGCGCCGAATGCTGATAGCTTCGTGTGCGCTGTGTTCTCGCCGCTTAGTTCGCATTGAAGCGAGAGGCAGCACGAAGGTAAATTTGCTCGCTGCTGCGGGCCCAATCTAGAAAGCGATTGTCTCGGTGACGGAGGACGGTCAGGTTTCCTCGTTGGGTAGGCATAGAAATGCTTACGCATTTACGATATATTTTGTAAGTGAATGAGTTCTCATTAGTTTGCCAGCCTAAGTGCAATTTCGAAAAAGCCATCGCTAAGTTTATGGCAAATGCGGCAGTGTGAAAATTTTATCTAAATGGCGCACACCATGCTTCGAACGACTCCTAAAAAAAGAAAAAGCACCGAGCACTATTTTTTAATGGATTTACCTCTTGCGACAAGCTTACTCTCGTTTCTACAACCGCAAGTGAAATCCATGTGTTGGAGAGTAAAGAGCGAAATCTCCACTGGGGCGCAATTTATTTTTGCAATGATTTTGCTGTTGCCAACTTTGCCTGCTTCAGAAACTTCTCCGTGTAGGTTTGCTCAAAGCAAATACCACTCAGGTGCCCGTTGACCTTCAGCAGAACTTCGAGACTTCTCACTTCGGGGAACATCTCTCGGAAAAGCGGTCCGGCATGATCGCTGATACTCAGCGGGATATTGTGTTCGACTTAAAATGCCGTGAAGAGGCATTCCGCACGAATCACACCGAGGTCGTTGTCGCTGCGTACAAAACTTGCTAGGGTTGGGTGGCTGTCCGCGGCTCGCACGTATCCCTGATGCTTTTTCGAAGCGATGTGGACCTCGTTGTCAGACTTGCCGCTATGCGAGATGTACGCATCACGGGCACACGTGGTGCAGAATCCGAACTTATCCCCTTTCATCAACGGCACGAAGCCTGGAAATTCTGCCGTGTACGATTTCAAAAACACTTGGAAGTACTGTCGGGGCTTCGAGCCCGCCATTGCACACAAAATGCGGGGCCAATACTGCAGCGACTGAAGTGCAAACCCGCGCGCCCGCGCGAACAAAGGCAGCAGCATGGCAACAGGTCTGCGGAGGCGCTAGAGGTGCTATCGGCACTATCGAGCTTTGGATATGGATTCGTGACACCCCTGATAGACGACATAAGTCGCTACAACCTTGCAGCTGCTGATGATGATACCGCGCATACATATTGCCCTCTCGTGGCGGCGCAAGGTACCAGAGTGTAGTTTTACTACATTTTCCCGTTTTTTTTTTTCGCAAATAAAATGTTTTCCACAAAATTTCAAGCAAGATTCGTAAAATCGTAAGACTGTTCGAAATTCGTACACTTTAGGGAAAATTCGGAAGAGTGAGCAGGTATGGGTTACGCATCACGTTCCTGTAAGATTTTTACAGCGAACCTGGGTACTTACATCCCCCAATGCACATGTTGTCTACGTGGGCAAAAACTGGACCACTCACAGCGGTAGTCGCGCGCCGCCTGCACCGCTGGGTTCCTTGCATAACTACCAGATGGCGCTCGCCTCCGCGGCGCCGGCCATGCAAGGGAAGGTAAAAAAAAATAGGAAAGCTCGCCTTCAGGCATATCGTTCGCCTCAAGCGTTTCGTGGTAAAGATTACGGTTGCATATAAGCAGCTGCAGTTACCGGGAAGCGGCAACTGTAGCGTACGGAGCAGGGAGTGAAGTAACTACACTTTCATATGTAAACGAACCCACCTAGCAAATGATTTCATTTGTGTCCTGATAGCGCTATGGAAAGGCCACGCATAGCTATGACTCCCGAAGAGCAGCGTGAACACGAGTGGCGACGGGAACAGCGTCGTCAATATACACAATGCCGTCGTGCTCAGGCTAGGTAAGACGCAGCGGTTCCTGCCCAAAGCAAGCCACGCACACTTAGGACACTGAAGAGCAGCACGAATACAATGGGCGACGAAAGGAACAGCAAGGTTAATATTGTTGCGACTGTGGGTTCGAAGATGTGGGAATATACTTTGCTCGTGGAGGAGTAAGTGAACGTGAGGCTGGGCCCGATATTCAGGCAGTTTACAAACACGTTTATATTTACATATTTACAAGAAAATTCAGAGTAATAAAGAAAAAGTTCATGATGAAGTTGTAGCAGCAGATGACTCCCGCCGTCCGCTGCTCATTTTATTCCCTGCGTTCAGTCACTTCCCCCAGTCGGGCGTCAGGAGACCGATGACATCAGGTGGGAAGTCGGTTGCCCTTTCCCTCCGAAGGGAGCTTTGTCGGAAACGCAAGCACATCACTGGGCACAAACAAGGAAGGGGGACGCTGACTCCGATCGTACACTGACTAATAAGAGCGCTGACAGGGGATGGACCGTATTGCACTGACCGCGTCTCCGGCATGGACATGCCAATTTGTGCGGCTGACACGCGATGGCTGTATCCTTCCTAATTGGACAAACCTCTCCTGACCAGGTACTCCCATGTTGGCCATAAATAATCAGTTTTGAGAACAATTTTGACGAGGCCGTGGGCCCGTTTCCCATAATCGCGCGAACCGTGACCGGAGGGTGTCGCGGGGCGAACGGCCGATCACAGCAGCCCGTCCACCGCCAGGAAGAGAGCTTGAAAGGGGACAGCTCATCAGTGCACCTTGAAGAGGCCTTGGCCGGTCAGCAGGCTCAGCTCCGGCTCGAAGTCCCGGGCTAGCCGGGAGGATCCAACGGCCGATCACAATATGCACAACGGCGTCTTGCTCCGACTCGGCAAGGCCAAGTTCAAGGCTACATCACATCGGTCTATCGGGTTAGGTGATATTACAGCTTCGCTGTCCAACCACCTTCAAAGCGTGGATTGGTGGCCATTTTTATGCAAAATTCATGGGGCATACTACTTAGGTTATGATGCATTTTTGGTGCACGTGTTGCACAGAGTCAGCAAAAACTCTAGTTAATCGAGTGAACGGCTACTATTTCAATGGTGTTGCTTTCTTAACTTTTACGGCTATTTCTAGCTACGACCGAGAGAAAGCAAGGAGAGGAAAGGCACAGAGGACAACCAGACGAGCGTCCGGTTTGCTACCCGACACTTGTAATAAGGGAAAGGGAAATAGAAAGAGAAAGAAGGAGAGTGTGTTTAAAGTTGTCCGCAGAGAGAGGCGTTGTATGCACGTCGTAGCGAGGACAGGTACACAATAGGCGCTCGATGGTTTACTCGCACCTACAGAAGTCGCACATCGTGCTCTCTGCCATTCCCATACGATGCGCGTAAGCGTTCGTGAACTCCCCTCCCAGCCACAAGTGGCACAGCAAGGTTCTTTCGCCGCGGGAAAGGCTAGCTGGTAGTTGTAGCCGTAGCATGGGGTCCAGTTTGTGCAATCGGCAATTGAAGGCATTTGAACTCCAGAAAGCTTGTGACACTTCGCGTGGAAGCAGACAAAGTTCCCTGGCAGTGTCTCTCCTCGCCAGAGGTATTGACTTTACTTGTCTGCCATGTTCTTTCAGCTCCACGATTGTTGACCGCGCTGCATGCTCATTATATGCTCATTTTTACAGTTGACTTGTGGACATTGTTTTGCTAATAAAACAAGCTACTTGCATTTATGTTCATCGCTACCTAACATTTTCTCCAAATTTGTCGCTTGCTAGCCCTGTGCATGTTCTCTATACCAGACTTATAATATTGTCTTTCATTTTTTGTATACATTCACGATAAAGTTATTTTAATGTCCGCAGTGTTATTGTAGCTGAACTACAATGGGCCCTTTATGAACAAAAGAACCTGATAATTTGGTTGTGACTATGATGTCTTACGTTTACAAATTTACCTCAGTCCGCATGCTTGCTCGTCTGAGGGCTGTTTTATACGATTTGGATGTACTCAGTACGGATAACGAACGATTTGGATGTACTCAGTACGGATAACGAACGATTTGGATGTACTCAGTACGCATGACGATGAAAGCGAATATGAGAAAGAGGGTGCGCAGAGATAGACGCGCCGCTGCACCGCACCGCGTGCCGCACACAGTAGCGATGTCACTGCTTAAGATGGTTGCCTTTACCTGTATGCCTGCTGTAGCAGTGTAACATTAAACTTCATTGAATGACACTCATGTGAAAACATCAGTTGCTTCCTCCCGTGTGTGAGGGAGTCCATGTTTGCCTCCTCTTGACAAAACTTGCGCGCGTGCCACGCAGAAGAAATACAGCGTTGGGCATCGTGTCGCATGACGCTCGATGAAGTGGGCTACGCCGAACTGGTTCGCGAACCGCTATTTTTTTTTTGTAGGAACCGGAAACTGAATCGGAAGCAAACCTGCATTTGTTTCTGCACCCTGGTTTCATTATCAGTGAACCCCCGTCGGCGTGAATGCACGTCATTATGGGCGCGATCGAGTACGTGCGAGTGTGACCACGGGCGTGTGCAAGTGAGTGGCGTGGAAGTAAGTGCATGTTTGTAGACGTGAGTGTGCGTGAACGTGATTTTGAACAGAACTCAGAATCGCTGCTACCGAGCAAGATCAAACAGTGAGCTGGTAATTCGCATGAATTTAAAACCTGTGAGTTCGAATCAATTTAGCAAATGGGAGCTTCCATGAGAATAAATGAAGCCCGATTCCATGGTTCCGGTAGTATGAGTGTGTCAGTAATTACGTGGCTCAGAGTAAGCGCGAATGAGTGCGAGTCTGTGAGTCTAAGTGGACCTGTCTGAGTCTGAGTACGAGTGAACTAGGCTTAGCAAGGCCTCGGCGAGTCTGCCTCCGAGTTGTTAGCCCGACTAAATAGAATTCTGGTGTGAGTCCGAGTAAGCTCAGCTGGGTAGAATGTTGGTGAGGGAGTCCGAGGGATCCCTAAGCAAAACATACATTTTGTGAGTGAGTCTGAGTGAGTAGCATTTATTTGGCCGACTTCCGTTTACGTGTTCTAGCGGTGTGCAGCGCAACCCGGACGAAAGACAAAAGGAAGTACACGATACGATCCGTTTACGGCTAATATAAATGTAAATATAACCTAGGCGTTACTTTCCCACGCGTAACTGTATGTGTAATTCTTATAAGGCAGTAACGCGCCAATGCTAAATACGATTGTTTGAATTCTTGCTAAATAAAACGAAGCGTCATTCGCAGATTCCTCTGCCTCTGCCCGAATATCGACCCATTTAAACCACGTCTGAAAACTCCACTAAGAGCTAGTAAACTACTTCTGGTGGCAGACGTAGAAATAAACAAAAAACAAAACAAAAGCAAATAAGTATATAAAAAGAAAGTTGCGATCACGCGCACGTAGGAAGTCTACCTAAAGTGACTGCGCTAGAGTCGCGACTGGAACACTGCGATAAGGCGTTTCTGCCGGTTGGGCCCGAGGTTGTGGAATCGATTTCCGTCCTCCGAGGCACAAAAGAAGAGTGGCCGTCTAACGAGATTTCGGCGCGCTTTAAAGAGGTAGTGGTCTAAATGTATCCGCTCCAGCCGCTGCTGCAGTATAGCGCGTCTCTCTTCCACGCGCCATGCTTGCTGCATTAAGGACGCCGGCATCTTCTTGTAGTTGTTCCCGCTCCACATGTAAAGCTAAATAACAAGACCAGGATGATTGTCATAGACAAGACGAACTCTTATGGGAGGAGTTTCTTTCGAGGAAGCAGCTTCCTCGAAAGAAACTCCTGCCATAAGAGTTTGTCTTGTCTATGACAATCATCCCAGTCTTATATACGTATATAATGTCTTGCTTCTGGATCAATTTTTATGAGTGTATGCATTTTTCACTTGCGTCTCAATAAAAGAAGGCTGAAAAGCGTTCTTTTCAGGCGCGACTATCACATGCATGTAGGTATAGCATAGATAGGTTGCTGCGCTGCGGATGACCGCATTCCGCTACGTAATATGGGCGCCAAGGGACGCGAAACGCATATTCAGGGCGAACATTTGCCCTGGGTGAAGAGATTTTATATAACGGGTGCCTGTTCAATTTCGGGGATGAATTTCACGTTGCTCTTGCTTTTCTAACCATCTCTCTCTCTCTCTCTCTCTCTCTCTCTCTCTCTGTCTCTCACTGTATGTTTTCTAATCTGCAGTGGCCAGACTAAATGAATAGGGATCCCGTGGATTCGTTTACGTCATCTACCGTGTCTACCCGCGTGTGAGTTGATCTCAATGGTACTTGCTCTCACAACTCACCGCCTTCGCTCCATCCTCTCGCCTCTCGTTTTCTCTGCACGATAAAAAAATGAAAGGGAGTGAAGTCATTTACCTGCTGCCATCATTCTAAAATCCGAAGGAAGATATGCTCCCTCCAAGAGAAGACGTTGATTTATCAGTACTCGCATATTTGTATTCCGAGCTTCCTCCGAGAGAACGGCTGAACTCGCGGAAGGACCCTGCCAAAATTTTCGCCCCACGTTGGTGGCGGCTATGAGAACGGCTCACCAGTCCACCGGTCAGCGTTTTCAATTCCCGTTGTCGGAAAAGCTTGGGGCAAGTTATACGTGGGCAAATACGCTACCTCGAACAACTACGCCGAAGCAGAGGCAGATACGAAGACCCACATCTTGTACACAGTAAACGGGGCATTTCAGGGAATTGCAAAGCGATAAGGCCCCACACGCGCGACCACGCGTGAAGGAGTTCTCGTTTGTGAGTATGTGTGTTCTTTCGCCATTGCATTTTCCTGCGAAGGAGGCTACCTAACGTCCCTACAACCCTTTCTCGTCTACCCATCTTGCCTTTTTTTTCTTCTTCGATCATGTCGACGCTCTTTTCTCATAACTCATACCCCGGTCCTACGAACGCGCCGCGAGGGTCTACGCGTGTGTGCACTGAGAATGTGGGCGACCCTACTGAGGGATCCAACTGTGCTCGTCGCCGTCAAGCTGTGTTTCAACGCACCGGTATCTGGTGCTGTGCATTCTTGTACTCGTTCTCTGAGCTGTTAGTTTCCAGCTCTTGGCTTTGACTTAACCCAGTGTGCTTCACGTCATTCATGTGTACATAACCTTGCACAATGAGGAGAGTAAATTGTCTGTTTTCGTTGGTAGCAATACTTACCGAAATGCTTGCCATGTAATTTCTGACGCCATAGTCTGTCACTGAATTCTTATGGCGTCTGTAGCAATACCAGAACTATGGAGACATGAACGACAGTAGCAGCGCTGGTAACGACATCTTGTGGTGGTTTGCTTAGCCACAAAACGTTAGAAACGATTTTTTAATGCTGATATCGTCGAAAAAAGAAAAAAAAAAGCCCTGCATTGATGAATATGCTGCTGCCTCTGACTTACTTCGAGTGGTGCATAGCCCATCATTGCATCGAAAAATTTGTACACTCTGAACTCGTCGTCACCATATGGCGCCAGTGTTGCTGCTGCTCGCATGTACGTCTGCAGTATTTGGTAAATGGCACCCGTCGTGGTTGCTCAGTGGCTATGGTGTTGGGCTGCTGAGCACGAGGTCGCGGGATCGAATCCCGGCCACGGGGGCCGCATTTCGATGGGGGCGAAATGCGGAAATACCCATGTGCTTAGATTTAGGTGCACGTTAAAGTACCCCAAGTGGTCGAAATTTGCGGAGTCCTCCACTACGGCAGTGCTTCATAATCAGAACGTGATTTTGGCACGTAAAACCCCATAATTTAATTTAGTATTTCGTAAATGGCAATACATTGACAGACAAGCTAGAACTACGTTCGTCCCACCACCTTTGCCGCACTTGTCGCTTATAATTATACGCGTAATTGTGTCATTGTCCTTGTTGTTGACTCAGCTACAGTTGTTATGGAGAAGTACTTCAACCTGTACTGACATGACACGTTTGACTTTAATTTATTAGTAGTTCGACTCAAATTTCGACTTAAACAGCATGTGTGTTTGTGTTTGTTTGCTTGTGTGGGGGCAAGCAGGGGTAAGTGAAAGCCCAAATCTAAATCCTAGGAACAAAAAGAAAGAAATAAGCACTACGAAGTGCCAGAGTGCCCTTAATAACTTACTGTAATACTTGTTTCTAGGGGCCAGTTTTGGTATCCAGGAAGTGGATCAGTCAAGACGTCATGATACATTGACTTTCTCCACTCCTGCGATCGCCGCGGTTGTCACACACGTGCGCAACTAGAAGAAACGAGAGCAGTGCTCTTGTTTATTTTTTGATGATCAACGTCGTCATACTTAGCTTTATTAGTTACCGACATCGGCAAATCTTTACCTGTGTCATCACGTCACCATATTGTCGACACCAGTTTCGGAGTTTTGATGCCAATTTTGCTATCAAATCAAAGTATGTTTAAAATGTTTCGGAACCTTGATATCTGCTAACTGCTTTTATTTCACGTTCAAGAAGCGTGTTGTATAGTTTCTACAAGCCCGTAAATTTGGGTCATTACTTCTCAAAGCTTTTATTTTTAGGACCGTGCTTATTTTTTTTTTTTGGAGGGGGGGGGGGGGGCTACTGTGGAATCAATAAGTTTGTTGCATACCGTAAGACTCACTGAAGAGCTCACAAAAGTGTTATTGCGCGCGTATCCGTCGGATCTATGGATAATCAATGCACGCTTTTTCTATCCTGAAAGGATGTTTCTCTCGGTCGTGTCGTGGTGTCCGAATGGAAGCATCAGCTTTCCTTTGGCGGTGCCAACCCTGACATATACATCAGTTTATTTATTTATTTATTTATTTATTTATTTATTTATTTATTTATTTATTTATTTATTTATTAAGGCGAAAACCTTAAGTGGCTCATACCCCCGATGGTCTCGAAAACGAGGCGTGCGGTACAGAAAGTGATGTGAGCCCGCCTCGCGCAGACACGCGCTCGTGCCACTGGTCGCGCGTTCGTCGTCGTTGTCGTCTTCTCCCACAGCTGGCTCCGATGCCACTCACCAGGTCAGAAATAATAATAATAATAAAGAACGCGAAGTTAATTAAGCTAGAGTTAATTCAAGCACTTGAACCCACCACCTTCGGTGGGAGTCGAACCCTCGAGCTTATGTGGAAGTCGAACCCACGAACTTTGCTGTTGAGGTCGTGGGTTCAAGGCACAGTTATTAAGGTAGCGTCCATTAAGGCATTCGAACCTAAGACCTCTGGTGGGAGAAAACAAGTAATGAGAAGTAACAATGCATTCGAGTGTCGAGTAATTTAAAGAATGTCTCATGAACGCACAGGCTTTCTCCTTCACCATCTTCGGCGTATGATAATGTGACTGTCAGTTTATTTATTTATGAAATTAAGTACTGCCAGCCTGAGTTCCAGGCATAAGGCTTTATGCTGAATGGGAAACTAAAAGATGGGAATTGACATAAGCTCTGTTCCAGGCCGGTTGATCGCAAAGGGCACATTAATGATTGCACGGCCTTCTGATACTATGACGGATCACGTCGATGTTGCAGAATGGTCTGCTCCGACAGGTTCCCTTCGTCCGACAGGCCGCACATAGTGAAGAGAGGTGCTCTTAAGACAGTACTGCAGTCAGTGTCGCAGAATATGGCCGACAGTTTCATGGGAACCGTAGTCCTCAAACATGTGCAATGTCAGCAACTCCTATCCCCTTCCCCCTTTACCCAGTGCAGGGTAGCCTACCGGGCTCAGCCTGGTTAACCTCCCTGCCTTTCCCATATGACTTATCTCTCCCTCTATGTTCGCAGGTACGTAGGCATACGTGAACGTTTGCACTTGACCATCGTCAACATAGAATTGTCGTTTCCGTTCGAGGCTAGCAAGAATTTAAATCGTATATTTAGGGTAAAGTTGAGGGAGTGCGGCAGAGGGGGCATTTTTGAAATGAGATGACCTGCAATGGCGCACAAACGTGCAGTTTGCTCGTAACTCCTGACCTAGTTAGAGGAATCACTAGCTGCTGGTCCTCTTCGTGAGCTGATCGAGCTGCTTCATGTAGACTTCCAAGTCAGCGCCGGCATTGGGCCACTGACTTCGTAGCCGCTGCAAGAGGACCTGGTGCCACTTCTCAGGCAGGTGGTGGCTTGTCAAAAACGAATTGTTCACTTTGTGCGCGCCGCAAGGCTGACATTAAACACTGCAGCAGTGCATTCCAGTTTCATAAAATTGACAATTTCTGTAGTTGTACTGCGTTTATCAACGCCAGTGAGAGTCTGCTTTTCGGCAGTCGATGTGGTCACGCGGAAAGTCTTGAACTTGGTGGTGGCGACGTTTGCTGGAATGACGGCCAGCTACTGCAGCTACTGTATAATGGTTCGATGGGACTGCGCCGCCAGTATATGTGTATGTGATCGCTGTAACTCTCTTATGTAGGGATTGGGATGAGGCGCTTGATAGCTGGCGACGACAAATGTTTTATGGCCAAATTTACAATCACAAATGTGGTGCCACTTTTTGGAAGAGATTACTGTTCTGATTCGGCCTCTTCGGGCAGTCAGTTCCTTCAGAGGTACTGCAGTGGAACGGAATGCTAAGCTTGAAGCTACGACCAAGCAGCAACGAACGTTTCCCTTCGTCTATACTCTTTCTGCTTCAGCGTTTTGTCTTTTTTGCTGCCTTTCTTCAAGTTATCATTGCTTGGCGTCAAAGTGATAACCTGGGATCATATTCATTAATACTCAACATTAGTTCTTAGAAGTACCAGCTAATATGACAGCGAACGTATTATTCAGTGAGGCCAACCATTGAGAAATGGCTCTCATCAACTAAATACCATGATTTTAACCCCAGAATCACTGGACAGGGGCAGCTGTAAGTAACAACCGCTGTGTTTTCTTTAAAATACAATATTCGTAATTTTCAATGTGCTGCTCAATCTCGACATCAAAGAATCATGCGGACCAGACAATATTCCAAATTCGTTTTTGAATAAGTATGCCGAATGGGTTGCTAAGTGCCCCCATGTTTAATTTTCAAAATCGATGCTAGAAGGACAACTACGGAGTGATTGAATAATTGCCAGATTAAAACCCCTTCTTAAAAGCGGAATTAAGAAATGCATTGGACATTATAGACCAATATTAATAACGCCTACAGTTTGCTGACTACTCGAACGCATCGTTGATAACCACATATCGGAGTTTTTTGAAAAACATAAAATACTAACTGAATATTAGCACGGATTCTTCAGAAGGCTTTCAACTTGCACGCAGCTTGTGGAAACGGCGCATGATTTTGCAAACTCAATAAGTAAAAGCTATCCATTTGATGAAACGTTTTTGGACTTTAAAAAGGCTTTCGACAAGGTTTCGCATAAAAAAAAACTTTTTAAGCTTGAAAAAAACACTACAGAACATACAACTTGCAACTTGGCTGAACGCCTACCTTAGCAATTGGCAGTAATATGTTGTTTTCAAAGATCGCCCGTCAAGCCAACTACCAGTTGACTGTGGAGTCTCACAAGGCTCAGCGCCTGGACCACTACTGCTTTTAATATTTGTTAACGAAATTGTATGCGATATCCCTGTTCAGATAAGACTGTTCGCCGATGACTGTGTACTGAACTTCACTGTAAAGAATTACGCCGATCAACTAATACTAAATAACGTCTTTCAGAAAGTTTGTGATTGGTTTGATGCCTGTCAAATTGTCCATTGATTCTAACAAAACTGTCTTCATGAAGATTACGAACAAGAAAAACCCTGTTACCTTCGTCTGTTCTGCAAATAATGTGTACCTCTAGTGAAGAGTCTAAGTATTTAGGTGTTTGGATTACCAGTAACCTTAATTGGACTAAACACATCAATCTTGTAACCAGCAATGCATGACGTGAGTTGTACTTCCTTCGAAGAGCTAGCTGTCTACACGTCAAGTTCGCCTGCTAGCACACAAGACAGCTGTGCTACCAACACTTGATTAGGCTGCGATTATTTGCGATCCCTACACAGAAACAAATATTGGCCAACTCGAAAGAGTGCGACGAAAGGATGTTCGTTTTGTTTTTAATAGTTTCGGCCGCACATTGATAACTGATCTATTAGCTAACGCCAATTTACAAACCTTAAGCCGGAGAAATCGCTTGAAGTTTGAAGTTTCTTTATCAATTAAAAGGAATTATAACAGCGGCACGACAGAATTTATTAAATTCTCATCTGGATATGCCACTAGGCAAAGACATGACCTATGAATAACCCCATTCACTACTAGAATTGTTTTAAATATTCCTCTTTTCTGCGAACTGTTACCGAGTAGAATAACCTAACTAATCATCCTGTGCTGTCGCCAACGTTAACATCATTTGTATCTTGTTTAGAAAGACTACACTGCATATTTTGTTGACTGTTTAATTTTGTAAACAACCCTGCTAAAATCCTCAGAAAAGAAATTGCAGTCTGTATGAATGAATGAATGAATAGATAGATAAAAATAGATATAAAGATAGATAGATAGATAGAATAGATAGATTGATTGATTGATTGATTGATTGATTGATTGATTGATTGATTGATTGATTGATATTGATTGATATTGATTGATATTGATTGATATTGATTGATGTAGATTGATTGATTGATGTAGATTGATTGATTGATGTAGATTGATTGATTGATGTAGATTGATTGATATAGATGGATGAATGAATAAATAAATAAATAAATAAATAGTCTACTTTGAGCTGTCGATCTTATAGATCTTGAGGAGACAATATTCCAGGCTGCATATCGATGCCGTCGCGCAGTACATTTCTTCTAAGCGTGCTCCACTTTGTGGAGGTATAGATTATACGCTAAGGCCCTTGAACCTCGGCCCTTAACATTGGTGGTAAAAAGAAAGACCAATTCAAATTAAAGATCTTGTCACTTCGGCTTCTGAAGGGCTTGCTTTTCCCACCCGTTGCAAGGTGAAAACCGAGTGAACATTATGTTTGCTAAGCTGGCACGAGACGGAAAAAAAAAAATGCCCGCATAGGTGGATGACCGAGGAAGTTGAATTTTCCGGGTACATCCCTCTTTCTTTTATTCTGCGCAAAGTCGAGCCCGGTGTCGTCGTTATCGCGCGACAGCGCTTTAACCTACAGAGTCTCGGCGGACATTTCATATTTATCTCTCTACTATGTTGGAACGAAAACACACGATAAACGTGACTCACTCTAACCTGATTATGCGGCGCAGGCAGAGCGAGTGAGGCCTCGCCCCTCTCGCGTATACACTGAAGCCATTTCCGTCCTCGTTCCGTTTACTTTGCTTCGCGTCCCTTCTGTCATCGCGATTGATCCATCACCTCCGTGGTTTTTCTCTTTCTCTGGCTCGTGACACCGAGAACAGCGGCTAGTAGGCACGACTCTTGTTTCTCCGGCGCGACAAGGGACCCTGCTTTGCTGTTTGCACCTATGCAGAAGGAAGGCGTCGATAGGGATGCGGCAGAATAGAGTGAGGACGCATCCTCGGTTATTCTTGTCCATGGAAGAAATGAGGAGCCGCAAACAAGAGAGTGGGTCGCATTCCGCATCTGTCGCTGGTCAGACCTGTGCTCTGTGTTTGCGCGGGAATGCGAACGTTCTTTCTTCTCCAGTGTGTGATCAATGGTGCAGAAAGAAGTCGGTGGCGCGGGAAGTCCTCTTATTGGTTAGTGAAGAAATGGAGAGAGGGACACGCACTAACACTTTTTAGCACGGTCTAGGGCTTCGTTTTGTTCTGGCGTTTGTATGCAGAACAAAAGCGAGTGGCCGTCATCATGCGAGCACATTCAGGGTTGTGTCACTTCCCAGACCCCGTCCTCTCTAGAAATGCTTATGTATTATTTTGTTTATATTAAATGTTAAGAAACTTCGCGCAGGTGGGCCTCATTTGAGCCGGCTATTCCTAAATCTGGAATAGGTGCTCTGCTCAGCCAAGGAAAATTCTGAAAAAGAAAAGCAAAGAAAAAAATCGGAGCACGCACAAGACACGCCAACACAAGTAACAAGCACACAGATAGCTATTCTTTTTGTTCTATGTTTAGTCTAAGCAATACAGCTCACATTGTCGTTCGCCAGAAGATGAAAAATTGAAACGAGTGTATGGGCAAGCTATTTCATAACGGTTGGCTGAGCAAATAGCTGCAAAGCAAAGCGCGAAGATTGCTGTCAACTTTGCCTGAACGCCAAGAACCTGAGGGCTACTCTTCACGCGAGCGGTCAAGGCAAGGTAAATATACCTGGTAGCGAAGCTTCCATAGGAGCCCATATGTTCAAAACATGGCGGTCCATAGGCGGTTCATGGGGCTTAGCGCCATCTGTATGTGGTGGGAACACTTCCGGCGGAAGAAAAAATATAGTGACGCCATGTCCGTTAAAAGCAGAAGTGACGTCATCTTGTTTTCGAAGGCGCGAAATTTGTTTTGTTGTCCTGCCTTTGGAGCTATATATTCAAATGCCCCGCCATTCGACTTGATGGGCGTTTCGAGCTTTCAGCGTGGAAAGCGATGCAGGAAAAGGCCAGCCATATGGTTGTCGAAATCGCATCCCTGCACAGCACATACTTTCTTTGGAGACCGACGAAAGCTTTAGGTGTAGAGTGCTGATCCTATTGTCGGATGCCAAGCCCGTCGGCTAGCGCAGTCGCACGAAAACAACTACACAATTATCTGGCGGTCGTAACTCACTACTTTTGACTGAACAGATCAAGAAGCGATGAAGCTGCCCGCGTCACCAAATTCAGACAAACTTCGACAAGCAAGAAAGCGCAAACTGTGAGGGGGGGCGTATTTCAACAGGTGAACTTTACGAGCGCGCCTTTCCGCCCATTTAAATACTTGCATTGCATTGCGAGTGATAGTGGCGTCAACGCCACCTGTAGCGATGGGCGCTGAAAAGAAATGCATTTATTTATAATAATAAAATTAAATAAACTTGTATTTTCTTAACTCGTCACGAATATATAAAATTGACTAGGAATTTTATTTTCGTTGAATGAATCTGTGTCTCGCTTGAATTTAAAACGCGTTTTTCTTTCCCAATCTTTGTTCCCTCCAAACATAGTCGCGCTTCAATCGCTGCTCCCATAACCCCCCATGCTGATGTCGGTGACAATCTGTACTGAACTGCTTTTCGCCCGAAGCTTCGCGACCTATTTGAATCGACCTTGGTCAAGGTGCGCATTATTACAAAGCGAACACGCGAGTGAAGTTCACTGTTCGTGATTAGCTGCCGGCAGTGCCCTGCTGACAGTGGGCAATGCGTCAATACTCGTAACGGGCCTTTGATACGAGTTTGATACGTTAGATGCATTTTCGTCCTTTAGTCTTAGAAACGTGGCACGAGATAGACGAGCGCACACGCTCACAGGCGCACGGAAACTGCTTTTTTTTTTTTTTTGGAACGTGACTGACCCGCTTTCGCAACTTCCTCCATATTCGGAGAACCATGCTCTCCACGGTGGGCTTTGCGAGCATGTGCTTTCTCTCTGTGGTTCGCGTCTGGCTTGCGCCTCGTCGTTCTCGACCATTAGGCAGAGATTACATAGCCATAGCGACCGGCAACTTAATGCCTTCAGCCGTAGCTCGACCCTGAGCCGTCGCTATGCGGCCGCACGCTTTAAATGGACTCATCAGTGCCCAGGCACGACGGCGGGTAACACGGCGGCAACGCTGCAGAGAGGAGGGAGCAGATTAAGCGAGACGGGCCTCTCTTCTTTCCTTCCCGCAGAGGGCATTCGGCAAGAGCGGTTGCTGGACGAGGCGGCCGGTTGGGCGATGCCGCGGCAAACGACGGAAGGCTCCGTGTTCCACGGTGGCGGCGAAAGCATCGAACTGGCGGCGCGCGCCTCCCGCGCCGTCACTGGCAGGCGCGTGCAATGAGCGGAGCTGCAGGGTCTTGCCTGATGACCCGATCGTTAGTGCCCCGGCACTCCTCCCGCCCGAGAGGGTGAATCCTAGGCCCTCTGCTCATCGGCTGCTTCTGATGAGAAGTCCCGCCCAATGTCAGTTCGCGCATCCGATGTGGGCTCGAGAGGTGCGAAGCCCGTGCTGTTGGTGGCGGCATAACCGCCATGCATCAGTCTGCGTTTAGTAGGGCAACGCAAGGGGATTTGGCTCTCCTGGGCTGGCCTATAGTGATTTTAATTCCAAAGCTAATGGCGACCACTCCTCTCTCGTCGGTTTCGCTCCACTTCATATCTTTAGTGGCTTCGCGCATCAGTAGGACGTTACTTTCAATATAATACCCCCCTCACTGTAGCTGCTAATACGACGCGAATGAAGATATATGTGTAGGTATACGTCCTCTCCACTTTGAGTCACGCAAACATATGAATACCTAATGAGGCGAATCATGAGAAACGCCTTGTAACCGGTGACCCTTAGACGATGTTATTATAGTTATTATACGGATGGGGCCAACAAGTGTGTTCGAACATGCGCGTTTATTCCCTTTAGCATGGGCTGGCAAAGCCAACATAACGCCACTCGAAAAAAAATACTACATAAATAAATTCAGGCACTCCTGACTGATATGAGCAAATCTAGTAAAAAAAAATTAACTGACGTTTACGAAACTCCCTAATGCAAAATTGGAGCGCACCTCTATACGTGTTTTCATTTCGCGGTATATTGGCTGGCGCGGGCAATCTGTCTCGTGTGGCACGTTGCAAACGGAGTGATGTGCGGCGCGACTGCCTCGCTAATCGGGAGATCACGAGAGGCAGCGCGTGGATGACGCGCGGGCGAGATTCGCAGCAGTCACCGCAGACAGACTTCCGCTCATGCAGCGCTTTGTTTCCATACAGACGACACGCGCTACTCCGGCGCCATCTCGTAGCCATCGTAATCGCAAAGCCCGTCTTGCGCGGCTCTACGCTTTCTTTCTTTCTTTTTTGACGCGCTTTCTCCGTACCCTCCTCCTCCGCTTTCCTCGTCGCGCTCGCTTTGCTATCGCCATCTGTCATCTCCCGCTGCGCCGCGCGTTCGCTTTCATCCTTCTCTGTGCTCATTCGCTCAGATACGAAGGACAACGCATACGTAGACGCTCGCCGCAAAAATGGGCGCCTGCGAGCTGCGCTCTAAAAACTACGGCGCGTGGCTCTCGCGCAACTGAGTTGCGGGGCGCTTTCTTCGCTGAACGCCAACTATTACAGGTCTTTGAGACGCACGTGCCGTCACGCGAGGTTCAAATGCTGTGGTGGAGCGCGCACGAGGACAGCCTTCCTCTTCTCCTGCCTCGCTCTCGCCCCTACGGCGGTTACGGGAGAGGGCTCCGATGGAGGTATGGCAGTCGCCTTCCACGCCAGCACTCGCGCCGCGAGAGACAATACGCATATGACGAATCGGCTTATATGTACAGCCGCCTACACCTATAGCTCTCTATACGTGTTCGGCTAATCGCTTTCATTTGTAACCATCGTCGATGGTTACCGCACAGTTCTTTTCTTGGGTATCTTTCCGCGTTTCGCTGTTGGGGTGCAAAAGACGAAAAAAAGGAAAAGCGAATTCGTGAGCGCGCGCCCGCGCGCCTTGGCGTACGCTAAAGCAGTACTTTCGAAGACGATTTTAAATGACTAGCTCGACTGAATGGCTGTATTGGTGACCTCGTCGACGGCACATGGAATTCTCTTAACTATTGTGTGCTTCTAAGAGGACGGGGCAGCACGACTCTGTAAGTTATAGGACACTGCCCAGCGCCTTATAGGACGCTGATACAAAGTACTATTGCTCTTAGCAGGGGCCAATCGCTACAATGACGCTTCATTTTTGCGCGGTCGCCTAGTCATCTATTCAGTAGAGTTAAGCGTTGAACAAGGCGCGTTGGAGCGCGCTTAGTTCGCACTTTTGGTATTTTGCGCCACAACTTTGAAACGCGGAAAAATCATTCTAGGGGGTCATAGCGGGCTCTAAACTAATGAATATATTTTCGAATTTGAAGTACAATTTGAAACTTAAGCCATTAAACAAGTAATTATGTAGTTAGTTTTTTTTCATTGACCAATAAGTGCAACAAAAGAAATACCCCAGTTTGCGGAAGTATGCTAACGCTGCAACGTTGGTGTCAATATCGCCGTGTCAATGCCTTTTTTCATAGCGTGGTCCATTTAGCTGGGACACGATGGTGTGCACTTCTAATTTTGGAAGGCACCAGGATAGAGGCCAATACCACATCGCCGTCATCACAATTGCGCCAGGGAGCCCGTAAGTGCTATAAGAACAACTAAAAAAAGAAAAGAACACGACATGCGAATCCATGCGAATTAAGCAAAACAAAACAATAACAACTGTCGGACATCGCATGCGAATTTGGAAATTGATATAAATATATAAAGCTTGTTTCACGCAAAGATTAACGTATGCACGTGTTCTCGATATAGCTCAGCGTGGGCACAAGTGGCAAATTTCTGTAGTGAATGGTGTGGACGCGCTGTCTGGGGGCGTTTTACCTGGCATTGTTTGTTTTTCCAGAAAGCAAATTCTTAAGTACCGTGGGCAAAACAATGTGGAATACTAAACGTATGTCGGCGCTCATTCATAAGGACGCACACCTGCAAACTTGTGTTAGTCTCATGATTACTTGCAAGCTATATATAGTGGACATGCCTCGAGCTTTGGCCAATTGCAATCTCGAAATTGAAGCGTGCTCGCTAAAATGATCCACTTAAAAGAATTTCATAAGAGGCATTTAGGCACTCAGAAAGCCTACTGGGGACTATCTCAGAGTCTATCATGTCCGCCACTGCTGTATATGAACCTTGGTCAACGAAACTTATTTGGCCTCGAATCGCTCGCCTTTTAATATTTGGAGAGCGTCGTCGCTCAGGCGCAGCATTATGTGGCTTCCTCATTGCATTTCCCAATGAAATCGCGGTCATGACTCAGGGATCTGTGATCGATCTCTCATTTCGACATGCCGTCGGGGGATGGGACTAATTTACTTTCGGCTAGCAGCGAACTCATACGCCGAAGCCTTATTGGTGTCAATGCGGGTCATGTGTACACATTAACAGTTAAAAATGCAAAGCCATTAATATGTTCATGCGATATATTTCCGTGCAAGTGTTACGCAGTGCTCTTTGGGTTGAAGAAACTATGGCTGCTTGCATGTCGTGAGGTCGTTTTTTTTATCTGCCTTTATTTTTGAAACATTGCTCGTAATGAATACCGTCTGTATAATGTATAGAAGCCCGGAGCTGCCAGAATTTATCGTGAGGTTGAAGTAGGATGGTGCTTCACGACTGAGTGACACAGGCAGCACCCCATACCACCTGACAGCGCCTATACGCTGTGCGCGTCCTGGTTGCTCGGATCTTCCCATTTGTCGCTGATAACTTGCGGCGTACATCGAGGAATGGGGAACCAAGGCATCTTCCGCACATTTATTATTTTTTTATTTCCTTGTCCAACGGTACTTGAATGCTGCTATGCAGTTTTTTATTTATTTCTCTTTCTTTATTTTGTGCATTAGCATTTAGTGAACTCCTCACAGTATCGTGCTGGCGCAATTTCAGCCCTCACGGAGCCTGCTTTCTAAGCTGACGCACTTGCGAAATTGAGTTTTCGAGAGAGAAAAAAAAAACGATACCGGCGGGAATAGGAGAGAATGTGTTTGTGTGGGTATTAATATGTGGCGGCAAAACCGTGCTGCGAGCACATCCAATTGCTGCTTCAGAAATCCCCACAGTAGGGAAAAGATGGCGCAATTCAACATCTCAAGCACTTGCTGCGCAACGTCTTGCGAAAAATGATTTCATGCGCGGGAGAAAGATTGCACTGCGGTTTTTTAACTGACAAACGGAAAGATGTAACCGCCTCGTTATCTGCGAAGCCTCCTTTGGACTTTCTACGTAGGCTGTTTCATTGTCATTCGGCGGCTGTGCCTTCAGTGTGTACCCATAGCTCGTATGTGTCGAGTTGTTTTTCACCGTATCGTTGACATTTTTTCGAATCCTCGATGGAGAACAGCTGCGTTGTGGTAGGCTAAAGGCTTTCGAAGCGCGCCTTTTCTCTTGCGTCTTAAATTTAGTTCGACTCGTTCTAGCTTTGCTGCGTAACGAATTTCGCTTTCGAGCAATGTACAATTTTTTAGCCATTACGCGAGCAATATCCTGATACAAACGAGAAATATTCAAGAGTAAGGTTCGCTTGGAGTGGCGAAAACAAGGAAATCGAAAAAGGAAAGACAAGGAAGACGACAAAAAAAGAAAAGAAAGAAAGCGAGAGCCTCGTATATTAGGCAACCACACCACATCATTTTAATCAAAAAGCGAGCATGGATTAGCGCCTGATCAAGTTCTCTATGTAAATACAGAAACGAAACGATGCATCGCCGGAGATAAATAATTCCGACACCTTCTATCAGCGAAAGACATCTTTAAGAAAAATTGGAAGGCTAGGGGGATAAAGAAAAATTGTGTTTACGAAAGAAGCGTTTAAGGATACGGGGTAGCAAAGAGATTAAAAAACTTGCGTTGACGACACAGCTCTAAGCTGTGGTTAAAGAAGATGGATGTATGCATTACGCATGCTTGAAAGAAGCGCTAGCACGCAAGAAAAGTTAATTAGTCTTGTGTACGTGATTGCTAGGGACGTGGACAAAATCTACAGAAAAGGTGGTGGATTTTGTAACCTACATAGTGAAAAGATTTTGCGCCAAAAAACAACACGCACAAGAAAGACGACGACACCATTTGGTAACCATACAGGGTATTTCAACGTTATAAAAGAAAAATTACAAACAGGATTTAAATTATTTTCTAAATGAATTAGTACTGCTTGGATACGTGATGCACCTCTGTGTAGTTGGAAAGTTGCAATGTCTCTGTGACAGCAAAGAAAAACGAATGTCTGCCATCTCTTATGCAGCTAATTTCCAGACTGTTCGCCGTAAACGCGACGACGCACGAACGACGAGTGCTCACCTGAGCAGGGTAAAAAATATTCGGCGAGTCGTAGGAAAGGTGCCGGCTGGTTGACAGGTTGTTCGGCAACACGAAGGAAGAAATGACATATTACGGCGGACGAAGAAATTACGCCGTGCGACAATTTATGCCCCTTAGTCTCGGTGCCGACTCGGTAGAATGGGTCCTGCTTAAGCTCCCACTAAGCCCCTCGCTATATGCAGCGCAGGTGGGCGACGCGGGACATTTCTGAATTGTTGTTTCAAGGGGGTTGCTGTTCTGCGTTCTTGCCGATAGCTTTGTCACAGAAGCACTGAAGCTAAAGTGCCGAGATTTCAGACGTCCAGGTATTTGAAAAAGTTGCTACACCTGCGGCAGATACAAACATTTGCTCGTCGAAGAACATGTAATGTTCGCAAATGGCGCAATTTTAAACTCCTTTCGTTATCGGGCACGACTGCCGTTCGTTATGTGCGCAGGGTTTCGTAGCATGCTTTAAGCCTACGTAAGAACATTTCCTTTCAGCTGCTAGGTATCCTGGCCCATGACGGTGCTGCGTTCTCTGCGCGGCACGTTCACGCTACTGTGGCGCTCCTTAGCTTCTTGAGAGACGCAGGACACAGGCCTCAACCATGCAGTTCTGTTAGGCGGTAAATTTATATAGAAGGTTTGACAATGAAGTTCCACGACTGATACTGGGACCTCTGAAGTAGAACCCACCGCAGCCAAACTGTGTACAAGACTATCCGATGCGCAGTTCTGCCCCTTCACTAGGCCTCGAAAACTACTTTTCGGGCCATTTTCTACAATGTCACTCGTTTGTGGTGTCGCATGCTTCTGCACATCCTGAACAGTCCTGAAACGCTATGTGTTGAGCCAAAGTTTGAGTTAGGGAAACAGGAAGAACTCGGCGGGAACCGAATATTGGGGAATAAGGCGAGTGGGTGAGTCGGGGGAGCCCACTCTTCGCCACTGCCATAATTACGGCTCTATGTGGACTAGCGTTGTCACCGGGGGGTACCAGCTGCCGCTTTCTCGCACGTATAGTCGCACGCGATGAGAGCGCTTCATTAGCTCATGAACGTCGTGAATGAATTAACTGTGGATTTTTGCAGTCAAGGATCCGTACCATAATATGCATGTCTTAGCGGTCATAAAATGTCGCCAACATGCGCAACAGTTTTCTCTCAATCACTGGTTGACGGACATCCAGTTCTTGGGCTATTACAAACATACTTAAGGCCTTCGTGAAATGGGGCTTACCATTTAAACACACGATCACGAGATGGCGCATTCCCTCGGTAAACAGTTCTTATGACTTCATCCTTGTTGCTGATTTTCCTAACTTACAGGAAAGCTTCGCGATTTGTTCCACGTGGGAATCCAAATAAGTGGAAATTAGAAGGGCGCCTTCGATTGCCGATGTATAGAAGGCCACATATATTCTTGACAAACTCTTTATAAGGCCTGAAATGGAGGAAAGCCGCAATTTATTATCGCACGTAAATTTTTTGGCAAACCTGGCTTGTGCTTTTCTATAATCAATTATATATATATATATATATATATATATATATATATATATATATATATATATATATATATATATATATATAATTTATTCAGAACTCAAAGTGCAGGCACACGTAGAAACGTACAAAGAAGCATTTAACTTTCACTTATCCTCATCATCATTTATTTTCCTTAAGGACCCCTGTCGGGGTATTACATAAGGGGGGGTTACAGAAGATAAGGATAGAAACAAAGATATGGTTACAATTTCTTACAAGACTCAGCCTGTGGATTCGCATTAAAACAAACAAACAACAACAACAAGAAAGCCAAGAGGCACACTGAATAGAATGCAAAAGCACATCAGCAGAACAGTCACAATGTGAGACGGCAATCGCAAAAGAATGAAGGCACAGTACGGTCATTATAAGGTTAGGGTTTAGGGTGATCAGTAAGCAGCTGCTTGAAGATAATGGGGTTGCCCTCATTGACAACTCTATCTGGTAAATTGTTCCACTCTATAATGGCGCTAGGCAAAAACGATTGATTAAAGTAAAATGTTGAACCATGCAAGCGCTGGATGCTGCAAGAGTTAAAAAGGCGACGAGATGCACGGGTTGGTGGGATTAGACGCCTTCCATGCAGTTCGGGGAAGTTATAATAAAGTCGCTGGAAAAGGCACAGTTTCGCAATTTTCCGAAGCAACACCAATCGTTCGAGTCCTAGAGATGATTTAATCTCACTGACACTTTCTTCACGGCTGTACCTGGAAGTGATGAATCTAGCGGCACGATTTTGTATTGATTCTAACATATTAGTTAAGTAAGCTTGGTGCGGGCTCCAAATAGCTGAGGCGTATTCAAGTTTACTTCGAATAAAAGTTTCATAAGCTAGTTTTCTTGTGGATGAGGGGCACAGCGCAAGGGTACGTCTGACGTAACCAAGTGATTTATTAGTGTCGGTAGCCAATTTCGTTATATGCTCGGACCAGGTCAACTTGCTAATAATAGTAATACCGAGATAACAATACTGCTCAACGGTGGATAGGGCTGTCCAGTTTAAAAAGTACGAGTGATTCTTGTTAGAGTGTTTACGGGATACCTGCATAACTTTACATTTGGAGATGTTAAGTTTCATTAAAGAGTCGGAACACCAGGTTTCTAACGAATGTAAGTCTTTTTGGAGCGTTGCATGGTCGGCTGGGTCTGTAATGCGACGGTAAATTACGCAGTCATCTGCAAAAAGTCAGATATTGGATGATATGCTGTTGGGAAAGTCGTTTATGAAGATGAGAAAGAGTAGGGGACCGAGGACGGACCCCTGTGGTACTCCGGAGATGACGCTAGCAGTGGTTGAGCAATGATTTCCGATAGCTGTGTACTGGAATCGATTAGTAAGAAAGCAACGGATCCATGACAGTGCGAGAGGGTCGAGACCGAGGCATGAAAGTTTGGCCAAAAGCCGCTGATGGGGAACACAGTCAAATGCTTTGGCGACGTTTAGATATATGACGTCAGTTTGAAGTGATGAGTCTAAATTCAGGTGAAGTTCAGTAATAAATTCAAAAAGCTGTATATCGCATGACAAACCAGGCCGGAAACCATGCTGATTGTGAAAAAAGAAGGAATGATCACCGAGATGACATGCTATTTGCGAATATATTATATGTTCTAGGAGTTTACAGGGAATACTCGTTAGGGAAATGGGGCGATAGTTGGAAGGATCAGAATGGCTGCCTGACTTGCATACCGGTACCACATTACTAATCTTCCAGTCATTTGGAAGTGAACTATCAGTAATGGACTGTGTACAAATTATTTGTAATATTAGCCTGGAAATTGCTTTCGTACCTTTTAGTATCTTAGCAGTGATGTTATCTGGCCCGGGGGCACTAGAAATCTTTAGGTTATCAATAAGTTTCATAATGCCTTGAGAAGTAATTGTAATGGGAAACATGAGGGGAAAACTGTGGCTGGGCAAATCAAAGTCCTGCAGTGCAGGCTCACGAGTGAAAACAGAAGAAAAATATGAGTTCATTAGGTCTGACCGCTGATAAAACGGCACGTTTGAACCGTCAGTATAAGTCAAGGAAATGTTATTGGAGCTATTGTTTGGTTTCAGAATATTCCAAAATTTTTTGGGGTTGACACGTATGATGTTAGGCAAATCGTGGTGGAAGAACTTCTTTTTGGATTGTCTCAAAGTGCTAGTGTATTTGCGCAGGCATTTGAAGTACTTGTCCCACTTTGAACAAGATTTAGAGCGTTTCGCATCACGAAACAGACGTTTTTTCCTTCCTGACAGCCTCCGAAGTGTGTTAGAAAACCAGCGTTTTCCTAAATCACCGCGAATGCGAACGAGAGGTACATGTCTCTCAACAAGCCATAATAATTTATTCTTAAATAACAAAGTCGGGGTGCGGTCGGGGTGCGGCCTTCATCAAGAGTGCAATTGCAAGCACCCAGAGCTCACTTTATACATTTTCTCAACAAGGCTGAAGCTCATAAAAAAAATACGTGCGTGGCCTATGAATGCAAAAGCGTACACTCAGTAGCGTCCACAAAGGTGAGGCGTGAGAAATATAAGATCGAAAGCTACAGCTATGGATTTTGTGTGTGTGGGTGTGGGTGTGTGGGTGTGGGGGTGTGTGTGGGTGTGGGTGTGTGGGTGTGGGGGTGTGTGTGTGGGTGTGTGTATATATATATATATATATATATATATATATATATATATATATATATATATATATATATATGTGCATGTATATGTATGTATGTATGTATGTGTATGTATATGTATGTATGTATGTATATGTATGTATGTATGTATGTATATGTACGTACACGACACACATAATTCACAGCTGTATCTTTCGATCTTATATCTTATCTTATAGATCTTATAGTGGTGGTTTCTGATCAGTATGCGTCAGATAGACTTCATGGGGATAGCGATGCGATTGTTGGTGAGCCAGTTTGAATGTTTGCTCCAGCTGCTGCCGCGTGACGCACTCTTTGATTCTTACTAACCGTACCGTTGTGCAACATCAGCGCCGTCACATCGCAATTCGAGCAAAACTCTCCGGCACTTTTTGCACCTCTGAAGATTTTGCTCAAGACCACGCCTTCCAGTCGTTCTTGTTCGCTGTTGTCTTTGCTTGATGAGAGGGGAGCCTCTTTCACGGCACGCCAAGCATCCTACTTCAGATGGGGATGTGCACTTCATTTACCGGAGCCCTACGTAAAGCACACCGCAACACGCAACATACAAACTAGTTGGCATGTCTCACCGAGAGCGCGGTGTCTCGCACGAACGTTTTTGCTTTTATCCTGCCTAAATTCTATGCTGGAAGGTCCTCTGTGATTTAGTATATAGGTTCATAGTTTTCATAGTTAGAGGGGCTGTTTTGCCTTTTACCAGGTGGAAGGAGAATGTCTTGAGTATTGCATGTTTCGCTCACCCAAAATTTTGATTTTATTCGATCTAATCCGGGCTCTGTTCGTGTTTTCATTGGAATGTGTGTCTTTGCTCACAACGAACCGACTCAAGCACTGCGAGTAACGTCTCTTTTATTCTGCTTGCAGGTACAAGGGATTTCTTAAGGATTGTCCAAATGGCCAACTCACAGAACAGGTAAGAAATTTGCAAGGATCGAAGCACAAAACTTTTTCTGCTTTAACAGAAGTGGCACCTTGACGTGTTTGCTACAGAAAAGGATCAAATGAAACAAGATTGGAGAGTTCGATATAAAAAACTATTGTGAGGTCTGAGGTCCTCGGTCATTTGCTAACGGGGTTCTTTGCTTCAACTATTAGGGGATGGGTTATATATTTGCGATACCGGAAGAATTGGGCTATACTGATCATAGCTGTCTTGCCTCTTGAGGTGTGCAGGCACTGTCCTCTGTTTTGCTGAGTGTGAACCAGAAGGGCAGTTTGCACCCTCCTTGAGTTCTTGAGGATCAAGTACAATGGCGTGAAGTGTAGATTAACAACGAGGTTATTTGCATCCCCCTGATAAGGCTTTGAGGCCCATGTGCAATTGTATTCCCACCAAGTGAAGCAGTCGTAAGAGGCGCATAATTGCGTGGAGTGCAGCACAAACGGTGTGTCACGTCTTTTAGGGCGCAGCTCTTAGGCACCCGTTCCTGCGTTGAGCGTCGGCGTCCCTCGGCGTAACCGAGCGAATGAGCACAGCGAAGGATGAAAGGAGCGAGCGCGGAATGCAGCGGGGGGTTGAAAGATAGCGAGAGCAAAGATTGCGAGGAGGAAAGTGGAGGGTGCAGCGGAAGCACGAGCAGTGTCGCACCAGACGTGCTCCACGGCGGCGACCAGGCATAGTCATTCGATAATTACTACAAGGAACTCTGCCGCTAGTGTCCATGGGAGCTGCAATCAGGGTGGTTCTGCCAGCATGGGAGTTTTCGGAATTACATGGATTTGCGTGGACTTCGTCCTTATGGGTTCAAAAGGCTCCGCGACTTTGTAACTTTGTCTTCTTCAACAAGGTACTGTGTAAGAAACGACTAAAAGAAACGTGTTAAAATCGTCCGATGGCAGGATTCGAGCCCCCGACCTCCAGTGCAGAAGCGCGATATTGAAACCATTGCGCCACGGACGCATGCATCGACAAGCGGCATAGGACACCCGTATGAATGTCGTGGGGGCAAGCCAGCATGTTGAGACGCTTGGCAAGTTTCAATTTGGCCACCTCTACAGCTTGTGCAACTGCAATTAGTAGTGATTGCGTGTATTCGAAGAGTATTCTGCACTTAGCAACGTATAGATCGCTTCGAAGTTTCGAACAATGACGATAGATAAAGCGTAATACACAAAGCCATAAGAACTTCTGAATCCACAAGCGCGATCAGATCCATGTACTTCCCATGATTCCCATGGTGGATGAACGATCGCGGTGCCAGAGTTTCCTCTAGTAATTATTGTATGAAGCTGTATGTGATCGGGCACGCAGCGAGTGCGTCCACCGATACCATATATGAAAACAAAGCATACGCGTGGGTTGCGGAACCACTGCGAATGCGCTACTTCACCTGCGCCATCGCCGCTAGAGAATGCGCTCCGCGCGATCCACGCATTCCCGTGTTCACGTTTATTTCCTGTACAATGAGCGACGCAACCGATGGAAATGTTACGTCTGCCGCTACTGCTAAACAAGCTGCCCGAACAGAGACTCAGCGCCGCTGTCGAGAGGACCCTGTCGTTCAGAATCAAATACTTTGCCACAATATATCGCGAATTCGAAACACCTAAACACCTGTGCTTAAAATTCGCATTAGGAAGCATCGTAATCATACGTGAATTTCCTGTTTCTTATTCCTTTTTATTGTGCGAAATACAGGTCAATAGGTAGGAGGAATAAGGAATATACAGGGTGTTTTTTTTTTTAGACCATACAGATTTTTTTAGAAATACGTAATGAGCGCAGGGAACACGGCATTCTTGCGGACGAGTTCCTACGCGAGGCGTACATATTTCGCCGAGATGTAAGGCAGAACATATGAACAGATGATATCCGACATCAGGGAAGTACACTACCATGCTCTAGAAACAGGGGGCAACATAATCTTTCAGTGGATTCCTGCCTGCTCAAAGTGGCATCGTCGGCAACAGCTTTGCTGACAGGGTTGCCCGGTCTGCTCACGAAGACACCCAGATGCGTCCAATGCCTTTGTCGAGAACGGACGCTACCAGGGAACTTCGTTTGCTTGAATGTAAAAAGTCGCGAGTTTTCAAAAGTTCGAGTGCTTTCAATTGCCAATTGCATAAGCTGGACCCTTTGCTACAGATACAACTGCCATCTAGCCTTTCCCGCAGTGAAACAACCTTGCTGTGCCGCTTATGGCTGGAAGTGGCGTTGACGAACGCTTACTACTATCGTATGGCAATGGCCGATAGCCCAATGTGCGACTCCTGTAGGTGCGAGGAAACCATCGAGCACCTGTTGTCTATCTGTCCTGCCTGCGACGTACAATGCCTTTCTCTCCGGACAACTCTAAAAGGGCCCTAACCGCCTATCGGGCTTGGTGAAATAACATAGTCCGCGGGTAGCATACGCTGCTGTGAACATCTCTGCCACGTTTTTTTCGGTCGCACGCAGTGCGTGGAGCTCGGAAGCGGATCGCGCAGTCTCCTTTCTCTCAAACGCTCTCTTTTCAACAGAAGGCCCTGTGCTCACTCTCTTCTGCACGCTTTATTTCGTCATTCCCTTAGACGGCTGCCATTGACCGATAGCTGACACCATGGCTGACACCAAGCTGCGGTTGGCTACATGGTGTAGATACCGCGGCCGCCGCGGGGTGCCACCACGCGTCCACTGGCTATGCTCACTGCGACTCGTTGAGGGCAGCCGCGTTTGGCTTCTATTTAGCGCTTCGTAGGCACCAAAGGCGGAAGTCGTGGCGTCTACGTTAACATCCAAAATTAAATTTGAACTGCGCGCCGCGGTGACATTAAAAAGGCGGAGCGTTGTGGGTACACCCCACTGCACCGTAGACTTCGCAGTGCAAGGCATCGAAGAAGGAATGGGAGCGTAGTGAAGGCCGTGTTTGATTACAAATAACACCTCTTCTGCTGTACGCATTAAATTACTTTTTGCGGCAAAGTATTTCTAGCCTATTTTAACTTCAGATGCCTTTATACACTTCGATAAAAAGTGGTTCAGGGCCCCGTTAAAACGACTGAACTCGAGACTGTTCTTTGAGTTAGATACTCGGACCCTAGCCACACCCGTCACTGGCACAAAAGGCGATTTGCGCACTGGTACACAACTTGAAGTGCACCGGTTTAAGAGACCGCTTATAGTGTCGCTGTGCATCCCTCCCACATGCGCTCAGTGTTCACTCTCTTCCTCTTTCTATTTCCCCTTTCCCTTACCCCCATTGTAGGGCAGCAAACTAGACGCTCCTCTGGTTGACCTCCCTGCCTTTCCTCTTCTTGCTTTCTCTATTTCTTTCTTTATTTGCCGAGAACAACGTGAGCTTCAGAAGACTGATTAGAGACTTATTTAATTGACATTTTTATTAGTGTCATGGCAACTATTGTCTCAATGCCAAATTAGGAGGCAGTGACATTTTCATGCACACCCATGTTTTAAAAAATCTTGACTCACCCCTAAATCGAGATATTCATCAAATTCCAAAGCTGAATCGAGGCCATATCGAGACTGAGCGCATCGCGCTGCGCGTCCGACGGCAATGCCCCGCAAAGAATTTCGGTGCGAAGTTTGAATAATAACTTGCCGCGGTAAATCCTTACCTGACAAACAGCTGCACACGCTTGCCAGGCAAAAGCGTGCCGTATATGAATCAGTAGCTGCCGCGACTGGCTGACAGCTTCGGTTTCCAACTTCCTCGCGCCAATCGTCACGGGGCGTGTCGGTGTGATGTGATAGTGGAGCCGCCTTCCCTGCGCACCTGCGGCGTTCGGTTTCGCTATTGCCACCCATTTGCCGTTGAAATTCGGTTATAAATATCTAGGTACAGCTTCCAGGCCCTTATTTAAAAAAAAATGAGGGTGCATTAAAATGTGACTTCCTTGAAGTTCGCCATTAGAAATGACGCGCTTAAACAACTGCCCTCTAAGGCACATAATGAATTTAACTATTTAATTTTTGGCCAGTGTTCTTTTGAAGCTCACGTTATTCACATCAAAGTATGTCCACCGCGTCTAGGAACTCCTATGCAAGAAGACTTCGGTGACAGCGCTTATAGCCTTGTTATAAAAGATATGTATTGTCTTATATATATGCGTGCGTGCGTGCGTGCGTGCGTGCGTGCGTGCGTGCGTGCGTGCGTGCGTGCGTGCGTGCGTCAACGTCACTAGGATGCAACGGCGTTGCCATCATTTGAACTGTACGGAAAATAACTTTTCGATCGAGAAGGAAGGGAACAAATTGTATGCGCTTGCGATAGTTCATTCATTCATTCAAATAACTTTATTGAGTGCCCTGCGATTTGGTGGGGTGGGCCTGGACCACGCCTATAGGTTTCGGCCAAAGGTTGTTGGCCCTTGGCGGCTTCCTAGGCTCGATGGACGTCCCATGCGCTAGTTTAAAAAACTAAATTATGGGGTTTTACGTGCCAAAACCGCGATACGATTATGAGGCACGCCGTAGTGGGGGACTCCAGAAATTTCGACAACCTGGGGTTTCTTAACGTTCACCTAAGTCTAAATGCGCGGGTGTTTTCGCATTTCGCCTCCATCGAAATGTGGCCGCCGTGGCCGGGATTCCATCCCGCGACCTCATGCTTAGCAGAGCAACAACTTGCGCTAGCTTGAACTACAGGTTTTCCCGCTTAATTTAATCCAAGCGCCAGTCAATTCAATCCGAGCGCCAGTCAATTTAATCTAAGCGCCAGTCAATTTAATCTAAGCGCCAGTCAATTTAATCCAAGTGCCAGTGATTTTAATCCGAGCGCCGCTCAATTTAATCCAAACGCCAATGAATTTAATCCAAACGCCAACCGAAATAATCCAAACGCCAGTGAATTTAATCCAGACACAACGGAATTCAAGAACCTTTGGATTTCAAGACTTCTGAAAATTTGAGAACATATTATGAGTTAACACCTTGAAAATGAAAGAGCGAGGTGGTAGACCAGTAGCTATCCTGCCACGAAACTAACGACCACTTTTGGAGGTTTTGAAGCGAAAAGCTTCACTACGCTGTAAACACCGCGCATCGCGCGAGCCGGCGTATGTCGGAATTGGCTCCGTGAGCATGTTCGGAGTCGAATTGGCTCCATAAGCGTGTTAGGAGTCGGCGCAGGTGCCCACCCGAGCGCTATGCGTCATCGTTTGACGTTGGCCGCGAGCGCGTGTTTATCGCGGAGGCCGACTATATAACCGCTTGCGCATTCAACATGGAAGGAGAACAGAGTGATACTACCGATACAGAGAGCTGTATTTATGACTGTACAGAAATCGCAAGACAATGTGCCCAACAATGATGAATAAAGAAGTTTAATAATCCTGCATTAGTTATGGTTTATATCATTGATGAGCAATTTTCATAACTACACAAGGCACACGTATAGCATAACCATAAGCTAACCAAAGCATATCTATAAGTGAAACCGTAAGCTTAACCATAGGCTAAATCATAAAGCATAGCCATAAGCTTAACCGTAAGCATAACCATAGGCTAAATCATAAAGCCTAACCATAAGCTAAACCATAAGCATCACCGAACCTTTTCGCTTCGAGAGATCCAGGCTTAACCTTAGGTAAGCCCCGGCTATATTTTTTTTATTTTCTACTTCGTTATGAGAGCGACACAAAAGATGAGCATTCTCCAAATTAATTGAGAGGAAACGTCAGCATGAGTACGTCGAGTTAATGGTACAAATGCGATTTGGTCATGGCTATAAAACGAAACAATGAAGGTTGGTTCGATGATAATCACTAGGCCCTCACCGGGAGGCTTCGGTCGCTAGCGAATACGATTCACTATTCTACTGCGGTATCCGCAGCCTCCAATCAAAGGCCTTGTCATCGGTACCGCTAAAACAGTCATGAATACCATTTAATTGCACAACTGTTATGGTCAAGTCATTAGCGATCACAAGTGTAATACAATGCGCAGTTCGGGGTTCTTGGTGTTTTGCGCAACATGACGTCATATACATCCAATGAAATGCGATGAAACGAGTGACTCACTATGCCTACTATAAACTCGTATACTTAAGTCACTGGTGAATATTATTCACCTATTTTACTATCCCTGAGGTAGCCTTCCCTCGTGAGTGCCGTCAGTAGTATCAATGAAGCTGTAGCACGATGGAGCACTTTTGCGTTACCACTGCCAACTGATATCTAATAGTCATTGATATCTATCAAAACGTTATTGAATTAGTGTTTTCTCTACTATCATTGCTACCTGATAGTAAAGAGTTATTAGCGATCACTAGTGATAAGTTCAGTTCAGCGTTCTGTTACAATTAGAGTTTGTAGTGTCATGGATGTCAAATGATAATTCAAAGGATGATTCAAATTTTATAACCTGGGGTTGCTAAAAATTAGTCACTAGTAATCACGAGTCACTGGTATTCAAATGGTCAAATGGTATTCATGACTGTTTTAGCGGTACCGATGACAAGGTCTTTGATTGGAGGCTGCAGATATCGCAGTAGAATAGTGAATGGTATTCGCTAGCGACCGAAGCCTCCCGGCGAGGGCCTAGGGATTATCATCGAATCAACCTTTATTGTTTCGTTTGATAGCCATGACTAAATCGCATGTGTACCATTAACTCGACGTACTCATGCTGACGTTTCCTCTCAATTAATTTGGAGAATGCTCTTCTGTGTCGCTCTCATAACGAAGTAGAAAATAAAAAGATATAGCTGGGGCTTACCTAAGGTTAAGCCTGGATTTCTCGAAGCGAAAAGGTTCGGTGATGCTTATGGTTTAGCTTATGGTTATGCTTTTTGATTTAGCCTTGGATATGCTTACGGTTTAACTTATGGCTATGCTTATGGTTTAAGTTATGGATATGCTTACGGTTCAGCTTATAATTATGCTTTATGATTTAGCCTATGGTTATGCTTACAGTTTCACTTATGGATATGCTTTGGTTAGCTTATGGTTATGCTATATGTGTGCCTTGTGTAGTTATGAAAATTGCTTATCAATGATATAAACCATAACTAATGCAGAATTATTAAACTTCTTTATTCATCATTGTTGGGCACATTGTCTTGCGATTTCTGTACAGTCATAAACACAGCTCTCTGTATCGGTAGTATCACTCTCTTCTCCTTCCATGTTGAATGCGCAAGCGGTTATATAGTCGGCCTCCGCGATAAACACGCGCTTGCGGCCAACGTCAAACGATGACGCATAGCGCGCGGGTGGGCACCTGCGCCGACTCCTAACACGCTTATGGGGCTCTTGCATTGCCCAGGGGGCGCTGTGAAAAAGGTGCTAAAAAGCGCCCTCTGTCCTAAAATGGGTCGTACCAAGCTCGGTCGTCTGCTTCGGAAAGCACGTTTACAATATGGACCCGCCACTTTCGGTTGTGTTGTATCACGGCCTGCAGCGAATATCGGGCGCCGAAGATTTTTTCAGGGGTGGCACGCTGCGTAAAGGCAAGAAATTATGCAGTGCCGAATACGTGTACGCCGTTCAAGAATTAAGCGGCGAAGATTTAGCGTGGTGTCAATCGCAAGTGAAGCGAGTCGCGTACGAAGCGGAACATCAGGTAAGGTTTGCACGCTGCTAGATTCAGGCGCACAAACGCGAGGAAATGCTTGCTATAAATGAATCCACAGCAGCGATAAGCAAGCATCATGTGTACGGAACTGCTCGAGCACACGACGGTACGCGCCGCGACGGCAGCGGTCTTTCAGCATGCCGCGATGTACGAACTGCTCGAGCGCACGATCGTACGCGCCGCGACGGCAGCGGTCTTTCGACATGCCGCGAAACGGCGGGCCTCCTGCAATCTTTGTTGACTGCATGCCGCTAAACAAGTAGTTATGCCTGCGTTGTAGTAGCGGCCATCTGTCCCTTTTAGTAACTGGCAATAACTGATGCAATGCATATGAGCTCGCGCGTACGTGCGAATCGCGCTGCAGCGCGAGCTCGTGCGCTGCTCGCTTGATGTAGCTTTTAATGACAGCGCTCGAACATCGATCTGCTGTAATCAATACTACCTTGCTGCGCTGCCTCAACATGCCGGCTTGAGGTCAAGTATGAGCACATTTAACTCTCTAACCTGTGCTGCTCGTAGTGGGGTAGTGAACTGTCACCGAATCAGCCCGGCCATTTGTGGTCATTTGCACACACCTGGTCACTTCACCACTTCGCATCGGTCGAATTGTTAATTGTCGCTGTGGCCGGGTTTCGAATCGTGAATCACCATGGCCATGCCTGCTAGTATGTCGGTCTGCCGTCGGGACTGCAGGTGCAAAAGACCGAATTTTAGAACGTAGATAATCAAGCAAGCTTCAAGACAGGTGAAGCAGTCAGCATGGCGCGAAGTTTCGCTTACCCAGCGCGCCCGACGCTCCGCTTCGTGAGGCCTTGAAGGGAAACGATAGAATCGGATGTTGGGATTCAGGCCTTCTTGTTCATGGCAGCCCACGACGCAGCAGTATCGACGGTGACGCTTTTTCGATGCTGAGCTAGGTCCCTCCGGATCGGCGTCGCCGATTCCTTCTGCTTCCAGCATTACGTCCCACGGCACACGGATAGTCCGTTTTCGTTAAACTATAGGCTGCGGCCAGCTCGCAGCGTGATCGGCGTGGTCTGTGAGAAGTGACGAGCATTTTCGTACTCGCAACAGGGCAGAAAAAAGTGCGAATCGACGCAAAACTCGGCCTAGAAACGTGCTTCGCCACATCCAGGGCTCAATACGACCCAAGCTGGTACGACCCAGATGTCATTTCCCGCGGCGCCACCAGGCGTCGCTACTATACCTCAAACTCCAGCGCAAGACGCCCATGGAGCCAATTCGACTCCGAACACGCTCACGGAGCCAATTCCACTCCGAACACGCTCACGGAGCCAATTCGACTCCGAACATGCTCACGGAGCCAATTCCGACATACGCCGGCTCGCGCGATGCGCGGTGTTGACTACAGCGTAGTGAAGCTTTTCGCTTCAAAACCTCCAAAAGTGGTCGTTAGTTCCGTGGCAGGATAGCTACTGGTCTACCACCTCGCTCTTTCATTTTCAAGGTGTTAACTCATATGTTCTCAAATTTTCAGAAGTCTTGAAATCCAAAGGTTCTTGAATTCCGTTGTGTCTGGATTAAATTCACTGGCGTTTGGATTATTTCGGCTGGCGTTTGGATTAAATTGAGTGGCGTTTGGATTAAATTGAGTGGCGCTCGGATTAAAATCACTGGCACTTGGATTAAATTGAGTGGCGCTTAGATTAAATTCACTGGCGCTGAGATTAAATTGACTGGCGCTTGGATTAAATTGAGCGGGAAAACCTGTACTAATACGAGTAATATACGGGGCCAAGTCTTGCACTATTACTTGCCCACGGCTGTTGCTCGAAACGCTCAATAGGGCAAATTAAGTAGTGTCGATGCACTGTCGGCTTGTGTTTTGTTTGTGTGCGTGTGTCTCTTTAGATTACGTGACACCACCGCTCCTTGTTTACAACTGTGTAACTTGATGTACACTCTAAAATAATGTACACCCTTGAAAGTGAAGAAGGATGTAAATATGTGTTACTCGGGCCCTGACGTTCAGAAAGGGTGTAAGGGTGTAAGTTACAGAACTACTTACACCCTTATTCGTCTTTAAGCGTGTAAATTATTTTACAATGTACGCCAATTGCCTAAAGTTCTTGATGAGCGAAATCAGATAACAGCCTGCGAGAAACACGCATACGCATAGATAGCGAGTAGACAGGATTGCTGCTGAATTCTCAGCCAACTGTCTTGCCGCTTTTGTATGCGTCTTTGGCTTGTTTAATTTATGCGATTGGCCTCGTGGCAATGACCGAACGGTTGGCGATAGAATTTCATGTAGCCCGTATAGCCAGTTTTCTAGATCTCAAAGGCACCTGTGAACCACGTTGGTCATGAAGCCACGTTTTGTGCGCTAGAGGTGTTGGGCTTGGTGATAGGACATCGCTATAGCTGCATGTACTGTTAGGCAACTTACTATTTAGTTATACCGTATACTAATGAGACCTGTGTTCATGGCTGTTGAAGATGGCTTAACTGCAGAATACCGGAGAAGTACGTAATGGAGTCCCGCAGGACGAGGTACTGAGTCCAAAGTTTTTTATGCTAACAGGCATTACTCCTATTGTTTTCTACAAGTGCAGTCCTAACAAGACATTGCTAACACCATGCCCCCGAGGGAATATCTTTCCTTCTCGTGGATCATTCAGATTACGGGAGACAATGTAGTAGTCCTCATTTGCAAGTGGCTCATAATTTATTCAGCATCTGACGTGAATAGGGGTGCTTCGCCATCCGTAGTGTTCTGGCATTAGGATTTGAAAAAAGAAAACTGTTCAAGTTTGTTCACAATGAAAATTAGCTACAGAATCTTCAGTGAGAGCACAAGCATTTGCAAAAGCGATTCCCTGGAATGCTGGAAGAAGTGCGAGCAAGCAGAAGGCTAGTTGGGGAAGAATTCACGCCGTTCCAGACGATCAAATGCAGTCATCTAGCGGCCTAATGTTTATCGCCGGGACGACTTGATTAACGTGGGAAGTCGAACGACGATATGTAAATTTTTACTCAACTATACAAACGTCTGCGCAGCCTTGTCAAGACCATTCAGCCTTTTCTTACAATGACTAAATGATACGGACAGCTTGTAAGGTACAATGAGTAAGTGAATGCACAATTGTTCAACCATAGTTGAACAAGTTGGTTCGATGAAAGAATGTACGAAATACTGCTAGTAGGCTTTGAATGCGGCAATATTAGGTCGCCCTACAGAAGGCAACTGTCCAGTGTCCAGTTGCTCACGGCACCATTGATTCGAGGGTAAGCTTGCAAACGGCGAGTATGTGATAAGGAACCGTAGGTATACGAATGGATAACGGGGCCGCCTCGTGTGCTCCTAGTTCATTTACACTTCTACCACCATGTCCGCCATCTTGTGTCAATCAAACGAAAAATTTGAGGAGGCGCACATACGGAATTTCTAATATCCCTTATTGATATTAATTTTCACGGCAAGGTCTTCTTAACTGTCTTCATGCGGGCTTGACGTATCTGGGATCTGGTTATCTTGTCACGCCTTCCACAAAAAGAAGAAAAGACTACGCTTTCGCACCTTCATAGCGTCGTAGCGAGTCGCAACAGGTATAAAATGTAGGCCTCAACGACATAAGAAGCGACAATGAGCCGCAGAGTAGGGTAAATTACCGGTAGGGGTGCCATTAGCACCAACTTGTCGGAAATTAAACACATTGCATTATACCACTGTAAAGGGTGCACTGCCGTAGGCAGACATGCTGAGGCGAAGTCACCGTGCGGCACAGTTTTGGGATGTAGAACGAGTTCGCTTGGACTAAACCTGGCTCGCGCGAGGAAATGGTGTCGCGAAGGCGACTTATCCGGCAACCACCAGGAGCGAGAATTCGTTGTACAGTAGGGAAAATTAATGCCATGGGCGTAATTAAAGGTAATATATTGGAAAATTAACCACATTTCACCATAGCCTGCAATATCTTGTGGATCGGCTTACATGACCTCTCGGTAACAAAGATCAACCAAATGTCGACACTAAAAAAGAAAAGGTCGATGTCATTACGCGTGAATACGATACAAAGTTATAAAATGAGTAATTGGTGACCTTGGAAAAGAAAGAATCGAGCTATAATCATCATACGATAATGACACGATACAGATACATACAATCATCAAATCATTTGAACTCCATGCACGTCGACATTGTCTTCTTTAGCGTCGACACTAGATTGACCCTTTCTTTTTTGTGGCTTTTCGTTGAATAGCACATTGCATAGAGGAACAAACAATAGATGCATGCGTTGTTATAATGTTCTATGTCACGTACTAAGTTAGGTGCACTTTTTCGTTACTTTCGGCGCAACGATCACATCTGAGCACTCTAAATAACACGACCACATGTCGAGTTCTATAGGCTACACGGAAGGAGGACGAACTGACATCTTCCTACCTTCACTAGCAATGTCCGTATACTACCTGAATATATTTCAGAGAGTGTTCAAACAAGGTGACTGACTTACGTTAACTTCATAACCTATGAAGCGATGTCGTGAATCTTCAGAGGGTGACCTGTAAACTGGTTCACAAACCAACCCGCGGCACTTTTCCATCTGTCCCTTTAAAGAGGACGTACGACTGTATCACAGTCTCATATGACGGCACTGTCCATGTTTCTCTATCCATGAAAGTCCTGCGGTACGTCCGCTCGTCGTATACGCTATGGTTACGTCGGCGTTTTTTTGTTGGCTTCCTGATGCATATGCGAGTTTACCTTTGTCTAAACCACGCGCATTTCTCTCAATTCGTCGTTGGCTTGCCACTGAGTGCACCAGCGGCAAGAGCGCTTCGCCGTCGCTTAAGACTGCACAGTCCCAATTGACGCTGCTGATGAAATCTTGTGACACCTTGGCACACGCTTGTCTGTATTCCCGCAGAAAGACCAGTCGCAGTATTTTCCTAGCCCTTTCTGTACAGCATGTATTCCTTAGGCGACAAGGTCATCGTGTCCTTCTACTGGTCCGTCCCTGAATGCGCGTCACAGTTATAGGAGGTGAGAAAAAGCCCTACCCATCGTAATCTGTGCTCACTTAAATTAACCGCACGTGTAGCGCACCCGAACGTCACCATGCTGACGGCTCGGTTAGGTTATCACAGCTCCATCAGCGCCGTAGTAGCTTCGGTCGGGACAGTCCAGTTGAAAATCTCCCACGTTCTATTGTCAAGTCTGCAGCTGCGGTACTCACGAGTGTCGGCGGCAATGTTCAGTTCGGTCATCAGGAATCTGGCCAAAAACCTGCGATCTTTTCCTAGTTAAGCCAGCTTCGCACCACCCGCAATAAGTCCTGCATACAATCACGAACGGTTAGTATACGAAAACTATGAGCTTTGCATCATAAGATTACCTTGCCAGTGTGGCATCATTGATTACAGACGAGGGCGCTCAACCAACGCGTAAGAGTCGTATGGTTGTATAGAATTGAACATGCTCTGAGGAACGGAGGAAGCCTAAAAGCAGTGAAGAAGAAATTAGGAATAGGCAAGAATCAGATGTATGCGTTAAGAGACAAAGCCGGCAATATCATTACTAATATGGATGAGATAGTTCAAGTGGCTGAGGAGTTCAACAGAGATTTATACAGTACCAGGGGCACCCACGACGATAATGGAAGAGAGAATAGTCTAGAGGAATTTGAAATCCCACAAGTAACGCCGGAAGAACTAAAGAAAGCCTTGGGAGCTATGCAAAGGGGGAAGGCAGCTGGGGAGGATCAAGTAACAGCAGAGTTGTTGAAGTATGGTAAGCAGATTGTTCTCGAAAAACTGGCCACCTTGTATACGCAATGCCTCATGACCTCGAGCGTACCGGAATCTTGGAAGAACGCTAACATAATCCTAATCCATAAGAAAGGGGACGCCAATGACTTGAAAAATTATAGACCGATCAGCTTACTGTACGTTGCCTGCAAAGTATTTACCAAGGTAATCGCAAATAGAATCAGGAACACCTTAGACTTCTGTCAACCAAAGGATCAGGCAGGATTCCGTAAAGGCTACTCAACAATAGACGATATTCACACTATCAATCAGATGATAGAGGAATGTGTAGAATATAACCAACCCTTATATATAGCTTTCATTGATTACGAGAAAACGTTTGATTCAGTCGAAACCTCAGCAGTCGTGGAGGCATTACGGAACCGGGGTGTAGACGAGCCGTATGTAAAAATACTGAGATATCTATAGCGGCTCCATAGCCACCGTAGTCCTCCATAAATAAAGCAACAAAATCCCAATAAAGAAAGGCGTCAGGCAGGGAGATACGATCTCTCCAATGGTATTTACAGCGTGTTTACAGGAGGTATTCAGAGACCTGGATTGGGAAGAATTGGGGATAAGAGTTAATGGAGATACCTTAGTAACTTGTGGTTCGCTGATAATATTACCTTGCTTAGTAACTCAGGGGACCAATTGCAATGCATGCTCACTGACCTGGAGAGGCAAAGCAGAAGGGTGGGTCTGAAAATTAATCTACAGAAAACTAAAGTAATGTTTAACAGTCTCGGAAGAGAACAGCAGTTTACGATAGTTAGCGAGGCACTGGAAGTGGTAAGGGAATACATCTACTTAGGGCAGCTGGTGACCCCGAATCCGGATCATGAGACTGAAATAATCGGAAGAATTAGAATGGGCTGGGATGCGTTTGGCAGGCATTCTGAAATCATGAACAGCAGGTTGCCATTATCCCTCAAGATAAAAGTGTGTAACAGCTTTGTCTTACCAGTACTAACGTACGGGGCAGAAACCTGGAGGCTTACGAAAAGGGTTCTACTTAAATTGAGGATGACGCAACGAGCTATTGAAATAATGATGGCTGCAACGTTAAGGGATAAGAAACGAGCAGATTGGGTGAGGGAACAAACGCGAGTAAATAATATCTGAGTTGAAATCAAGAAAAAGAAATAGGCATTAGCAGGACATGTAATGAGAAGGGAAGATAACCGATGGTCATTAAGGGTTACGGACTGGATTCCAAGGGAAGGGAAGCGTAGCAGGGGGCGGCAGAAAGTTAGGTGGGCGGATGAGATTAAGAAGTTTGCAGGGACAACATGGCCACAATTAGTACATGACCGGGGTAGTTGGAGAAGTATGGGAGAGGCCTTTACCCTCCAGTGGGCGTAGCCATGCTGCTGCTGCTGCTGCTGCTGCTGATGATGATGATGATGACGATGATGAATATGATGATGACTCCAAAATTGTATTTCAGCTAGTTCCTGAAGAAAAATTCATGCTGCTGCGGCTCTAAAAATAATTAGCCGGTGATTGTCGGCGGAGGGCGTTGCACCGAAGGTAATTTCACGAAAAGAAAGCCATCGGATTTCGAGAAAAAAAAAAACCTTTCGACACGGAAACCTGCGCAATGTTTATCAAATTTCAAATACATTTTTTCATAATGTCTATAAACCTGAGGGCTTGGAAACGTTGCCAATTTGTTATTTGACTCGTTTCTGTATTTGCGGTAAATCTTTTTGCTGTCTTCGGTGGATGAATTCAGCGAAAAGCACTCAAGTTCGGACATGCTATTTATGGCGTCTTACAATGCCATCTGAAGTAGTTGAGCATTAGACACAGATGTCCGAATACACACATCATCTGCATACAGTGAAAACTTTAACTTTGATGGCAGTCTTCTTGTTAATTCAGCCATGAGAGAGAGAGGAATGGTTCTACCACACGCAAAGACAGCTGTATTGCCCTTCACTCAGAGGCAGTTAAAAATTTTCACTCCTAATCTAGAAGGACAGCTTTTAATGATTGTCACACAGCATCGATTTCTTGGCATAGTACTTGATAGGCAGCTATCCTGGGCACCACACATAAAAAAAAAACTCGAAAACGAGGTCATTGCGATAGTGACTGTAGTTCGCAGACTTGCAGGCGCATCAGGGGGCCTAGAACGAATTACTAGGATCAGTATCGTCCATGCTGACTGTTTACAATACATTAATACGACAAAAAACTGCGTATTCCGTGCCCATCTTACACGGACTTTCCCACACGTCAGAAGAGCGACTTCAAAGACATTTAGCTAGAGGACTACGCATATGTCACGGAATTCCACGAGCGACTTCTAGCTCTCTTGTAATAGCTGAAGCTCGCCAATCACCATTTCCAGTTATGCAAACTACAGAAACTTGCCGACATTATTTCAGTCTTCAAACACAGCATAACAGCCACCCATTGGCTGTATACATAACGAAACGGGATAGAAGTTCTGTTCATATAGAAATTCAAGAAAAGCTTCAGATATTGCCAAGAAATGAGTTTTGGAACTCAGACGTCGAATATCCTCCACGGCTGCTTGCACTTCCAAAAATCGAATTCTCAGTAGACGGGATATTCAGAAAAAGACATGTTCATTCAAGCTGCTCAACAACTAGCACTTTACCAGATATATATGCGGTATTCAGGATACACACACGTCTATACAGATGGCTCCAGTACAGCAACCTCTTCAACTTGATCATTCATTATACCGCACCTCAACAAACAAGAATCATTTAAGTTATCTCGTGCGACTTCGTCCACAACGGCTTCACTGTTCGCAATCCTGTGTGCGATAAAATTTAAATTGTCAGTAAGAGATGCTCAAAAATGGGTAATTTTCAGCAATTCACAGGCGGCTCTAACATCATTCTGCGGCACAAAATGGAAAACATTTAATGACAGTATAATATACGAGACACTTAAACACCTCACAAAGGCAAGCGAAGCGAAACATGCAATAGCATTCCAGTGGATACCAGGGCATTGCAACATTCCTGGCAACACAGCAGCCGATGAAGCAGCACGACAAGCACACCTCAAAGATGATGCGGTTCCACTCCCAATATCAAAGAATGAGTTAAGCTGCATTATAAATACAACGGCTTTCAAAATTTGTAGAAACACTTGGTTTGACCAGAATTCTAAGAGCTCGGACTTATACCATGTTGATCCGTTTATTGAATTCAAATTTTCATTGTCATTAGACATAACTATGGAAACCCTCATTCATCGAGTAAGGCTAGGCACAGAGCACTTCTTACACAGAATTGTACGTGCGGAAACCCCCGAATGTGAGTGTGGATTTGTAGACGAAGATATATATCACCTCCGTCTAGATTTCCCACATCATGACACACCGGGATGCCGACTTAAGTCAACCCTAATTAATTTAGACCACAGACCTTTCAGTTTAAAGAAAGTTTTGGGTCCTTGGCCAACAACCTCCTTGCAGAAGAGCGCTTTAAAGCACTAAAGACATTTCTCGAAGACAGCGGCATTGTTGGACGTTATTAACGCGTTTATTGTTCCTTTCATTTCAATGTCGCTGTATATATGCATGTGTTTGTGAATTATGTTATGTTGACTGTTCTGTTGTGACTATATGTGATAATGCATTTACACGATGTATGTACCACCCGCTGACTAGAGACTATTAGGCGACAGTATCGTTTGTATTTTTGAGACATTTATCTACATAACTGTGGAGACATTTACATTGTATATTGTATGTACCATGTGTTTCTTACGTCATAGTCTTCCTGGGAAATCGTTGCGTGATAAGGCCTGGTGTTTGTATGAATAGGTTATTTGATATGTAATCTTGAACCCTATATGTTGTGTCACGGAACCATTCAAGAGGTAAGGAGTAGCCGGCGCCTTAAATCGTACGTCAACATCTCCTTATATCATATCAATAAAAAAAAAAGTTCGGTTATGGTACTAAATTGTAGCCTTTTTAAAGTAGAAAGAAATATACTTTTTTTCAATTTGTTACTCAGCCACCGCATAAAAAGGCCATAAACTTTTTCTTGCACACTATGCAATGATATCGTAAACTTGTCTTGTTTTTGTATTTTACAAAGCTACCCAAATAACGATGACCCTGCTTTCGGCGTGGGTGGATCTTGGCAGCATGCCGATTATCGGCGCGGCGCTTGCATTTTGGGCTATGGAAATGCCTCGTCAGGGTGCGTAGAAAACAGCCGGAGAAAATAAAAAAAAAGATTAAAGCGAGATATCTGTACAACTATATGTACGCAGCTCAGAAAAGTTTTGCGATTGGCGCAGCAACCGAGCCATGGTGCGCTGTCAGATGCTGGGTGTCGGAGCATTTGGCACTGCGCTAGGGAGCTGTAAGGGTCAGCTATCGCGACGCCCGTGGCGCTCACGACGCTGGCGCTTACTGACAAACAACTTTTTGACCATCAGGTAACCGGCGAGAATTGCGTAAGTCGTCAGTGACAGTTGTAGTCGCTTTTAAACGAGCAGCGGTCCTTGATTTCCTTCTTTATAACTCCACAAGTATAATCAGGCATATTCTTGCAGATTATGCTAGTGTACGCCAGTCACTTCAATATGGTAGAGGTTAATAAGAACCTAACCTGTAAACGTAAAAACCTGTTTCATGTAAAAACGCCCGTGACCCGTTCAGTGGGCGCACGTTAAAGATCCCTTGGTGGTCAAAATTAACCCGGAGTCGCCCACTATGGTGTGGCTCATAATCAAATCGTGCTTTTGGCACGTGAAACCCCGGAATTCAATTAAATTCCTATTCGACTACCATCTGAGTTGTTAAGTTGGTTATCGAGGTCGACTGGCTCTTACGAGCGCGTGATTCCGTGACATTTTCAGAGCGCGAAGTGCTTGAGGCGTTTTCTTTGCTAATTGCTGGTGCCTCATTTTTGCACGCTCACTGGGGGCTGACCAGCCGGACGTCCCTCTGGTCAGCCGCTGTCCTTTGTTTCTGTGTGCTTTGTCTATGGTTCACCCATGGCTTCGTAGAACCAGCACTACGCAAAGCTCTGACGTCAGTCTTAACTATAACACGCTAAACTAAACTTAAGCGTAGAAGCCAGAGAGTGAACGCTGGTGCAGGGTTGCCGCTTTAACAGTGGGCCACTGGGTCCCATATCCTGCGTTGCGAAAGCCAATTACGAGCGTTTCTCGCGGTGAAACGTTCAGCTCTTGTTTGAAATGATTCACACAATGTGCCAGCGAAACTGAGAAATTCATATTTGCCTCTGAGCATTCAGAGTCCGCACGTGTCGTTCATTATTAAGCTTAGTTATTGCTGACATCTAACGTTTGAAGTTTCAGTATTACGAGACCCCTGAGTCATAGTTCTCATATGCGCTGCCTCGAGTTAACGGTTCTTCGTAAGCACGAGGAAGCGATGATATTCGCGTGGATGCTTTCACGCTTCGTTTCACCTTTTTCTTCGCTCTCATTTCAGGGTTTTCTGAGGATATACAAGCAATTCTTTCCTCAAGGTGATCCCTCGAAGTTTGCATCGCTGGTTTTTCGGGTTTTCGACGAGAACAAGGTAAGCTGACCGCTCATTAGCTTCCCTGCGCAACCAGCCGTCATTCTCCTGTGTCTTCACATGTTGCACGGTAATGTTTGCCATGTATTGGTTGTACATGTGAAATTGGTTAGCCGGCGCGCATCCCCCTCTGATGTCAACCTCGCTTACATAGACATACTGCAATAAAAACTCATCATCACACGATTATCTTTATCAAGGCCTAGACAACTCTCTGATAGCAGGAGCTCGAAGTTTACGTGGAAATATCACCACGCTGTGCGTGTGATAGCGTCGAATCTCTCTCGTAAAAATATTTGTGAGTCCTAACTAGAAAACATAAGTGCCGCGAATGCGAGGTTCGCTGGCATTTGTCACTAGCTGAAGGAGGACGCTCTTTTAACTGATGGAATGAAATAGAAAGTTTCATGATCTCGTTGGGGGGAGGTTTGTTCTTGCCCTGTGTTTCAAGCTACACTGTAAACGGAAATAACTCCGAGGTGGGAGTAGAACGCTTGTCCTGTAGCGACCCCCCGGTTCGGAGTTTATTATGCTCCGTATGATCGGAGTAGAATTTTTACTCCGTGCGAGCGGACTTTTTGCGTGGAATTATGGGAGTTTATTTTTCTGCCTTTTCTTTTTTTTTGCTTTGCAATGGACGGAGTTTTTTCGAGGTGCAACGGGAGTATAAAAAGAGGCATCGCGTGAGTTTGCGTGAACATCTTTACATGCAGAGGCTGCAGGTCAAATTTCGAAATACGCGCACGAGACCGCGTCAAATTCGACGAAACAAGTCAATGAAAGCGCATATATCATGACATATACATTTCAGAAACACCCAATGCAGAAATTTGAGACATCCTACGTACACGCGATACTCAAGAAGCAACGGTGCCAGTATATATAGCCACGATACTGTGTGCCTCGAAACCGCCTAGGGAGCAGCTGTGCTGTTTTCAGAATTACGACTCACATGCTCGTTCATACGAGATCTGCCTCGCTGAAATTAACAGAATACCTTAATCAACACAAAACTGTTAATTCAGAATAGTGAGAGAAAAAAATTAATGGCGTAATTTTTCAAAATTATCATGTCATTCTGTGAGTGCTGAAGCGACTTCGCACACTGCCGGCGTTCGCGGCCAAAAAGTAGTGCGTTAGTTACAGTAAGCAAGTAAAATGTAAGTGCGTGTGCTTCATAGCAAAATTAAATTTTTGTGATATAGTGGTAGCGCAGCAAGAAATTATTACGTGTAAGCATGACCCGCAGCAGCCGACGTAACACCAAAAAATGCGCTGTCATACATTTTATACACCGCACTACTTGCTCTGCGTCCAAGCAATCTCTCTCGGTTGTGAAAAGGAGCAACATTGCTGATCTGTCGAGTGAATCCTTAAACTCGGAGCCAGCAGGCATGCGTCTAAATCAGTGTCTCGGATAGAGCGTAATGTTAATGCAATATCGGAAGCAACGACGTGACCAAAACCTATATGCGCGTTAACAATTCGATTCACATCGCTCAATAAGAAGCTTTATTTACAGTACGCATACTTATGTCCTACCGTTTTTTCTTCGGGCGAGGATATCCGTTCACAGATACATAAAAACAGTTGCTTGCACTCCGGTCTTTCTCACTGGCAACACAGCACCGCAACGAACTTGGGGTACGCCATTCCTGCGCGACTAGCATGGATGTCGTCGCTCAAACAGTGGCTGCTGTTGCCACTGCTACGCGGTCCTTTCAAACATTACACCGGACGTTGTCACCATGTATTCACAAAAACATCCAAGTCTCATTTCACGTACTGAAGAACACAAGCCAGGGTCACGCAGCACGAAAACACAGTCAGAACCTCAGCCGACATCACGAGCCAGTGAGCAGCTTCGAGGTATACCTAAGCCTTTTTCCGCACTTGAAAACGTTGCTCTTGCATTCATCGTTGTCAGCAAAGTGATCCTAACGTACTTGAAGCTGAGCTACAGTGAGCTTCAGGCATGCCTATAACACTTTCTGGACGGAAATACTGGAAACAAATTGACGAAACGCTGTCACGGAACGACACTAAACAAACAAACAACCGTCAGCCATGAGCACTAAACAAACCGTCAGCCATGAGCACTGCCGGCTCCGCCGAACGCGCCCGGTCGCTGGCAAGGCGCACAGCCTCATGGGAAGCGCCACGTGACCAACCAGTTTCGGCGGAGGGGAGTTTTTTAAAACACCCTGTCGGAGTTTCACGGGAGAACAAGATTTTGAAGCGGAGTAAAATCGCGTCATGTCGCCTTAATACTCCCGCAGCTAGCCAGCGGAGTGAAACGAGGGAATGGCGCTGTTTTGCTCCGATACATCGGAGTAAATATTTCAGGAGGGGAGGTTTTAGGGCACATCACCTGTTAAAAACTCCCAGGTGGGTTTATTTTCGTTTACAGTGTACTGGTGTGGGCGTCATTCTGAATGGCCGGAAAATAATGGGATGTGACAAGTTTACTCCTCCTCTTCACGTGTGCTACTGAAATTATTCCGAGAACCATAATGCAGGGCATATTATTGGCAAAATACTGAAATTTGGATGGACAACCTCGTGTCGAAAATTCTTTTTTCCTTCCGCTACTCAAGCATGCCAGCCTTCGTGCTAATGCCATAGTATTGCCCCGTAAATTTGACCACTTGAAATTTGGTGCTCTGACCATTTGTTTTTCACGCTGTCACGTCCCCGCAGCCTGCCCGCTAACCGATACAAGCGAACTCGGCTATACTTCGTTTGTTTAAATGGTGCATTCAGTGAATAGGTTTAAGCCCGCGTATGCCCCTGCCGACCGACATTTGTTCCGTGGCTGCGCGCGACTGGTGCCGTGGTGCTGCTGGTAATTAATTGCGCGTTTTGCCGTACCTTGCGGTATACAGCTCTGGTGGCACGAATTCTTCCCTCTCACCTTGTAAATTTTTACGCTGAAATTTCCTAGCAGGGTGTCTGTGGCAACATCGTGTTGAGCCACCAGCCTCAATAAATCTCTTGTAGGGGCTTCTCACCGTTTCGAGGACATACGCGACCTCTGCGGCCTCTGCAATGTGATGTTTATTGACGTCAACCTATGCGCCAGGCAGTATGCAGATAGCGCGCAGCACGAGGCTAAGTACAGAAAACTAATTAGTTAAGTACAGGAGAAAAAAAAACACTCTCGGCGTTTAGCAATCGCGTACGTTAAATACCGTGATCAAATGCACAGTGGCTGATTCGCTTAAAAACGAGAACGAATGCTGCAGCACATTAACAGCGCTCAAGGAATGGTACGAGCTTCACGAAGTAGAGAGGACTGGCGCTGGCTTTGTTCTCCCGCCTGTTTACCGGCCACGCTGCATCCGCGGTGGCTGCGCGAACAATTCGGCCTTCACTGACGCTGGCCGATAAAGGCTATATACACTATAGTATGGCCACGTGCTCGCGTGCGCACTCTGTTCATAGTGAACTCGCTATCGTTCACGCGAAAACTGCCTCGGCGGTGAAGCGCTGTCCTCTTCTTTAATCCCCATCCTCAAACCACCCCCCTTGCGCTAACTGATGGCGCCCGTTTAGGTGGGCTCGAAAGAACGTCCTCGCTCCAGCGGCGCGGAATCCTCCCTAGTTACGGCGGATGCGCCCACCAACCTACTCGCTTCGCGGCGAACAAGCGGTGCCGTTTGGCGGATAGCTTGCGCGTGATTACGCCTGCAGGACCTCTGTGGAGTCGGCCAGAGAGGCTGCTCGTTGTCCATAGTATAGAATGCAGCTTTGGACAGTCCTGGAGGGGGGCGGGTGATTTTAGAACGGGACTAAGCCCGTTCTGCGGCAGAACGGGGCCGGGAGGAGAAGAGGGGGGGGGGGAGCGATTTCTCCGGCTTTTGGAGCTGAGCGTCCCTAGGAGATTCAGCGTCCGCCAGCGTGAATCCGCTTATGGGTTCTTAAAGAAATAAACTGAAAAAGTACTCAGCGTTGTGCTCTCGCCGGCGCTCATTGCGGCTTTGTCCTGTGCCCCTCATCGTTGGCTTTCGGTTATGTAATTTTTTTCTCCTTTTTTTATGCGCCCAGCTTTGAGTTCGCTGCATATTGAGATAAGTTATGTGGTGGTACCCAGATAATGCACTTATGTGCACGAAAACGTGGCAGTTTAAGCCATTGTTTCTGACTTTTTCGTTTATGTCGTAAGCTCCTTCGCTTTTCCGTCTTCACTTTCCGGGCGGCGCCGCAAAACGAGCCCTGAGTTGTTGCGAAAAAGCATAAGTGGTGTTTAATAAAAGAAAACGTAAATAAAATATTCGAACCCAATAGCCAAGCCATGAAAGAAAGAAAGAACAGAGACGAGGAAAAGGGAAAGGGTTTGACACAGGTGCAATAAAGCGCGCGGCGTGTTGCGGCTAGTGGTGGCGTTTGGGTCAGGTTTTCAAAAAGGTCATTGACGAGTACGTCCGGTAGTAGGAATGAAGAAAAAAAGGTTTTATTTTACGTTATTAACACTGGCTTCAGATAATGAAGTCCATTCCAGGTAGCAACATATTAAACGTCTGAGTTCACATCGGGACACGTCAACCCCACCCCACTGCACGAAAGGTCTCCGCCGTCGCCTTCCCTAGGCGATTAGACTAGGGAATCTGATGAGTGTGTCGCGACCAATCACAATCATCGAATCGGTCGCAATATCCCGCCCATGATATCGCACCGTTCCGCCGAACTCCGCCTCCGATGTTGTACCTTCGCCCCCGCATATTTAGCAACCTGCAGGGGAATCCGCGGTGGAAGACGTTCCCACGGTAGTATTCAGCGTTGGCCCTATCCATCATTTAGTTCAGGTTGTCAGGTCCAGCTAGAGGAGTCTTTTGTGGACCCGTCAACAGTCGGCGTCAACGGTGTGGTGACTTCTGAATAGGCCGTGATGAATGGGTAGGGTTGCCTCGTTGTACCCGCCGTGGTTGCTTAGTGGCTATGGTGTTGGGCTGCTGAGCACGAGGTCGCGGGATCGAATCCCGGGCACGGCGGCCGCATTTCGATGGGGGCGAAATGCGAAAACACCCGTGTACTTAGATTTAGGTGCACGTTAAAGAACCCCAGGTGGTCGAAATTTCCGGAGTCCTCCACTACGGCGTGCCTCATAATCAGAAAGTGGTTTTGGCAAGTAAAACCCCATAATTTAAGGGTTGCCTCGTTGTAAACGTCTAACTAATTTCCTTTACTGCGTTGAGACGTAACAAGCGTTATTACCTCTTGCTTTTATTAAAGCTGAGCATTGCGTTAAAAACAAATACGAGACAAGAAATGACGCAAGGCAGACAGACAGCCTTGTCGGTCTCTCTCTCTCTCTCTCTGGTCCATTTTTTTTTCTCGATGTTTACGTTGTTAACGTCATGTACCAACTAGCCCAACAGCAAGCTTTCAGAAAATCGTAGCTCTCTCTAAGTAAAACACCACGAGGGAGCAGTCCTCTGCTTCAAGGTGCTAACGTGTTTCGAGGAAATAAAGTACAGGGCCAACACAAGTGGCCTCGTTGTTTTACCTGCTGTCGTACAAAGCACTGGCGCGAGGCCCCGCAACCTCCGTTAATTTTATCTTCCTTTTGCAGAATAATTCGGAAGGTTTTGTTTCCGTGTGTGAAGAAGAGCAAATCTTTGCCCCCCCCCCCCCCCCCCCCGCCGTTTTTTTTTTAAATATGCGATGGTTTCTCCGGACTGAATTTAAACCGCTGCCGCAAAGAATGCTGGTTATCGCAGTCGTTAGCGGGGCGAAGGGCAACTATGGTAAGAAGCATATTTTGTTTGTACTATGACACGCCCTCTTGATCCTCGAGATCAAAAGAGATAGATGTTATAAATCAAACGGTTCAGGAGGAGTCTGGTTCAGGAGATGCATCGCCTATTTTTATCTGAAAACTGCATGAAAAAAAAAAATCTGCAATGACATTTTCCTTGGCGTTCGGCTCGATGTCGCTGTCAGCCTATCTGCAGCGGGAAAGAGGCTTACGGCAACTGTCATCACGGCTCTGGCAGGGTCACAGCGCATGCGCTCTGAACGTGGTGAAATCCGTATATTTTGCTTGTTCTGTGCTTTGGAGCTACAGCTTTCATGATAATAAACTTCATAGGTAGCTCACGATATCGCGGCGAGCGGGAAAAAAAAACAAAAAAAAAAACAGGCGTAACATTAAATTTTGTCCTGCCCGCGAATAAAGGCAATACTGCCGCGTGACTGGCCACTCGAGGCACATTGCGTGTATTCGCTAGCTTCTTTCACGCTCGGAAAAACTTTTTTATGTAGCGCGTATTGAGCAACACAAACCTGTATGGGGAGTTTTTCATGTTGGTCTACAATTTTCTCATTGGCACTTTTCACCTGATTATACTACTTGAGAAGTTGATTAAGTAATTCAGACTAATTGTGTAATTCGGCGGAATGCAAAAATAATCTAGGTATCTCCAAGCGACTGCAAACATTACCTTGGTACTGTCCAGCCACGTGGCTTTTGCATATTTTTATATCTTGGTGCATCATAGTTGGGAAACCCTGTATATTTCTTTATGGAAACATAAATTCCCAGCCACAAATAAATCAAAAGAAATGAGCCGGCTCATTGAGCCGGCTTCCAGGTGGTGCTGAGCACCTAGCTGCCAGCTGCATAGAGAAAACAAGTGGGAATAACAAGCAGAAAGATATTACCACCCGCCGTGGTTGCTCAGTGGCTATGGTGTTGGGCTGCTGAGCACGAGGTCGCGGGATCGAATCCCGGCCACGGCGGCCGCATTTCGATGGGGGGTGAAATATGAAAACACCCGTGTACTTAGATTTAGGTGCATTTTAAAGAACCCCAGGTGGTCTAAATTTCCGGTGTCCTCCCCTGCGGCGTGCCTCTTAATCAGAAAGTGGTTTTGGCGCGTAAAACCCCATAATTTATTTTTATAAATATATTAGTATCTAAAAAATACTGACTAGAAGGACAAAGCCTAAAAAAAAAATATAGGTGTGTACACTTTGGGTACACTATGCTACACACTGATTTTAATAGGAGGAACACAAGACTCGACTATATTGCATCGCAGCACATCACTCGGTGTACGACCAACGATTCGTAAATTCGGTCCGTAAATGAAGAATAGAGGGATATCTTAAGTCATGGAGTCACCTGTTCGCGTGTATACAGGGTGTCACAGTTGCAGGTAGTATAGATGCAAGCCGGTCAGCCTCCTTATTTTTAGCCAATGCGTGTACCCACTGAAAGACTAAAAACGACGGCTCGAGATGGACTTTTCGAAGCCGTGAAGGCAAGGCGGTGCCACTGTTCGGCTGTAAATGTTAATCTTCTGTAGATTGACTGAGCCCTTCTCGAGACTCTATATAATGAAAATAACGTTGCAAGCCGCGAGTTTGCCCTTACACGCAGGTCAGCAGTACATTAACTTCGCTGTTGTGTAGTTGAAAGTGGGTGCGGAATGCGTTAAGGGGCAACACGTTACTGATAAAAAAAAACAGATCCCACATTCGCAGCTATTGTTCTAGTGTAAATAGAGCGTGCGTGCCCCGATGTTTGTGCAACAAGCTAAGAAAGTAATTCAAGTGCGTTTACCGGCACGAAAGACAAGCCCATGCGGTGTACCGTAACTTGACAACGCCAGCCCGTGAACTCGGCTGGGCAAAGCATAGAATTCTTTCCAAAATGAAACTAGAAAGCTGCACGCTGAACCATTTGTTTGGGCTGTGGGCGCGACATCTGCGCGAAGTTAGTACGTCTGTTCCGGCAGAAAGCCTGGGGAGAGCAAGATGCGCGGCAGATAGCAGAAGTTGAAAGCATTCAAGCAGAACACAATTGTAGCACGAAGAAAGAAAAAAAAATACTACTTTGAGTCGCAAAATGAGTGCCGAAGCAGACGCCTTACCAAAAAAAAAAAAAAAATACACATGAAAGCACTATCAAGCAACTTACATGAATTCACAGAAGGCAGCTCCACGAAAGGTATAACGTGTACTTTGCCTTCGCACAAAGCTCGCGCAGCTGGTCATAGACAGTTGGCTAATGATACTTCGAACAGGGGTAGCACTGAAAGAAGTACGACCCACACTTTTTCTTTTTTTATCTATTTAATCCTTGCCAGTTTATGCCTGATTTAATTATCACTGCGCCAGCTGTATCTCGTGCACACGGTCACCCTATGTTAAAACACGACACTTGCTTGGACTCAAGACGTTGCCATGTAAGTTTCCCAGCGATCATCAAAAACTCCTCTAGGATTTGTTTATTCATAATGAACGTGGTATTGCCGATGCCACGGAGATCCAGAATACTGCTCGAGGGGGCGCCAGGCGCACCCGCATTCACATAGCCACCCTCCCTCTGCAAAATATAGTGCCAGCCTTTTATTCTCAGTGCGAGGAGGCCAACGTAACTTTTTATGCACATAGAAATAAAGCCGGCGACATCACCTCAGGATCCCAGCACCCTCTTTAATAATAATAATAATAATAATAATAATAATAATAATAATAATAATAATAATAATAATAATAATAATAATAATAATAATAATAATAATGAGATACACGAGCGAGTAGCGATGGAGTGATCTCGAAGGATTGAGGAAGACGTTTGCACAAAAAATTTACGCTCGCCTACGCAGCCGAAACGGCATTGTGTAGACGAGCGAAGGGGGCAAAAGTAACGCAAGTCGTGAAATACGAATTTCTGCAAATACAAATAACCCCATAGGAAATTTCCGATAGCACTCCGTGCACCGTGCGTGTGTACTTAATCTCGCAGTGGCGGAGCAATGTTGCCCTTGCGAGTGGGAGTCGGGCCGATCGAAAAGCCGCTTAATTACCAGTGGCCACTCGGAAGGTCAATGGAAGGCGAACGTTTGGACCCTTCGTGCGCACGGTATACGTGAAGCTGAAGCAACATTCGCTGTTGTGTAGTTGCGGGGTGCATTATGTAATCGCGTGTACTTGTGTTGGTCCACACGTGTGCGAAACTGGGAATTACCCTGCGTGTCCTCGAACAATTCAAGTGATTGGTGTTCGTGCCCGTGTTTGCGCTCTCCGTCTACTGATTCGTGTTCCTGCTGTTCGCCTGTATTCGGCGTTTCGCGATACATGTGCGCGATTGCGTTTTGTTCGCCATCACACGAGGAGTCACCATTGCCACCTGTGGGTGCCAACGTGCCCTACAATATCGCGTCGTGTAAACGAGTAGCAATATTTTACTGTTAACGAGGAAATCGCGCGCAGTGAAGGAACGGCAAGAACGTATGTGCATGGTCCTATACTCGGGACCTGTTGTTTATTTATTGCGATTTTTTTTTATTCTGGCGTAAGCGACACGCCTGGCTCAGCGCACTTGTGCCCGACGCTACGTACGCCATCGATGGTGAGTGTATCTGCCGAGGTGGAAGTGCTGCTCTACATCGTTGTTGAGCACCATCTGTATATCTGCCCTGCAGTGTCATTCTAGCACGGATTAGCGATGAAGTGGGTCGTCGTGTAATTGCAAAGATTTTTTTTTCACCCTGCACCCTGCATTGAAAACAAAGATGAACAAATACTGCTTGAGCATAAGACTCATGTGAAAAGGAAACAAAGCTGTTCCTCAGAATAAAATGTGAAGCCTGGAAAGAAAAATATGACATCTGCGCATTTATTCTTCGTTTTTTTTTTCTTTTTCTGATGTGTGTCGGGCTAACGCGCAATACGTTCGTGTACAGACCCCAGAGTAGCGCGCGACCACGTGTTCGGTGTACGCCAGGCTGTCTTAGAAACTGTGCACTAAGACTCATCTGGTTTTCAGCCGGAGCCCTCTGCTACTGCATCGAGTATATATCACGAATAAATGGCACGCTAAGCCTAAAATTGCAACTAGATTTTACTTTTTATTCATGTTTATCTGTTCTTTTAACAGCGCTCATATTTTCGCACGAATTCATGGCAAAGTCTCGGGTCACCCTGAGAGCCGGTTCCCTTCGTTTCTTTTAAAATTTATTTATTGTCTGCCGATTTCTTGTTACCACTAATGAAGCCTCGTTCGCAGGTTACTTATAGGCACGATTCATGGACAAGATGTTCGCGTGCCCAAGCATGCACATTTTTTTTATGCGGCAAAATTATTAATACGATGGAGTTCTCCTATGTTTGCCTTCCTGCCAAATGCAAATGTTCCTCTTACACGGATGCTTCGTTAGCGTTTCATGGGACACCCTGAGCGCATGGTCGTTCGTCACGCGCTGCGCTCGCCGAGAAGAATCCTTTGGCACGCGTTCCTCTGGCACTCCATGAATATTCACGCTCACGTCAGCCGAAAGAGGCGCTGTCATAAAAAAATAACTCTTCCTCGTCACTGCGTCTTGACGGAAGCGCGCGCCGCCGTCTCGTGACGGTTTTTGGCTCGAGCGTACCGGTGCGACCTGTTGCAAGCATTGCGCCGCGTGTCGGCGTCCGGTGACCCATTAATCGGCCGTAAGCGCTAGCCGCTTAAAAAAAAATGGAATCGAGTTGAATCGTTCGATTCAAGGAACGTTGTATTTCGCAAATGATGGCCCTTTGGCCTAAGAGGAGGAAGAGGGCAAAAGAACAAAGTGTCTTGGAAGGTGAACAGGCGCGCCGTGATCAACAGTATCTGCAACTAGTGTAAGGGGCTGAATTCCTTTACAAAATCCAGGAGAGAGAGACTCTTAGGGAGACTCGCGACGGTCCTCCGACCCCATAAGTGGAGGAATGCTTATCCGATAAGGTAGTCGTTCTTATGGGTGAAGGCGAGAAAGTTGTGCGAGATGCACATCTTCAACGACGACTGAAAATGGTTGTCAAGTGCGGTTCAGGGCGGTTAAGTGCGGTAGTATACATTCGTGCCCCCCCCCCCCCCCCCTCAACCACTGTAATAGCGTACGGTCACTCGTCGGTCGCTGATTGGAAGAAAGAATAAAGAAGAAAAGAGCCATCTAATAGCGATTGGCAATAAGAGCAGAACGTTCACGTTCAGTCAGGTATCTTGTGGTGCCTGAAGATGGGAGCATGTCCTGCCGTGACGTATCTGTCGAGTTTGCACCGCCAAACGATGCATGCGTGAGTGGATCGCCCTCGGGGAAACGAGTGCATGTCTTCGTCGAGCAGTAACACGAATGTTTGTCGAAACGCGAGCGATATCGAGATCATCGGTTGAAGGTAAGCTAGAGGCTTAGCACGCAATCCGCACTCGCAAAGGGCAGCACAGAGGAGGGCGTAACGCTGAAACGTGTTTCACTGAAGTGTAATGTGGGCGCCCGAATGTAAAGGCTTAACATAGGTTTATCGCGAAACTTTCCATCATTAAAAGTTTTTTTTTTTTTTTTTCACTATTGTCAAACCCGCAGACGTAATGCGGTTTGGTTAAGCACGAATTTTCTTGAAGTTCTTCGCCACTAACGTTTTCTCTCTCAATATTTTTTTTTTTGGGGGGGGGCGGTAATAGCGCGCCTTTCAGGCACGCTGGAACGCTTCCAGACTCAGTCTGGAACAACGCACTCTCTTTCGGGCTCTTCTCCTAACTCGCTTAAGAATGTGCCTATTTTTCATGCTTTCTTTTTCATCTCTAGTTCCTCTCCAAGCCGCATGAGAACTAAATTTTGAACAGTCATTTAGAGGGAGTGAGGTTTCTGTTGTGGAACCGACACACGGTATACGTTGCCGTACTTTTTTCTCACGGGATTCGTATATGAATCCCTTGAGAATCCCTATAGATAAAACGAGCTAAGGCGAAGTGTTCGCCGTTCACACGCGGCGGTTAGTCGGTTCTTTCTTATTCATCGCATTGCGTGACTAAGCATGCAATCTCTGAGACGGAGAGAGAGAGAAAGAGAAGAGAGAAATCATTCTATTCCTCCGTGATTTAAGTTCCGCGCTGCGACCCGAACACGCAACTATTCCGCTCATTCCTGGGGATATTAAATTGGGCTTATACCGGGCGTTCCGCAGCATTTCGCCGGGCGCTCACGTCGCCCATAAAGAATACCTAGACGCGGAGGTACAGCGGGTCTCGGCCGTTCTCGTATACCGTGTTAGAGCTTGCGAATACCGATGTGAACTCGCGCGAGGAATTTAATTTCATTACGCTCTCTTTCCCGGCTTGTTCCTTTTTCTTTTTTTTACGCATAGCGGGCGCACGCGGTTTTATGTGAACCATACTTTCTTCATGAGCATAAATTAAAGCGGAGCGCCTAGGCTTTCACTCATTAATTGCCACACGGCACCCAAGAATTCGTATACCTGCGAATCCAACCCAATGTGAAGGGATGGCGAACAGGTCTATACTTACCGCAAAGGCCAAGGCTCTTACTTTCTTTTTTTTTTTCTTAGCAACGGTAGCATTTATCTCACTCTTTGCAGAGCCTCGACTGCTGCGTGAATTCACCATAAGTTTGCGGTAACTTGTGTGAGAAACCGCGGGAACGCGTCCGTTCCATTTCAACCTGGGAAGTGATATTTATCTTATGCAGTCTCGTAAGTTGAGTTCTACAATTAATTTCAAAACAAGTTCTGCGGGCATGACCGGAAGTGACGGCGATTTTCTGTACATACTTTAACATAGCAGCAAACCCGCCGCGGTTGCTTACTGGCTCAGTCGCTGCGCTGTCACGCACAAGCTCGCGGGATTAAATTCCGGCCGTAGCGGCCGCATATTGATGGTACGTGGGCTAAATGCAAAAACGCCCGGGAACGCTGAAGAACTCCAGGTGGTCAAAATTATACCAAGTCCCCCATTACGGCATGCGCCTCATATTCAGGTCGTGGTTTCGGCACGTAGGAACTCCGGAATTTATTTATTTATTAGAAGCAAACAAATTCGTTCCGTCAATAGCATGATAGCACTTCCAGGCCAAAGCTTCGAATCGCGAGAAGCAACTAGAGACAGTCGCACTCACTTAGGCTAAAGAGCATATACGTCATACAGGATTCGTTCACTACATGTGAGTGTTCCTAGTTATAACTGGAGTGTCCGAAAATGAGGCGAAATATTCGAAGAAATTGTTGTTAAAATGCCGTCGCTAACCCAAGTTTGTTTATTCAACTCTGACTGCGGCGGCTTAATTCCGAGTTGTGCATAGAGCAGCTGCTTCAGCGATGCCCAAGAATTTGCTACTGGACTTTACTATCGACAGCAGCGGCTACGCATTTTCGGTCAATGTCACCCGAATTTTTATTAGTTTTTGAATTTCCCGTACCATTCCTTCGTCGCCACAATGTATCGCGTTTTCAATTGGGGCAATATGTTTACCGGTAAGAGATTCCGGCTCAGAGATGCGCACGTTTCTTTCATGCAGCGTCGCGCGTTTTCCACTCGAGCCATGAATGATAGCCATCAGCCATTGGTGGCGCCGAGTTGAGAATCACGCTGCTGGGCAAGTTGGGGCACATTTTCCTTTGGCTTAAGCTAACACAACAGGGATGTATACCAGCATATTCGCAAGAACGTTGGCTACTGGAGGGAAAACTATGACAATTAATACTGTCGCATATAAAGTGTTGCGTGATTTCCTTGCCCCTCAAGAAGTCTGAGGGCCTGTTTGGAAACGGTGCCTTTTTCAAATGCTCTAACTGCAGACCTTGAATTGCTATAGATAACATCCGGGGAGCTGTCCAGCAGGGCTAGTGCAATATCCATTTGTTCAGCAATTTCCGACCCCCTGGTTCGAACCGAGACAGCACTGGTAATTCCTTGCCGACCATCGACAGTGACGATGGTGAATGCCCCACGCCCCTTACGAGAGGCGGCATCCACAAAGCTGACCTGTCGCTGGTCACTGTGTATTTGCCTAAGGAGTTTGGCCGCCCTTGCCCTCCTTCTACCGCGATTATGATCGAGGTGCATGTTCCTAGGTACAGGCGCGACCGTCATGCTCTCACGAATCAACGGAGGTACATCATAGAACTCATCCGCTACTCCATCGGCGTGATGTCCGAGTTCCTGCAAGATGGATCTCCCTGCCTTAGTTGTAGTGAGGTGAGTTAGCCGTGCGCGCTCCTGGGCCTCTGCGATCTCTTCCAAAGTAATGTGAATGCCAAGCTGCATTAAGCGCTCTGTAGAAGTGTATACGGGTAAATCCGACCACCCACTTATAATCTTCCCAAGCTGCGCATTCAATTTTATCCCGCTCTGGCCGTTTCCATCGATGCGTGGCTTTCGCGTAAGTCAAGTGCCACAAAACGAACGCATGCATTAGTAGAATGAGGTTGTCCTCCTTGAGTCCATGATGTCGATTTGATACCCTCCGAAATAAACAAACGGCACTTTGTTTTAACAATTAGCTTGCCTATAGTCTTGCCATTTGTACCCCCTGACTCAACGATCATGCCCAAGAGCTTGATTGAATCGACTCTGGGTACGCGGCAATTGTTTCTAGTATATAGGTTGATGTCTCTGTCTTCTAACGACGTCCAACCCTTGGCCTTGGACTACGGTTCATGGGATTGTACAGTAGGAGTTCCGACTTCAAGCCGGAGCATCTGAGACCGATGGGTTCGAGATAGGTTTCTATAATGTCTATGGCCTTCTGTAAGGCTCCCTCAACCTGACCATCATTGCCTCCTGTGCACCATATAGTGAAATCATCAGTCTATATGGTGTGTTTGATGCCTTCAATCTCGAGACGCCTTCTGCTAAGGCCGCAAGGATATTCTTCATGAAAAGGGAGGTGAAAAGATTGGACAGAGTGCAGCGCAGTAACTGTCTCTCAGGAGAGGACAGCTCAACCGCGCTGCGTAGGAGGGGATGGGAGTGAAAAAAGGGGGAGCGGGAGAGCGCGGCGGTGCTCTCCCACTCGCCCTCGACCATGGCTATATTGAATAAAGAGGGGGAAACGACCGCCCCCTGTGGCGGTGTCTCTCTCGCCAAGTTCCAGCAGTTGTGATTGAGCCGAGATATCGATGCTAGGATATTTTTCGGAAGGATCGCGATGATGCTCTCGCATCATCAGGCGGTGTAGCCATCATAGCAGACAAATCTATAGCCTGTCAACACTTACAGCTACAAACGCCCCTTGAGGCAGTGGCCATTCGAGCTGTACTTTTAAGTAAACTGATAACCATCTGTTCCCTGTATATACCGCCGCATTTTCAGCTTCACAAACAAGAATTCCAAACATTAATAGATCAGCTGCCTGAGGCATATCTTGTGCTTGGAGATTTAAATGCGCACAGCAACCTATGGGGCGACTCGCGCTGTGACGCGAGAGGTCGCTTGATTGAACAGTTCCTTTTTTCTTCAGGTGCATGTCTTTTGAATGAGAAGGAGCCCACGTATTATAACATAGCAAACAAAACATACTCCTCAATAGATCTTAGCATTGCATCTCCTACCCTTCTACCTTACTTTAAATGGAAAGTTATTAAAAACCCATACGGGAGTGATCATTTCCCTGTAGTTCTAAGCACACCAATGGCTAATGAATGCCTTCCACAATTACCTCGCTGGAGAACTGACTCAGCTCACTGGGAAAAATTCAAAAAGCTTGCTTCTTTATCCTGGGACGACATGTGTGCTCTAAGCATAGAAGCTGCGGTTAAATATTTTACGGTTTTTCTCCTTGACGCCTCCTCCAAATGTATCCCTGTAACAAGTGGACTGTCCACAAAACGCCGTCTTCCGTGGTGGAACGATGACTGTCGAATAGCGCGTAAGAAACAGAACAAGGCATGGGCTTTACTTCGGGATTCTCCGACGGCAGAAAATCTTGTCAATTTCAAACTAGTCAAATCCCAGGGTCGGAGAACGCGGCGACAAGCTAGAAGAGAAAGTTGGAGAAAGTATATATCGGGCATTAACTCATACACTGATGAAACAAAGGTTTGGAATAGAGTGAAGAGAATAAACGGTCGACAGCCTTACTCGCTGCCTCTGGTAAATACTCAAGGCGACAGCATGGAAGATCAGGCGAACTTTCTTGGCGCACATTTCGAACAGATTTCCAGCTCGTCGCACTACTCTGAAACATTCCAAAGATACAAAAGGCAAATAGAAAGACAACCATTAGAACGGAAAAGCACAAAATGCGAGGCATACAATGGACCTTTTTCCATGGCTGAACTTCAGGCAGCACTAAATAGCTGCAACAAATCTGCCCCAGGTTTTGACCGCATCCTATATGAAATGCTAAAACACCTGCCGTCTGAATCACAAAAAACCCTTCTTTGTCTCTACAATTCTATATGGTCTTCCGGCCACATTCCATCTGCTTGGAAAGAGGCCATCATAATTCCTATTTTGAAACAGGGTAAGGACCCTTCTGTGGCAAATAGTTACAGGCCTATAGCATTGACGAGCTGCTTATGCAAAGTTTTTGAAAAGATGGTAAACAGTAGCCTGGTCCACTATCTAGAAATAAACAAGAAATTAGACCCATATCAATGTGGTTTCAGAGAAGGCAGATCGACGACAGATCAGCTTGTGCGCATGGAAATGTACATCAGGGATGCATTTGTCCACAAACAGCTTGTATTATCAGTATTTCTTGACTTGGAGAAGGCGTATGATACTACGTGGCGCTTCGGGATCCTTCGTGATCTTTCTGCAATGGGTATTCGCGGCAACTTGCTGAGAATAACTGAAAGCTATCTCTCTGACAGGACATTTCGTGTTAGAGTTGGCAACGTGCAATCTCGACCATTCGTACAGGAGACAGGTGTACCGCAGGGTGGAGTACTGAGCTGTACGCTATTTATTGTTAAAATGAACTCCCTACACACCATATTACCTCGCACGCTCTTCTACTCAGTCTATGTGGACGATGTTCAGATAGGGTTCAGGTCGTGTAACCTTAGCATTTGCGAGAGACAGCTACAGCTTGGCTTGAATAGATTCTCAAAGTGGGCGGATGAGAATGGTTTTAGATTGAACCCTCAAAAAAGCACATGTGTCCTGTTCTCAAACAAGAGAGGTGTACTTCCAGAACCAGATATTAACCTTAAGGGAGAAAGACTAACTGTCAGCCTTGAATACAAATTCTTAGGTGTTATCCTCGACAGAAAACTCAACTTCATTCCACACCTAAAATATCTTAAAGAAAAGTGCCTGAAGACCATGAACCTCCTCAAGCTGCTCTCTCGAACAACTTGGGGCAGTGACAGGAAGTGTCTGCTTAGCCTGTATAAGAGTCTCGTACAATCACTCCTCGACTACGGAGCCGTGGTGTACCACTCCGCAACAGAGACTGCGCTAAAGATTCTTGACCCAGTCCACAACCTCGGTATACGACTGGCAACAGGCGCCTTTAGAACGAGCCCTATTGAAAGTCTTTATGTTGAGTCCAACGAATGGTCCTTACATCTACGCAGAACATTCCTAAGTTTATCATACTACACTAAGGTAAAATCAGACAGCGAACATCCATGCCATTCCATCGTTAGCGACCTCTCCGCTGCCAGACTTTACCGTAACCGCCCACTTATTAGAACTCCTTTGAGCCTGCGCTTGGAAGCAATGGCAGAAAAAACAGACATACACTTCCCAGAAAATATTCTAATGCCTCCCACTCGCCTTCCACCGCCTTGGGAATGGCAGACCATGGAGTGCGATATCTCTTTTGTTGCAATAACGAAACATGCACCTGAGGCACACATACTATCACACTTCCTCGAACTCCAAGCGAAGTACTGCTGCACCGAGTTTTACACAGATGCTTCCAAGTCATCTGCTGGTGTCGCATATGCAGCTCTTGGACCAGTTTTTTCCACCTCCGGTACTCTAAATCCTAACACAAGTATTTTTACGGCTGAAGCGTACGCAATACTCTCAGCTGTAAAGCACATCAGACAAACAAATCTGAATAAGGCCATCATTTTCACAGATTCGTTAAGCGTAATAAGGGCCTTAATGAGTTTTCGAAAACATAAGAACCCTGTTTTTAATGAACTGTACACACAACTATGCCTAGCATTAATGTACAACCAAAACATCGTCTTATGTTGGGTACCTGGTCATAGGGGCATAAAAGGCAATGTAGCTGCTGACGAAAGTGCAACGTCAGTCGTCTTTAAGGAAACGGATGTGAATAGACCCATAGCAGCAACAGAACTTAAGCCCTTCTTACGCCATAAACTGAGGAAGTACTGGCAAGATCAATGGGATAATGCAATATTGAATAAGCTACACGTTATCAAACCAAAATTAGGGAACTGGATAACTGAAACAATAGCAAGACATAAGGAAGTGCTTCTGTGTAGATTAAGAATAGGACATACGTACGCCACTCACTCCTACCTTTTGACGGGAAGCGAACCTCCGACATGTACCAAATGTGGCAACAGGCTTACAGTTATTCATGTTCTTATCCAATGCACTGAAATAGAGGCAGAAAGGAAAAAGTACTTCCCCTCCGCTTATCTGCAACACATACCATTACACCCAGCATTTTTTCTGAGCAATGAACCCCTTTTTACTTTTCAATCAGTATTAAACTTTTTAACTGAAACTGACATCTTAAGTGTAATTTGGCCAGGCTACTTGTAGCACGGCCTCCACTTGGAGGTCGTAGCTGCAATGAAATCATTTTCTAGAGCACGTGCCTCCCAGCCCTTGCTTTCAAGGCCTTGCTGAGGCACTAGTGCTACAGCCATCACATATTTTACTGATCATTCATATCTCGCGAAACATCTATTTTCATCGCAGACACCATCAGTCACTGTCATTTTTTTATACTTGTATTTTACGCACTCCAGAGCGAATAAATTTTAGGCCCTTTTACAGCCACATTGCACCATATGTATATTTTCCATCTTTTAGCGAATATTTTAGGCCACTATGCAGCCGTGTATCATATACTCCCCACAATCAACACTCACATAACATTGACAAGCGCGGATCATCGACTTGGCGCTCTTTGGCCACATCTGGCCCTTGCGCCAATAAACTCTACTAATCAATCAATCAATCGATGCTAGGATATGCGAATGTAGAACGTTATAGAAGGGCTTCTCAAGATCAACTCCCAAAACTTCATTTATTGGTTTCCCGATAGAGGGTGCTCCTCCCAACCTCAACGTAAAGCCCCTTAAACTTCGTAAAGTACTGCCACGCTTTGAAGAATGCCGCCTCCTCCTCGCACGCTCTGGTTGAGGCCGACGCCGCGTCGCTATTGGCCTAATAGCATCACGTGGGCCCTCGCGCCGTGCATCAGCGCCATTTTTGCTCGAAAAGCATCTACCGAGTGGCGAGGAGCACATGTTGCCGCCGTTGCACGCTTGAGCAGTGTAGGCGGCGCCACGGTCGAGGAAGGAGCGTGAAAGAGAGGAGAAACGAGGAGGAGTGAAGGCGGAGGAGGAGAGTGTCACTACTTTACGAAGTTTAAGGGGCTTTACCTCAACGAGTAGGCTCACGGGGCTGCTCGCGTACTTGCCCCCCGCGCTATCCCCGACCAATTGGAAGAGGACTCCCCTTTGAACAGGGACGCCCTCCACCTACAACGAGATTACTAAACACTACTATCTCAGCCGTAGAACCTACTTCGTTCCTCATCCGCGGCTCAATAGAGCTCAAGCACTATACGAATACGTATCCCAACCCATGGCTCATATGTATAATATGTCCGGATATTTGCACCGATGGTACTTGCCGTGATTGCGGAGAAATAGCCACGTTAGAACACATGCTCTCACGGTGTGCCCGGTCACGCTCTATCATCGATGACAGCTCGGTCAGATAGGAGGCGGTTGGTCCTCTCCTCGCTGACCAACTCTGGTCTCTCGAGCAGGCCCACGATGCGGCCGAGAGGCTTGGCCTTCCGGATCCCACGTGGCAGCGGCCCGCTTCGTGATGACTCACGATGTGCACTTCAATAAAGTTATACCATAGCATAGTATATATAGTGTTCTCTGAGGTATAAAGTGGAACACCTATAGAGCAACAAGGAAAGGAAGAATAATGGTACTATCTGGTCTGGCATATGATGCACATGCAACTTTCTTCTTTTGCGATCAGCTGTTCTTGTACGTATAGAAAAGAAGTCTGAGAACGTTACAACCAGAAAGGGAGATATAGAGAATAGGGCAGGGAAGTGCTTATTGGAGACGGAAAGGGAGGGAGGTCCGCGAATACATGCAATATTGCCGCGTGACTGGCCGCTCGAGGCACTTTGCCTGTATTCGCGGCATTCCTTCAGGCTGGGAGAAACATTTTGATGTAGCACGTATCGAGCAACAGAAACTTCTATCCGGAGTTTTTCATGTCGTTCTACAATTTTCTCACTGACAGTTTTCATGTAGCAATATTATTTGAGAAGTTGACTAATTAAGACTATGTAATTAGGTGAAATGCATAAAATAATCTGAGAGTCTCCAAGCGACCGCAAACAACTTTACCTTGGTTCTGTCCACTGCGTCGCATTTGCATATTTTAAAATCTTGGTGCATGATAGTTCAGAAACCCTGTATAGGCACACATTAAAGAACCGCAGGTCGTCAAACTTAATCCGGCCTCCTCAACTACGAGGTGCCTCATAATCATATCGTGGTTTCAGTCCGTAAACTCCCCAGTAGCTAAATTTTTCGCGTTCTTCTGCAGTTCCTCTTCGTCGGTTAAATTGAGTGGGAAAGTACGTTGCTGCAGTGGGCCGAGACTACCGCTGCGTCATTCAGTGTCTTTCAGTGCAGGGACTTCTCGCGCTTAGGATTTGAATGATTCGAGCCCCCTTCATCGCATTAGCCCCACTTACGATTGACACATATACGCTGACGTCTCTGCTCTCAAGTTGCATAGCGGCAGGCGAGCTTAGCCGCTATGCTGGATTTACAACTTGCGCTTTCTATGTGAAATTTCGCATGGTTCATCTGATTTTTTTCGGGTCGGGATGAGGATCGATAATCGCCTGTCTCTTCTGCTTGTAGCAAACTGGACTCAGTCTGGTTAACCTCCCTGCCTTTCCTTCTTCCCTTCTCTCTCTCTCTCTCTCTCTCTCTGTCTGCTTGAGATTAGCCGGATTATATAGACGGCACTGGTTTCGCCGAGAGGCGAGTGCCGGGATAACGCTCCAATTCCATTAGTTCGAAGCCATGTATGTCAACGCTTCCGCTAACAGTTCAGCAGGAAACGGTTAACCAGTTGAATCAGCGCCATATCGGCCGACATTTTCACCGCCCATGAAAGTTGTTTCTTAGATGAAGTATTCAGCACGCAGCAAAAGTTTCAACCACGGAATTCACGAAAAAAAAAGTTGTTTTCTCGCGGCTTTGGCTGTCAGCCTGAAATTTAGGCGAACGATATAGTAAATGCAAGTGGAAGTAACCACTGCACGTGCGTCTTGCTTAGAGGACGAATGCAACGCATTGCTTCCCCTGCATATTACGTCCTTTGCAAACTTCCATAGTTAGAGGTACACTCCATACGCGGTGTACAGATTTTTCTTGCACATGCTTATATTGTTCGCCAAGAATTATGGCACCATTTTATGGCCAAGAAAGCTCTTTCGCAAAAACTTCAGTTCGACTTTATGGTTCACACTTATGTGAAAATCCTGCTAAATGGAGGGCTGTCTCGAAAACATCATTGTACATTTTCTCGCTTACCTTCTGTATATTTACGTGAACGACTATCAACAACAAAAAACTTGACTTGTTGCTACGACGCTGCCTCGTAAAAATGTTGGCTGTTAAACCACAACAATATTTTTTTTTCTTCGAGTGCATGCAGCTGCCAGCTGCCACATGAACAGGCGCTGTCGACCTAGATACCGTGTGTGCAAACAGGGATTCTTCCTCTTTGTGGTTTTGTGCAGTCTGGGTACAGTTCTCGTATTGATTTTTTTTTTTCTGACTCCATATAGTCGTTGCGCGCTTTGTTGTGAACTGAAATATCTCAGCAGTATATAGTATACGCTTTTTTATGCTTGTCACATCTCATGCTTTGGCCCTGCATTACGCATGGTTTATTAAAAAAAATATTTCTGGCGTTTTGCGTGCCAATACCGCGATGTGAATACGTGGCACGCCGTACTGAGAGACTCCGGATTAATTTTAAACACTTTGGGTTTTTCAACGTGCACTCAGTGGTCGGCACACGGGTATTTTACACATTTTGCTTCCACCGAAATGCGTCCGCCGTGGCCGGGATTCGATCTGGCGACCTCGTGCTTAGCAGCCCAACACCATGTAGCCGCTTAGCCACCACGACGCCGGGCTGCATATATTTGCAACTTTATGTCCGATTCTTGCTATGTTCATAGTGTGTTTCTTTCACTCCAAGTAATTGCGAAACCTTTCGTTATTTTCTTATTTCTTTCCCACTTACATTGTTTTCTCGTTTACTGTTTATTTTTTATCTACAATTTTGGGATAGTGGGCTCTTCATCGTTAGCCCATCTTCCCTTACCGTCGCAACTAATAAACAATAAACGTGGTCGTTGAGCTGCGGAGCAGCCAAGTACGTTACAGATGGAATCAGTTTGTCGCCCGAATCAGAGGAACGTTTCGCCTGCTCACAGTCGCCTCAACTATACTTTGCCTTAAGCTTAGCCGCGCACGCTTATGACACAGAAGCACCAGCGCGATTCTTACTACTCTCGCCCTTAAACTTAGTTAAAATACTTTCATCCGTAATTCTTAGGGGCTTATAGGTACTATTTTGCTTCCATCCACGCGAGTTCAGCGCCAGCGGGGCCATTAATACTATCCTCTGGATAAGAATGAAACGGGGCCGGCGAGATGTCTTCACCACGGGCCCCAAAGTTGATATATCTAGGACGCAGAAAAGTGCTGAAAATAGCTCTCTTGTATGGCTAGGGTAAATTTGCTGTCTGGGTCGCATGAATCTCGCTTGACTTGTTCTTGCGCTGCTCGTGCCCCGCAAAGCGCCGGATGTCAAACCTTGATACCAGCGCCGACAGCTTGTTAGTTTCTCTCTCTCTCTCTCTCTCTATCACGTTCCGCGCAGAGGCTTCACTAAGAGCCCCTTTTTTTTTGCTTTTTACAAAGCTGAATTGAATACCAGTATATTTCGTACATCACACTTTGGGGACGATCTACTCGGAACTGATGCTTGCTGGGACTTCCGCAAGTTAACAACAGTCCAGATCGAACGAGGGAGGCGTCAGTCTGGAGCAAGCGTTGCCACAAGGAAACTTCTCCTGGTGAAGTCAAATGCACTTGTCGAAACGTAGATTCCGGTCTGAGGCTTCCCTTGTTGCACCAGGGCCGACCACATCGTGTTCATCTTCCTCTGACCCCTTTGTCTTCTTAGGATTTCTTATAAGCGGATAGGGATTTTACCTTCTCTCGGTGTAAATACCGCATTCAGATCATCACGTTCATTACACACCTCACTACGCGAATAATTGTACTTTGATGCATTGGTGACAACGTCCAAATAGCATATAGGGTAGCCCCGATACCTTCGGTCAGAGTCGAGTTTCAGAGGTTTTCACTTCCGATCAGAGCTTTGATTTCTCAGTCAGCGCTGTGTATGTATACGTGTGTGCCTCTCTTTGTCTAATTTTCGTGCTGCAAGTAAGGGACGATTAACCAACTACGCCGACAGGCTATTCTTCTGGCCGCAAATTTTAAATTACGGTGACGTACGCACACGCTGAAAAATTGGTGAACGTGTTACGGCCTTGAAAGAGCGCATGAAACAGTGACAAAAACCGAAGCAACGATCAGAAGCAAGCGCTGTTTTGTATCTACTATTGCGCTTTTATACTGAGAACCTGTAAACTTCTGCTTTGATAATGTTTGTAATTTAGCCAACTAAGCTGATGAATTGGTCATGCCATGCCTTAACGAATTGCATAGCCGGCCCCCACTGTCCTTAACGTGACCAAACACAGCTGTTCACTGTGTCCCATTTAGTGAAAATCTTGGGCGCCTCAGCTCAAGCTCGATGTAGTACAGCTTGTGAAACTTTTTCGCAGCCTAGTGTGCAACAGATACCAGTAAGACAAAGTATATATAGCCTGAAAATATACATAATCACAATGAAGCTTTCGAAGAACTGGCAGTAACAAGCCATTGTTCTTTGTTCCTATACATGTGATTGTGTCTATTTTTTGGATAGTTATTGCTATAAGTACAACTTGTGCGTTCTCCGCAGTAGCCGCATTCCGATGTGGGCAGAATACAAAAAGCTTCTGTCTACCTAAGCTTAAGTGCAAGCCTAAGCTTAAGGACGACGGGTTTGTGCGACCATCTGTGACTAATAACGCGATTTCTGTAAGACCACACGCGTCAGCGAACTCGCCGCAATTTCCTTCTTTCCTTCCCTCCTCTCTCTCCCTGTGATCTTTGTTTTCCCCTTTCCCATTCCCCCGGTGTAGGGTAGCCAACCGGACGTTATTCTGGTTAACCTCCCTGCCTTCTACATTTCTCTTTCCTCCTCCTTCAGAACCCCAGGTGCTGCAATTTATAATCAGCCACTCTTCATCACTGCGTCTGCCAGCTCGGGCTTTTGCTTTATATAGGGCTTTGAACCATATAGTTGAATCAACGTGTACATTATTGAGTATGGGTGTCTTTCACTGCAAAATTTTGTTATTGTGCGTAGTGGTCCTGGGGGTGTCGCCGTTATTGTTGCACTGCATAGCATGCGCATTGTCACTATTGCAAACACTGCTTATGTTTCTCGAGCGCGCAATAGCCTTTATCTCATTTGCTCGGTGCGTTCGTGACGGTTTCTGCGGCTTTGTGCCTCGGTGAGGTAGCCGCATACCCCGAAAGCCTGCTGCGTTAACGTTAATGCGATGCTATATGGTGCGCGTGCCTTCGTTCCCTCGCTGCCAGAACTGCCACACACGTCGGAAAGTTTTGCTCCCGTGCTTTGCACTGCCTGAGTACACGCGAACCGACGCTCGCTGCGTGCAATGCGCGACCGACAAAACCGTGCGGCGCCGTCTCAGATTACATCCCTTACTGCAGCGGCGCGTAATCTGATTACCGGAACAGTGCGTTCTGGGAAAAAAGGCAGCTTGGGTTAGCAGTGTGATCCCTCTCTGGACGTGGCACAACAAGGTCAGTTTAAGTAGTTTTTGGGAAATTTTCTTGCCACTCACACCGCTTCTGACGCGCTTTGCTTCGGGGAGCCTCGAAACCTTCTTTGTTTACGTGCGGAATGTGCACCAAAGGACGGTTCGCTTAGGTTTAAAACAGTCTTTAGCTGATTTTTTTTTCTTCAGCCGACCATGCAAGTTCAGCTCATCCTGCTGCTTCGCTGTGAAGCATCGAGCGATGCCACGCTACTAAATAAAACAGGCCTGTTTTCGGCAGTGCGCCGCCGTTTCGTTGTCCACCATCTTGAGTCCGTGCCGCAGTTAATTCAAGAGGTCTTTCTGAGCACTGGGAGCGGTAACCTGCACGCGTAGTTATCACCGTACTCTCGGTTTCCTTGAGCGAGTACTTTGACAAGTAAATATGGAAGCTAATCTTGTTTGTTTGTCTGAGTGAGCACCGCGAAAGGACGGGAACATTTACGTAGTGTGAAAACACAAGGCGCTCTTGAGCGCGAGGTCGCGGGTCTGATTTCCATACGCGGTGGCCGCGTGCGTACGACAGCGGCGGACTGCAATCCCTCTCGTGTGCTTGAAGGCCTCGCCGTTTTGAACTGACAAGCGCATTGCATACAATGCGCGCTAACCATCGTGTCTGCTAAGTATTACAGCGCGCTTCGCGTCGCCGAATGAGCTGAAATTTCAAACACCAACGACGTTCGCCCATCTCCTCGCGGCCTCCGCGCTCCCATCCGGAGAGGTGACGTATATGCGGAAGTGAGCCTACGTACATGTAGGCTCACTGTGACGTCGCTCATAGTGACACGTGACAGTTCGAAAATTATTCACGGCAACATCTCCAATTTGTATAATCTGTTACTTCAGTAGACGAATTAAAGTTTAGAGAAATAATAAAACATACAATCATAATTTCTGCGTGTTTTCTTTTACTTCGCACCGCAGCAAAGAGATGTACTTCCGTGTCGTCTGCTTGTTCCCACGTCGTTCAGTCGTGCGCGCGCAGACAACTGTGTCCTTTTCCACTGTGTTCCAGCGCCCGATCATGCTCTGCGATCCACTTGTGTCTGCGTCAGTGTTCGTGTAGCACTGGCTTATACCGCTAGCCAGCTGTTATGCACAGCGTGGAATACAGTGCGCTGCGCGAAACGAGATAAACGCAAGAGGTCGCGCGCGGCACCGTCAGCGGAAGTGAGCCGCGCAGCAAAAAAGGGAGGGGGAAAATAAGGTGGGGCCTGTGACGTATGCGACGCGTGATCCTTGAGCTCCGGTATGGGAGAATGCAGGGAACGAATTTCACTAGCGGAGGTTAGACGGGGCAAATGGAGAGACCGTTAAGTTGGGAGAGGGGGGGGGGGGGGCGGTGACGCTCGCCTCCTGAAATCATTCGTTCGCCGCACTGAAATATTTGTATCTCGGCTATTAATGAACCAATGTGCAAACTTTTTGCGGTAAAACTCTCCCTAGAAGACATGTAACAACTTCCTGCCAACATATAACCGAAATTTTCTATGTGGCCTGGTGAGGGGCCCTTTAAAATAAGGAGCATGTTAGAGAACCTTGTGGGGAGAATTTATTGGGATCTCTGAACTACGGTGTTTCTCGTGGTCCAGCTGTTTCTTTGGAACGTTACACCTATAATGAAGTGTTTAATTTTAAAAGAAAGAGAAAGAAAGAAAGGAAGCAATGCAGGGCGCTACATTCCAGCAGCTGGAATTTGGCGCCGTATGTTATTGCAATGTACATCCCTTCTTGTTCTTTTAGATCTGCTTTATTACCCTGTATGATAGATATACTGATAAGCCGTTACTATAACTTTATGTTTGCATGGTGTGTAGCTATAGGTTTGAGGAGCGTGGTATGCTCTGTGCGATATGTTCTTTTTATGTATTACGTTACTATATAATAAGTCATAGCGATTCCAATTAAACAAAAAAACAAATGCACATATCATTGAGCCTTGTTTGCGATGTGTGTCCAAACAGGCGTCTCTGATGTTCCACCGTATGTTACGCTGTTAGGCCTTGAGTGCAGAGCTAGCGACATGGACTGAATTCTTGCGCAGTCGCACTCAGAAGGATCAGCGATGGCGGTGACAGGAAGCTGTGATCCTCTTTACAGCACAGAAAATATTGTTCTGCGTATTTTGCAACATCGAACCTTGTCGAGCACAGCATATGTAGTGCCCATACGTTTCATGGATGCTGGCAAATAGAACAATGCAGCTAAGGCCACTATGGCCTTAATCGTTAATTCTCACATTTCAAGAGAAAGCATGAGACCAAAGCGACATTTTGAAACCAACCCGGAAGAACGCAACCAATGCTTATTCCTCATCAGTGACCGAGTGACATGTATGGAGTTTGCGCGATGTACATGTACAGGTGGAAACACGATGGGGAACATCGTGTGAGGGATGAGCATGGGATTTGAGTGCTGCAATGTCTGTTTCTATAGGGTGTCCCAGCTAAAGTTAGCCAAGGTGCACAATGAAAAAAAAAAGATTACAGAAACATTGGTGCAATATATAATTTTATAACCTACGTTGTTCGGTTCTCAGACCTATGGCGGCCGAACACCTGAGGTCTTATTATCTATCTTGCCCCGTGTTTCTATTTTAATCTTGTCTTTTCTTTAGTTGAGCAGCTTAGTTAACCTTAGCTCGGGCACACGGTATAGCGCAGCTTTTCTCTGCCCTTGCTTTGTGTGCCTGTACATCTCGAACCACATTGCAATATCACATACCTATCCCGTTCTTTGGGATTCGGTGGATACTATAACTTAACCTATTCTCGCCTTTGTTATCGGTTTGTTCCTCTATATTTCGAGCTATCTGGCGAACTCGCTGCTCTTTTTGTGCTTAAAGATCTGCACTTTTGGCGTTTTTCTTCTAAATTTAGAATAATTGTTACTGTTATGAGGAAAATGTTAGCCATCACCACTGTACGAATAATAATTTTTCTTGCGTTATTTTCATTTCATAAGATAAAGAAAAGGGGGTAGCATTTCATTGCAGGTTATTACTTCACATACCACTCCAGCACAAGCGAACAGCTACAAACCTCGGCGCCCACTTTAATTCACATTTGCGCGGTCCCATAGCCTCGAGAATAGCGTTTCGAAAGGAAATCGAATTATGATCAAGGCTATAGGAATACAATGGCGTATAAGGAAGAAGCAAAGAAGTGGTTAAAGAAAAACGATAAGATGAAGGAGGGGGTAAAGCTGCGTGTCTGGTGAGCACCAAACGAGTTTTTTTCTTTTCTTTCATTTTTTTTTATCCGCACGGTGCTGCAATATTCATGAACCTAAATTGAAATCTTCCGCCTCATTTATTTTGACTTGGCTTGGATTTGCAAGTTTAGTGTCGTCTGGTATTCCCTTTTGCTTTCAATTTCATTATTATTATTACAGTCCGGATGACGCTGAAGCGGGTAAAAAGAGAAAGGTAGGTCGGAAAAAAAAAACGGGTTTGTAGAAACGGTTCGTGCATGTGCCACGACGTTTGCATACTTCAGCAGTGACGAGTCAAAAAGGAAAGAATACAAATAGAAGTGTGGGAACGAGGGGAGTTCACTGGTGCTAGGGAAGAGAACGTCACTCGCCCTGTCCTACGCGGCCGCGCTAAATTATTGAACGCGCTTGTCCCGTGCAACTTGAGGCCGGTGCCCGGTTCTGCCCGCACATAGCTGAGCGTGCTTAGAGCTGGACACCGAGGGAAGAAGACAGGGACGGAGAGCGGGCTGAAGGAAAAAAAAGAAATAAAGAAGTGTTTTTTTCTTTTTTCTCGTAAACGAACCCATGCATATTTGAGCCGCGTGTAATGTGGGGCGACGTTCTCCGAAGAGGATTTCGATCAGCGGTGGGGTCGCGACCCGGCTTTGCGCAAAGGCTTAGCAGCGTGTTATAGACTTCGTGTGTTGACGGGCCGAACCAACACATGCGGGTAAGGGGAGCACTGTTCCACAGTTTCGTCAACTTGGGCAGCTTTGAACGTTACGCATAGTGAAGTTAGTGGGGTGTCGTTGTTTTGCAGCGAAAACGAACGTCCATGTCCAACAGGTGTTTCACGCTGGGCTCGTTAGTACGTTATAAATGCTAAGGGCCATAGGGGTGCGCGCCCGAAACAGGCGGCGACAGACGCACAAATGCACGTGCGAGCGCGCGTGCTTGCCGCTCTTGTGTCTGGTGTCGTGCGCCCAAGCCCTCTGGCTAGGATTTGTCCGAGCGAACGCCGCTTCGACGCTGCATAAAAAGCATTTACTGCTTCAAGATCCATCGTTGGCACCATCGGCTTCACATTTGACCTCCTTCTGTTTAAAATCACTGAATGCTTTGATCATCAGCGCACTTTAGCGAAAGCGGCCCATGTTGCTTAGAAATGTCCGCGCAACTTTCAGCGACGCCTTTTTGAAAGAACTGCGCTGGCTGCTGACTGGCGTCCATGTAACAGTCTATTGGACACGCGTGGAGGACGAGTTCCTCGTAGAAATCACTTCTTCACGAAGCATTCTTCAACGTGATTCCTATGCGTGCACAGTATTGTGATAATGTCATTAAATATCGCCCGGTCTCCCAGTTAACGCAGATGACGGCGTATCGCTATTGTCTTGTAAACTATATTAACGATACTACATACTGCCATTTGCAAGAATGGAGCGCAGCATTCATGAGCCCACAAATAAATGCTTCTCTCTCATTTTTTTTTAAAGGCAATGTGCGGTCGGTTCGATCCGTGGGTCGGGCGTTCTCTTCAAGTTAGATCCCTGCTCATCCCAAAAAGGAAAAAAAAAAAAAACATCCGCTGGCGGAACTTCATTCTCGGCCACCCGATGCGCAGCAGCGCAATGCTCTAAAAATTGGGCTGCAGTCACTTGTTTTTACTGTGAAGCTGTATATGGCTAGTTTCCAGCGCATCGATGTCCGTAGACAAAAAGCGTTGGCCTATACCGAAGATGGTGCAATACCGGGTTGACCCGCGGCGGACGTGAAGCAGGCTTCGTGCACTTCGCCAAGTTACAAAAAGAAGTTTAATATCTTGGGTCCAAATACAGCTCGTATCACATACTAATCTGATAAGAAGACATACTACACTTTGACACGCATCGGCCACGCCTACGTACGCACCACCCTCTTTGCCGACGTTCCAAGCGGTTGCGCATCTCCTTTTCTTCCGCTTTCCTTTCCTTCCGTCGAAACGTCACGCGTGTCTAGTTTCTTCCCACTCCTCGGGGCGGTGGTCCCGTCGGCCACGCGAATGTGTATAAAAATCGCGGTAAGTGAGTCCATACTTATGTTCAAAATACTGTGTAACCTATGTGTTGTATGCTAAACAGCTTCGCTGGCCATCCACCTTCACAGAGTGGAATGGCTCATGCTTTTTTCTTTTTGTTCTTTAGTGCTTGCAGAACTTAAGTGCAGTACATTCGCAATGACAGTGATACTTCCACTCGAATGGTTTTCTTCATACACGCACACGAACATCAATAACGAAAATAAATGGCACGCACACGTCTCTCGTTTCAAAGCCAGCCAGCTCTTTCGAACACGGCACGCGCGCCCCGAGTGCCCCCGTGCCGCTTCCTCGTCTTCTTTCCTTGTGACAGTTCGCACTCTGAGGCGTTGTGCTAGACTGCACTATCTCCGGGATCGGCCCGGTTTCCTCAGTACTTTTCTCGTATCGTACAAATCGTGCTACAAACTAGCTCTGTGAGATGATCTCCGCGCGTTGACGATGATTATGATTTCCATACTGTGGCACATGCCCGCAACGGGGAATTGGCCAAGAAGGGCGTCCTAATATGGCACATGCCGACAGCAGGAGATGGCCTAGAAGCGGGTGCTGTGCATAATAATGCGACAGGCGCTAAGGACCCCGTGCCACAGAAAGCTCGGAGACAGCGTCCAGCGTCGGCCATCGTTTCGGCAAAGATTATTTTGAACCACGCATGCCCAACCACGGAGGCCCTCCATGTTGCGCAAGGAAGTTACCGAACTAATAGAATTTCTCAAGGTAAAATACGTCAGCAGCATCGTATAGTACGGCATATCATAGTTTATTGTAGCGCGAGCTGAACAAGGACAACAGAAAGGCACATCTGACACACAGCTTTCTTGTCCTTTATGACAACCTTTCTGTTGTCCTTCTTGAGCTCGCGCTACAACAAAATAAGATATGCCGTACCAACAAGCCCCTATAGCTATCCTCATCGACGTAAAGTACGACTTACACACAACCTACAGACATGATAGCGTCAGATTGTAATTTGAATATACGAGAAAGCATAATTCTGTTACGCGAAAACTCATAATACAAACCCTTTTTCCAGTGTTTCTGCCATTTATAGAGCGGCCATGGCCTCCAAGATTTGCGCGCGCTGGCCCGCGCAAATCTCAAAGGCCATAAAGCGGCCCAGCCGATTCCTTGCAACACCTCCAGAAGCTCGCGTTCTTGCATACCATTCGCCGCCAGCGTTTCCCGGTAAACATTACGGTTACATAAGCTGCAGTTGCAGGGAAGCGTGAGAAGCAGTCAGGGATCTTTCAATGCTATCGCTTTCCACTCTTAAAGGCGAAGCTTAAGCGTCCTCCAAATTTTGTGCCAACGCCAGCTAGCTCTTTACGATATTCGCCGCATGTTGATGATGATTATAATTTTCACTCTATGGCACATGCCCACAACGGCGGCGGGGGGAGGGGGGGCATGGAGCAACCGGTGAATTTAAGATGAATGAGAACAAATTAATTAAATACAATATAGGATTTGTCACATTGCTTTGCACGGATGCATGCACGAGAACACATGCGCGTGCCACTTTCCAGTCACGTGTGCAAATTTATACCATTTCATTGCCGCCTTCACGGAAGCCTCGCTTCGCATTGAGTCTGGCATGCGCATTGGATCTGCATAACTTTTTCAACCCTAAAGGCCTCAGAACGTTTTATCTCTGCATATAATCGAAAAGGTTATAAAGTCCTGTCTGACTTCCTCCCTTTCTTCTTGTTTCTTTACGTTAGAATCCTTTAGTCGTAAATCTCATCGTTTAATTATTCACCTGCGCGCTTTCTTCGTCGCCCGACAATTTCTATGCAATTCCTTATTTTTGCCTTTGACGTCGAGAAAGTAAGACGCAGGTGGGATCGGAAACTTATTAAAATTCACCGTTATGTAGATGGCCGGGTGTTTAGTTGCTTGCGCTTGAGCTTGATTTATTACTCCAACCTATCACATGTTTCTCTTGAATGGGTCCTCGCCTTTTTGTGTAATTGCTTTCCCAAAGCGTGACGTCCACATAACACCCTTGTCTTTCCTTGCTTCCCTCTATCTCTTTAGAACGTATGAAACATTCTTCAATCTTCTGTTTCTTTTTTAATATTGCATACATAATGCATAAGGTTAGGTGGGCCTCGTCTCCTCCGATGAGACAGTTTGGCCGTTAGAATACATTATGGTTGAAGTGCCCACAGTATGCGACTTAGCTGAACGTAAGTTTAGCGACTGTGTCTTCCCTGAACTCCTGGCCTCTTTCAAAGGGAACTCTTTTAGGAGCCTGGGAAGATGCCAAGAGTGGGCTCCGAGATAGCAAACGCAGTTTTAGACTTCTTGGGAGAAGCCGGTTTGGAGATGCAGCTGTGAATTAATGTGATGTTTAGCATTGATCACTATCAGCTGCGTTTGCAGCTACGACGCATGTAGATAGCCTATGTATGTGCACGCTTTTATGTAGTGATGTGTAGGCATATAGAGTTGCGTGCGTAGATAGTGTATACGTACGTATACGAGGCGTTCGTAAAATTTGTACAAATTGCATTCTGTGTGTTGTGAAGCACTGCTGGGACATCAAAATAGGCGGCGTCCATCGCGCGAGTTGGTTGAAGCGATCCGCCTTTTGCATTTTAGGGGCCACAGGTCCAGATTCGTGCCGAGCTTGGTGGCGGCCGTGTATGGCGACGGTCACTGTACGTCGCCGCCAGCTCGTAGATAGCTGGCAGATGCCGGTTTAGCAGCTGGAGACCAATGCGTAATGACACGTTGTTGCTGCGAATTCGTTTTATTGCAATGTATTAATTCGCAGGCTATGTACTCAAGTTCACATTCGTGGCTTTGCGGCGCATACGCAGAGCGTGCCCATGTGGCACGTGTACTCACCGACGACCGTGCTACTGGCAGAGCACAGGAGACGCACAGCGAAGCGCGAAAGCTTATAGTACATGCCACGTGCGCCACGGTGACGCGGACCAACCACTGACGAGGACAACTGCCGCTTCACCATTGCGGGCTCTCTATCGGCCGTTATGATCACGTTTGGACGGAAGTTTGAGCGGCGCTTACACGGCATCGAGCAAAGAGCGCCGTCTTCCGTAGTACCTAGGAAAACGCAGATCAGAGCCAAGACACCTCGGCAAAAGGTCCCCAGATGTTTCTCTCGCAACTCACGCGTGCGTGCACCACGCTCGAGCAAATAAGAAAAAGAAGCTCCCACAGCTTCTCGTAGCTCTCGTAGGCACGCGAGTGCGAGCCCAAACCCAAAGTAGCAGGTTGCGTTCAGCGCACGCGCAGTGGCGCTTAGGTGTCCTGTTCTAAAAGTTCCTGACACCCTATAATTATCTTTAGAGCAATAATTGAAGTTCAGTGTTTGAAGGAAGCCCGTCTGGTCGGGATGGAACATGGCGAAAAAGTATAGAAAACCCGGAGCACTACGCCGACGAAAGTAAATTTAAAAGAAGACAAGACGTTTCGGCTTCCACACGGGAGCCTTCTTCACAGGTGTAAAAGACTTGTGAACAAGGATCCCGTGTGAGAGCCGACACGTCTTTTCTTTTAAATTCACTTTCGTCAGCGTAGTGCTCCTGCTTTTGTCTACCTTTTTGCCAAGCAATTATTAAGCACGCCTACGTTGAAATGACGAACTCGTGAGGAGGAAAGGAGAGAAAGAGGAAGAGCTGCGGTGCTTATGAAAAAACTCGTGATATAAAGAAACGTTGAGGCTGTTCTTCTCTTCTCTTCTCTTCTCTTCTTCAGCGCGATATAGTGCAGTGGTATCACGCGCAGGGCAATTATTCTTTAAGTGTAGGTGAGTTGCACTGTACTATATCTGCACTCATAGTAATTAAACTACATCCAAAATCACGACGTGCTGAATATATGGAAGTGCATTGAATTCGGAATTTTATTGGTTACTGTAAGGTAGTTTGCGTGCTTGCCGTCCGATTTTCTAAAAAAATGCCGTAATCTTTCAAAGCGTTTTGGAAGAACCTTAGCGTGTCAGATCAGCCGGCTTGCAGTTCACTTTTTTCTTTTTTTCATTTTTGTTATCAGCGCGCGCTCCCTATTGGTGCTGTGCGTTTACAGAAGTTCAAGAGAAAAGTGATCGGTAATTCTATCAAGAAATTACAGCCTTACAATAACGTGTTCTGTACTAAGTTATTGATACGTGAAGGAAATCCTTTGCGATGCCGTCTAATCCTAGAAGCAATTAAAGTACCGCAATATCGTTATATTAGAGTAATTACCCGATGTCGGTGCTATACTTAATTTCAGGCGTCACATATTGTTGTAAAAATGTTTAATTGAGCCTGAAAACTGCTGTTCTTCGATATCCGTGTTAGAAATCAATTAAGCACATGCCATGGCGAAATCACTGTTCATATCTCATTATTGACATCAGTAACTAAATTGCTAAATGCGGTTAAAGTACATTAGTCGTGATTCTACTGCAAAAGTAAGAAAATTATTTAGGTATCAATGATATAATTATTCATTTATTTATAATCATAGGCGTTAAAAATGTGCCGGCGGTCGAACAACAGTAACTTTAGCTGCATCGGCTCCGTGAGCGTCTCCTCATTCTTTACTGAAACGAATAGCTTTCTGGAGTTCTTAAAAGTCCGTTCTCGTGTTGGGTGGTCGGACTTTGCGTGGAAAACGTTCGGTCGGTCGGTCGGTCGGTCGGTCAATTCGTGCTATTCGGTTACATTGACAATGTCGATGGTTTCTGCACAGATTTAGAGCGAATAATATTAATACAATTATTTAAAGAAAGCAAGAAACTTAACCTGACCTAATCAAAAGAACTCCCTAAACAAGGAAGAAAGGTGGAAAAAAAGATAATGTGTGCACAGACTTCCACGACATTATAGCGTGAAGCCTGCTCTGACAATGCCAAACCTAAGAAATGTTCTGCACTCACGCTCAAAGAATTCTTCGAAGAGCGCAAGAATGACGTAAGCGTGAACGGGTTTGACAGTACAGAAACACGTACGTGCACGCAATGTTGTCATTTTGGGCAAGTTAGTTATGCATTTCGAAATGTGTTTTTCTTTTCTTTTTTTCCGCTAGTAGACGCGATCAAAGAAAGAAGGGTACAGGACACACGAAGCTCTTCGTGTGTCCTATACCCTCTTGTCTTCGTGCGCGTTTTCTAGCGCAAAAAAAAAAAAAAAACGATCGACGCACACACGCATACATACACACGCATGCAAATGCATTCGCATGCAGTGCGCGGTGAGGTGTAACACGCAGCATTGCGCAGGTGGCGTTTTCTTTCTTTCTTCCTTTTTTTTCTTTTTTGTAGCTGCAGCAGAACTTACGCACCGTCTGTCGAAGGCCGGCTACAGCACGTGACGACAATGGCAACAACTGTGTCGCTATGATGTATATATTTCTTTCGCTCAGTTCTATTCCTTTCATTCGGCCCGGTAGCTTTAAGCGCTGTTCTACTGAGCTTGAGGTGGCGAGTTCAATTCCGACCATGGCGACCACATTTCGATGGGAATGAAATAAGCAGCGCTCATGTACTACTTAGATCTGGGCGAACGTTAAAGAACCCCAGGTGGTCAAAATTAACTCGGAGTCTCCCCCACTACGGCTTGCCTCATAAGGGGGTAGTGCACGATTTTTACCCGTAACACCCCGTGAAATTATTTAAATTTCTTCTATTCCTTATAATATGCGCTTCACGGCCATTGCCGGCGATAACGTCACGGGAGCACCGCTCGCACCGCTGACGAAGCACTAAAAGGAATAGCATTGCAATAAAATCATTATGCTATCCCGACTCTAGTGTTCAGTTAGCCGACCATTCCATAGTCATTCGCTCGAATCTTGTTGCTGAGCGCATTGTTTAACCGAAAACTGGCTGCTGGAACAAACTTGGCCTCGACAAAATTACTTCGCTTTGACAATGCCTTTAGCTAAAGAAAAAATTTCGCGGCTTGCTCCGGGTCTCTTCAGCAAGTGATTCTCAAAAAAAAAATAATAATAATAACACAGATATTGGCACACGCCTGCCGTGAGCGAAGTTATGAACCAGAACATGAAGTTTCTTCTTTCTTCCCATGCGCCCACCCCCCTTAACTCGAGTAATAATTTGCTGGTTGGCATCTTTTTGAAGCTGCTGAAATTTGCAGTGATGGACGGGTCCACGATTCGGACGCCACGCCCTGTGTAATTGTCCGAGCCCTTTGCGTAAACGTTCTAAGCTTAAACGGCTGCCCTCGGCACCACTAAAAGCTCGCCTCACGGTCACATTTTACGGTGTGTTTTGTGTAATGGCCTGTTTTACGGCAGTACTTGGGGCACTCCACCGTGATAAATGACGCTCTTTTTGTCGCCAAGGGTCAAAACTTGGGAAGTAATGAGCCTGTGTCAAAGAGAAGTGATGTCCTAATATGTGAAGGCTGTTATTAGTCTGCCGAAAGCAAAAGATAAAGCAACGACTAAGGCAGTCAGACTATAGTATATTCCAGGGCTTGCGCTGTCTGTCTCCTTCACAACACATTAGATTGCATCCATTTTATGCTGGAGCGCTTAGAACTCGTCCGGTTACTTCCTGAGTACTCTGGGAATTGTCAGGTGACTTAACTTGGAGCACTGGAAACCATGTAATTATTTATCTGTTTACTTCTATATGCATCCAATATTTCTTTAACTAATGACGTTGAAATAAATTTATTTAGTTCGATCTTGAACTAACGGGAGGTGTCTTTACACACACGCGCACGCGCACACGCACACGCACACATACATCCTCTACGCAGCGTATTGCAAAAAAGTGAAGACAATGGCCTCCTGTTCAGCGATGTCAGGCTTTACGTTTTTGCGGCAGACTGTGCATAACATTAACATATGTATATTTTGTGTGCGTAAGAATATATATTTATTCGATTTAATTGTAGAGCTATACTGAGCGAATACTGTAGTATTGCATGGTTTTTGGTAATGTAATGCAGTAAAGTTCGCTTTTCGTTCAAATCTCAGTGTCAAGGCAAGATCACCTCGCATTCCCTTTAGGAAGTTGTGCTTGTTTCTTACCTCCTAAAAGTGCTCATTGTACGAACAGATTACGCATTCGTTCATGTTGAAGCTGTTATTTGGCATAATGTATGTTCCCGGACAGGCCGCCATTGGAATCTGAACCTGGCAACGTTTAACGTTAGAACGCTATCTAGTGAGGCGAGTCTAGCAGTGTTATTGGAGGAATTAGAGGGTAGTAAATGGGATATAATAGGGCTCAGTGAGGTTAGGAGGACGAAAGAAGCATATACAGTGCTAAAAAGCGGGCATGTACTGTGTTACCGGGGCTTAGCGGAGAGACGAGAACTAGGAGTCGGATTCCTGATTAATAAGGAAATAGCTGGTAACATACAGGAATTCTATAGCATTAACGAGAGGGTGGCATGTCTTGTTGTGAAACTTAATAAGAGGTACAAAATGAAGGTTGTACAGGTCTACGCTCCTACATCTAGTCATGATGACCAGGAAGTCGAAAGCTTTTATGAAGACGTAGAATCGGCGATGGGTAAAGTCAAAACAAAATACACTATACTGATGGGCGACTTCAATGCCAGGGTAGGCAAGAAGCAGGCTGGAGACAAGTCAGTGGGGGAATATGGCATAGGCTCTAGGAATAGCAGAGGAGAATTATTAGTAGAGTTTGCAGAACAGAATAATATGCGTATAATGAATACCTTGTTCCGCAAGCGGGTTAGCCGAAAGTGGACGTGGAGGAGCCCGAATGGTGAGACTAGAAATGAAATCGACTTCATACTCTGCGCGAACCCTGGCATCATTCAAGATGTAGACGTGCTCGGCAAGGTACGCTGCAGTGACCACAGGATGGTAAGAACTCGAATTAGCCTAGACTTGAGGAGGGAACGAAAGAAACTGGTACACAAGAAGCCAATCAATGAGTTAGCGGTAAGAGGGAAACTAGAGGAATTCCGGATCAAACTACAGAACAGGTATTCGGCTTTAACTCAGGAAGAGGACCTTAGTGTTGAAGCAATGAACGACAATCTCATGGGCATCATCAAGGAGTGCGCAATAGAAGTCGGTGGTAACGCCGTTAGACAGGAAACCAGTAAGCTATCGCAGGAGACGAAAGATCTGATCAAGAAATGCCAATGTATGAAAGCCTCTAATCCTACAGCTAGAATAGAACTGGCAGAACTTTCTAAGTTAATCAACAAGCGTAAGACAGCGGACATCAGGAACTATAATATGGGTAGAATTGAACAGGCTCTCAGGAAAGGAGGAAGCCTAAAAACAGTGAAGAAGAAACTAGGAATAGGCAAGAATCAGATGTGTGCGTTAAGAGACAAAGCCGGCAATATCGTTACTAATATGGACGAGATAGTTCAAGTGGCTGAGGAGTTCTATAGAGATTTATACAGTACCAGTGGCACCCACGACGATAGTGGAAGAGAGAATAGCCTAGAGGAATTCGAAATCCCACAGGTAACGCCAGAAGAAGTAAAGAAAGCCTTAGGAGCTATGCAAAGGGGGAAGGCAGCTGGGGAGGATCAGGTAACAGCAGATTTGTTGAAGGATGGTGGTCAGATTGTTCTAGAGAAACTGGCCACCCTGTATACGCAATGCCTCATAACCTCGAGCGTACCGGAATCTTGGAAGAACGCTAACATAATCCTAATCCATAAGAAAGGGGACGCCAAAGACTTGAAAAATTATAGACCGATCAGCTTACTGTCCGTTGCCTACAAAGTATTTACTAAGGTAATCGCAAATAGAATCAGGAACACCTTAGACTTCTGTCAACCAAAGGACCAGGCAGGATTCCGTAAAGGCTACTCAACAATAGACCATATTCACACTATCAATCAAGTGATAGAGAAATGTGCAGAATATAACCAACCCTTATATATAGCTTTCATTGATTACGAGAAAGCGTTTGATTCAGTCGAAACCTCAGCAGTCATGGAGGCATTACGGAATCAGGGTGTAGATGAGCCATATGTAAAAATACTGGAAGATATCTATAGCGGCTCCACAGCCACCGTAGTCCTCCACAAAGAAAGCAACAAAATCCCTATAAAGAAAGGCGTCAGACAGGGAGATACGATATCTCCAATGCTATTCACAGCATGTTTACAGGAGGTATTCAGAGGCCTGGAGTGGGAAGAATTGGGGATAAAAGTTGATGGAGAATACCTTAGCAACTTGCGATTCGCTGATGATATTGCCTTGCTTAGTAACTCAGGAGACCAATTGCAATGCATGCTCACTGACCTGGAGAGGCAAAGCAGAAGGGTGGGTCTGAAAATTAATCTGCAGAAAACTAAAGTATTGTTTAACAGTCTCGGAAGAGAACAGCAGTTTACGATAGGTAGCGAAACACTGGAAGTGGTAAGGGAATACATCTACTTAGGGCAGGTAGTGACCACGGATCCGGATCATGAGACTGAAATAACCAGAAGAATAAGAATGGGTTGGGGTGCGTTTGGCAGGCATTCTCAAATCATGAACAGTAGGTTGCCACTATCCCTCAAAAGGAAAGTGTACAACAGCTGTGTGTTACCAGTACTCACATATGGGGCAGAAACCTGGAGGCTTACGAAAAGGGTTCTGCTGAAATTGAGAACGACGCAACGAGCTATGGAAAGAAGAATGATGGGTGTAACGTTAAGGGATAAGAAAAGAGCAGATTGGGTGAGGCAACAAACGCGGGTAAACGACATCTTAGTTGAAATCAAGAAAAAGAAATGGGCATGGGCCGGACATGTAATGAGGAGGGAAGATAACCGATGGTCACTAAGAGCTACGGACTGGATTCCAAGAGAAGGGAAGCGTAGCAGGGGGCGGCAGAAAGTTAGGTGGGCAGATGACATTAAGACGTTTGCAGGGACAACATGGCCACAATTAGTACATGACCGGGGCAGTTGGAGAAGTATGGGAGAGGCCTTTGCCCTGCAGTGGGCGTAACTAGGCTGATGATGATGATGATGATGTTCCCTTCAAGAACTAAGCACGTACGCCAAAACGAGTAGTCTTCTTAGATTCCGCTTGCGAATTCCATAGTCCTAACCGGGAGCTGTGGAAGAGTATGTGTACTTTTGCGACAAACTAAGAGCAGGACAGTATAAACGCATACATAGAAATAGCAATGTTCTTGGCCATCCGACATCAATGGCAAAGTTCCTGCACAATTTCGACCTGGGGCCCTATATCGTAAAAATATTTCAATCTCTTTTTATTCCAATTTCCTGACGTCAAATTTACGTAACGACTGACAGAATCATCGGACGGTAACCCGCAGCGTTGTTTGAAAAGCCCAATCAAACGCGTTCCTAGTTTTACGAAGTCCTTTTTTTTTTGCTTTCAAAGCGAATAACATTAATTGCCTACATTGAGCAAACTTTCTTATCGAATTGGCTGACAAGAGGCGAAGAAAACGCTGAAGTGTAGAGGGTTTTGATGGGGCCGAGCCAGCACAGTGAAAGTAGATAACCGGATGAAGAGGGTGGTGCCGGCGTCAGTGATTGGTCCGCTTCCCTTTACTTAGCTTGCGGTGACTGGTCGGAAATCGCGGCGGCGTGCGACGCAAGGTTAAAAATTCGACTAAAACGGATCCTCAGCAAAGAAGAGCCGGCAGCGCAATGTCTTGTACTTGGTGAAAGGTTTCGATAACTTATACTACCACGCAAAACTTTCTATTACATGAAAATAAATCCATAATCCCGGGCAGCTCCGACTAGCCAGTGCCAGAGCGATCCGCGGGCAGCCATCTTCTATTCCTCTCGGAACAGGGCAGTCTCCCGCTATTCAGAAAAAAAAATAGTTTTCTTCGACATATTATTGCGCCTTTAACGCGCACTCGCCGCTTTGACGAGGTTAGTTTTCGCGGTTTTGTGACGTCGGGTGACAGACAGGCGAAGGAAGTAGGCGTAGTCCGAAAACGTTTGGCGGATAGCAGAGGACAAATGGCGAAAAGGGCGTCGAATCAGAAATAATTATTTTTCTTTCGTTTGGTCTAGTCATGCATAATCAGTGTGCGCACATCATATCAGACGGGACGTTCTCGCGGTGTTCGTGCCATCGCGTGACAGACAGGCGAAGTGGGGGCGGCCCGAAAACTTTTCACCAATCGTGGAGAGCTGATTGCAGAATTTGAATAGAAAATTTTGGAATAGCTTTACGCTATAGCACCCTAGGAGTGACTATATCTTCGGTGACGCGTTATTTGAGTATTAATATGGCAAATGCTTAAATTGCTCTGCTGCCTTTCCAAGTGATGCTTTATTTTTACACCAAGTGATATCATTACTGATGGTGCTACTCCTGATCTGACGAGAGCTTCCAACCTGCCATTTGCTTTTTGCCACCTGTGTGTGCCCGATTACACGAACTGATTACGAACTCTCCCGTTTTCTTTCCAGGACGGCTCAATCGAGTTCGAGGAGTTTATTCGTGCACTTTCGGTGACTTCACGAGGCAGTCTCGACGAGAAGCTAGTCTGTGAGTACAAAATGTCTGCTTCAACAATACTTGCTACTAAACATTATAGCGTGGTTATTAAGGCGTAAGCCTTAAGTGGCTCATACCCCCGATGGCCTATGGTCAACTATCATCATCAGCAATGTCTCATACCTCCCTAAGCAAGCAAGAAATGCAATGACTCATCCCTCTCGTAATGCAGAGGTTACAAACACTCAACGAAGTGAATACAGTGCATACATTCATTGTAGTTACGCATGCAATGCACAGAAACGCGGCATCTAGTCGAGTGGTACAAAAAAAAAAAAAAACGCACCACCTTCTCAATAGCTCATACCTCTGTAAGGAAGCAAGAAGCGCAATGCCTTATACCCCCGTAAGGCTGAGGCTACAAGCGCTCAGCAAAGGGAAGCGAACCGTGCATGCATTCGTTGAAATCACCCATACAACACACAGGACAGCATACGTTTCAATCTCCTGCTGAGAGGAAGGAACGTAAAGTCGAAGAGACACGCCGTTGGCGCGAGTCTGACCCCGCTATATGAGCGTGCGAAGCCGCAGCCAAGCATCGAAAAGGAGCCGAACTGCGAAAGCAACAACGCGGCGATGCGAGACGGCGCATTACCAAGTGTGCAGCCAACTTTCGCCTTCACGTGATACGGGAGCGTAACATGCTGCCGAACTTTTTATAAAACAGCGGTCTTTGGACTGTGGTTATGTAGTGCATATAGGGTCCAATTAAGATAGCTGGCTAGAGTAAAGTATCTGTACAGCCAGAAATTATTTTTCAGGTATGAGAAAAAGGACACAAAGCGTTCTCCGTTACCGCGTTTACACGACATAAGTAGCAGTGGAGCTGTCGGGCGGGATATTTTTCATTTATTTTCACCGTAAAGGCCCGGAAGCATTACGTAAGGGAGGGCTTTTATCCTTGCAACAATGTCAGAACCTATGAACAGAACAGGAAAAGCAAAAACAACAAACAAAAACAAGCCAGAAATAATTGTAAAAAAAAAAAAAGCGAGACATCGTGTTGGAGTAAGGGTGGGTATGATCGGTAATTAAACAGTGTGGCTAATTAACGTTTCGCGGAACGATTTACGGCCAGTGCATGATACAATGTTTTCTGGGAGGCTGTTCCACTGGGTTATTGCGTCAGGGAATAATGACGTGTTCATGGCAGAAGATCTGGTGAAAATGCGTGCTATGGGACGACTGTGGCTTAAGATGTACGTGAGAGTGGATTTAACAGGATATGCCTGGAGTATGGATGGCAATAAATGGTGGGAAGCAAGCAGAGATGAGAGATGATCTGGCGGGAGGCAAGTGATGGTAGTTCAAGTGTACGTTTTAATTCGGTGATGAGAGTCACGAGAGTAATTGGAGGTTGTAAACCGAGTAGCCCGATTTTGTATTGCTCCACAGGTATACATCATTGGGAAGGGTGCCAGATAGATGACGCATATTCTAACTATGAACGTACGAATGTTAGATATGCTAGCATTTTTATTTGAGGTGATGCGGTTTTCAAGTTACGTTTTAAGTATCCAAGGGTACGTGAAGCATTAGAACAGATCGTGTCAATATGCGCTGACCATGATAGTGCCTATGTCGTGTGAAGGTGGTGGTATTTGTAACGCGGGGCATGATTGACAGGAGCAAAACCCTTTGTGTAGGTGTGACTAGTTAAGCTGTAGTTGCGGGTGAATGGCGGAGCTTTGAACTTTGCACAAAATTAAGCGGCATGAACCATTTCTCTCACCATACTGCGATGGAATCGAGGTCCTGTTGGATTACGGTGTCATTCGGGCCTTTCATAGGGGAATATATGACAGAGTCGTCCGCAAAAAAACGTAATTTATTCTTAATATTAGCAGGTAAGTCATTGATGTAGATGAGGAAAAGTAGAGGTGATAAACCAGCGCTCTGTCGCACACACGATGTTCCGCTGCTAAGGGATGAATTATAGTTATTTGCAGAGGTAAACTGTGCACGCCCTTTTAAGAAGTGTTCAAGCCAGGAAAACAAGCTATGTAGGATTCCGATTGATGCGAGTTTTCGAAGTACGTGATTGTGGGAAACGCGGTCGAACGCTTTCAAGTAATCCTAGAAGATGGCATCAATCTGCAAATGAAGGACCATGAATTGCAGAATGTCGTGAGCCAACTCGGCGAGTTGGGTCTCCCATGAAAACAGTTTCCCGAAGCGGTGTTGGTGAGGGTAAAAGAAATTGATAGATTCCAGGTCCTAGCAGTTTGAACGGAATGCTAGTCAATATGTCAATATTCGATCATATTAGTCAATATGTCGATCTCGCTTAAATTAAGTCTCACTGCGGAAGCAACGAAACCCAGTTCTCGCGCACGGAACCCTCCGCTCGTTCTACGCCCCCCGTCAGCTCCCTCAACCGTGCCAGAGACAACAAAGCCTGCATAGTGGAAGCCAGTGAAAAGGCGTCGAGTGCTTGCGTGGGGCACCTCGCCTCCCTCGGGACGTTTACTCGTTCCCCCCCCCCCCCCCTTTCTATTTCTCCCCCAATTGGGTTCGGTTCTCTAAATGACCCCAATCAATAAACGTTAGCGCGCACCTCTTCCACACAGCCGCGGGTACGCGAGCGCCGCAGAAGATAAGCAAGTCCCGGACGGCATTCCACGCGCGGGCCGCGCATTATCAACGCCCCTGTTGGCACAGCTCGCTAGCGCGCGAGCATTAACGCCGTACGGTTACATTTCCTTCCGGAGAGCGGAGCCGCGACGCTGCTGCGCGTGCGCAGTGAGGTGCCCGCGCGCTTCGCGAGTAGTAGTACAGTGTGCACAGTGCGCCGGCGAGGCCCGGAGGCGCATTAAATAAGCATGCGATCGACGGAGGCGGCGGCAGAGAGGCAGATACATAGTTTGCCTCGGGCATTAGGCGCCATGATCCTTTCGGGCAGCACGTACGTGATATGGTAATGCATGGTAATGCGGCTCAGGCGCCTGCTTTTCCTCCTCATCCCTCCCCCTCCCTCCTTCCCCTTCTTACTCTTTTTCTTTTCTCTCTTTCCGTTTCTTTCGCCTGCCTTTCTGGCCGCGTTATTATAGACACTTCCTCCGCTGGAGAACAATAATCAGCGAGCCGCGTTTGTTCCTTTGTTTGGGGAGTGAGTCGCGAATCGCGTGGTTCGCTGCCATCATTGGACGAGGAGGGCACGAATGGTTGGCGGTCGGGTGGGGGCGATGGATTGGAGCCGTCGCTCGGCCTGACTTCCCGCCAGTATCACGTTTTATCTGGCGCATGTCGTTAAGCGCGCATATATACCTCCCGTGTTTCTGCTCCATGGGCGAGGCAGTGCCCTTCTATTCGCCTTATCGCGACCCGCGATTCAGTTCCTCCGTGCTGGTCTTTCTTCTTAAAGCAACTATGGGACGCGCAAAGCCCTATTGTTATCCCGCTTCTGCTTGCATATACGAAAAGTAACTTGTCTGTATGCTGTCTTTAGCTCTATACAGCAGTAGCGATATTTTATTTTAGACAGCTTTCGTGTGACGCCTGCATAGCAGACCAATGTCAAATGAACTGCGGAGGCACGCTACCTTTTTACCAGGATATGTAGAGAGCAGAATTTTGTACTCATCTAAACGAACGACTTGAAATAGAACATGGGTATATAGTTACGAAGTCACAATACACTCTCAGAAAGTTGCTCAGGGCACATTCCATGCCAGCTGACCCAGCCTTGACACTCGAACATTTCCGATTAAAAGAAAATGGAAGCCTTTCAGAACAACACATTTTCTCACAATATATGTTGACAATTGACTGAGATTGAATGTTTACCTTTCAATTATTGGTTTTAACGCCGACGTTGAAATAGGAGCATTGCTCGGGGACAGCGCAAGAAGCAAAAGCAATTTAGGTGATTTTGAACAATCGATGAAATTTAGCGTTCTAAAATTTTGCAATTATGGAATATGAACCCAGGACCAACGTCCACCCGTCTTGCAGCACGAAGCTGTACAAAGAAAACTCGTACGGGTTTTGCAGAAAGAAAATTTGACGTCTTCCGTGTCCCAGTGCCTTGAGTTGGCGAATAATTCGCTCTAGCTCTGTGGTCTGTTAGTCACCTGCTTATCCCAGATGGTAGAGCGACCGCCCTGCTAAGGCGCTGGTCTCGGGCTCGAATGCCTGTGCAGGACAATTTTTTCTTCAACTGCGAACTTTCTTTCTTTTCTATCTCTTTTTGTTTTTTTAGAAATTTGTATGGGCTTCCTTTCTTTGTATCTTCGTGCTGCCGTCGGGTGGATGAATATTTTTTCCTTTCATAAATTTTCCTCCAACTGGCGGCCTTCCGCATAAGGGATTTGCCATGTTCCGTGTCCCACTATGTTTATGTTAGGAACTTGAAGCGAATATTACTTAAACACAACTCACTCTAAGTACGCTAATTTTGCATTCAGAAGCAGGCGTCTCGACAAAGAAGTCAAATGCACCATGTGACGCAGCTTATTTCGTATAACATGCCAGCCTAGGAGTCGAGAACAGTAATAACTGCTAAATGGTCCGCACCTCCTCTTGGCTGACAGAAACAAGAAAAGTCTGACCAAGTTTTTTCCTGCAATAAGCCAGGTAACATGGTGGTTTGATCATTGTGTCGAGACTGCCACCTCTGAATGCAAAATTAGCACACTGAGTGTCGAATTTGAGGGCAAATATTTCTAACACAAGAGCTCTGGAGCCTATGTTGCGATCAAATAAAATAGAATTCTCTTGGGATGCGATTGTCTTCAAGTTTCTGATGTAAACGTATACAAATTAACGAAATTTAGAAAGTTCATAAACAGTTTTTTTAACTATTGTGTTTCCTGAATTTAAAGGTGTTCACGAAAGTTGTCTGCCAAACCGTATGTACTACCTGTGCCAGGAGCATTTACGCAGCTAGAGCATAGCCTTTTGAAAAACTAAATGTACGAATACTTTAACTTTAAACTCATTGTATATATTTCCAGTAAGTCTGAGTGCGTCTGCTTTAATTTAGCGACCTCAGTCATTTAGTAACTTTCACAGTTACTTCCAGGACGCTAGAAGCTAATATAACGGAACGGTGCAATTCAACGCCTCATAACATTGTGGGCAAAGCACGAAAAAAAAAAAAAAAAACTGACTGGCTCGACTTCACCAGTTTTTTTTTTCTTTTCATTTTTTTTACAGCCATCAGACGTACTGAGTCACAAAGCAATGAAAGCCCTTCAACCGCTCTTTCAAGACACTGCAATTTGTGACGAATATTCTTTCTACCGAATAGCGTGCAATTATCTCATTCATGCATCCGAAACAAGTTCTCATTCATCCGCGGACTTTGTTTCAACGAGAGCTTTTCGACAGAAACATTTACTCTTCGAGCTGTTACATGTTTTGCCTAATGCAAGGTTTTATGCACCTTATTTTTTTTACCCAGTATTATTAACCAAATGAAAAAGGGGCAGCCTTCGCCAGCAAATGATGACAGCTCCTTCATGTATTTTCGTCTCAATTAATAAGAATCTTTTTTTCCCTGTCGTAAATAATTTCACATTTCTCATGATCACTTTTCTTTCTTCATTAGTGGCATCCGTTGACTATTGACTCATGGTTGACCGCCAAACGCCAGCACAAGTGCATTTTCACCATTTTATTCGTATTACTTAAAAAAAAAAAAAAAACTTTTGGGAGCACCCTGTGGTAGGCGAACATTATTCACGAGCCACGTTGCGCTTGGCTGCGCTTTTCGGTATAAAGGGAAGAAAGACGGTAGTTACGTGTCGTAAAGTTCTTGTCGTCGCCCTCTTGTAGCGGCTTACCGAATCTTTCATTTCTGAGTTGCGACGTTCGCGTACGTCGTTTTTTAGCAGACAGCGCGTCCGCATGAAGCTGCCGAAAAAAAAAAAAAAGAATCTGCGTTTTACTCCATGGCGGCTTTCCTAGCACACGCGCCAAGCAGCAAAAGCTGAAGAGAAAACGGCCGTCATAAAAATATAGCATATTTTTATGATGCCTTAAGGAACGTTACCCCAAGTTGTAACTTGCTTATAAGTGCTGCTTTGTGCGTTTAATATTGTAGTTCCTTCCCTTCTCCCTCCCCCCCAATCATACCCTTCCTCCCCCTCCCTCCTACGCTAACCGCAGCCTAAACTCATGCATACGTCTGTGTAATTTAGCGAATGTAATTTCGCTGTTACTAGAAAATGTGATAGTCACGGAAGGCGCGCTTCGTCTGCATGCCTCTCTGCAGTAAGCTGTTCGCACTTCCATTATTTAAATGGGAAAACCACTTTGCAGGCATTCCTCGTCGGGAAATATACTTGTACGAACCTGTCAGGCCTAGTATACTCCGGATAATGCGTGGAAACTCGGATAATGCGTGGAAGCTCAATGGCACTCAGCACTGGGGCTTATGGAGGCGCTTTACCGGGCTGAGGTTAATCGATAATCGAAACCTTAAGCTTCTTGACTCTAAAAAAACTCCATTTGTGCTAAGCGGGATATTGATCGATTGCTCGCAATGATTATTGCCGTTACGGACATTGCAAAAACAAAAAAGAAACAAAAACATCTTTCGCGTCGTCTGCTCGGTTAAATACGTACAATGCTTGTGCCCGTAGAGTTTCTTGTCCCCTGTTCTTTTTAATGAAATCTGTGGCCCGATGATGAGCTTGTCCTCCCTGTACGTTGAACCTCGTACGTTGCAACTGCACCGAAGTATATTCTCTATAATTGCGACTTGTGATGATCTGAAATGGTTTGGCCACTCAGTGAGATTTAACGATAAATGCAGATATTCCAACTTTAGGGTGCGAGGAGAGATAACTCTTTTTCTTCTTCGTCATTGGCTTCACGAAATTGCACGAGGTAACTGCTACAGCAACCTCTAGGTGGTGTTCGCGCCGCCGGGTACAGCAGACGTAGACGTTCTAGTAAATGTACGTCGTCACTTACCCTTTTGTGCTAACTATAGCGACTATAGTCAACGAATTCTATCAGTGGTCACGGGCATCTGGAGCGAATTCACTTCCCAGGAGGAGTCGTTCTTGGCGTCCTGTGACCGGAGTTAACCGTAGCTATTAAACAGTACTCTCGCAGCGGTGCTTTCCCAAGTCACTTTTCCTTTTGTATAATGCCTAACTCCTTCTTTTGTCTCCCTCCCCCATACCATCTCGCAGGGGCCTTCAAACTATACGACGTCGACAACGATGGATTCATCACAAGAGACGAGATGTACAACATCGTAGATGCCATCTATCAGATGCTGGTAAGGAAGGGGCGACCGCCTGTAGGAGGCGCTCCTTATCCTTTCTTCGTCCCAACCCTGGACAGCCGTCGTTAGTCATTGTCGCGGAGAGCCGCCGCTCATTTGATTCGCGCAACAAATGCGCCATCGTTAATCAGACGACGTCGTCGCCACCACCACCGGTGGCCTCGTAATAGCCGTCGTCCGGTGGTAGCCATGGTGTTCCCGTGCAGTGCACGCAGACTGACCGACGTTTGCGTCTCGCCCTGCCTTCTATGTACAAAAGACATCGGGAAGGTCACCCCGACTGTGTGCCTTCGGGTGACAGACGTGGCCATGGCTTGCTCAATGGCCTTTTTTTTCATTTCGGTGTTGTATAATGGCTAAGAAATGCAGGATAATCCGTGAAGGCAGAACGAAGTCGCTGCAAATAGTTGTCCCTGGTTTAGCGATGAGTGAAGGTCGGCGTATCCTTTTGTTTTTCCTTATTTCGTTTGGTACAAACTGCTGCTATCGCTAGCGCTATAAGGCGTCTCGAAACGCGCGATTTTGCCATCTGTTTCCATTTAGTTAAGCGTTCACGAAGCGCTGCTGATAGACAATAAAACAAAGTTCGCCTCTTCCAAAGGATGGAGAAGTGGACGTGATTTTCATAACATCATAATGTGATACGCCAGCTAAATAAACAAATAATTGCTAGGGACGTAGCTGTAGCCAGGGCTATTATGGAGCTCTAAAGCGTTCGACGTTGCGTAGAAAAGGCGCACTTTTCATTTGCACGTAGCGCAATTGTCGGAAACACCAGAAATGGTTGCTTGTCTCACCCGAATAACTAAGTATGGCACAAGCTTTACTAAAAACTGAACCCTTCTTGAGTGAATATCTATTGTCTTCTACGGTGAGTACTACAGCCTACCGCGGGAATGCTTCACTAATCGCCGAGCTCGAAGGAAGCGGGCATAAACGTTCTACCAATAAAACTACTAAAGCAAACTACTTAGCAGTGGCTAAGGATGCGGCTGAACCAAAAACTGCGAAAATGATGGGTTTCAAGCCGGCGAAGACCAACACCGTCGCTTTCATTTGGTGCAGTACGTGAAAAGGGCCAAGATGCTTTGCCGATGGAAAAGGCCTAGTTGCTGAGCACGAGATTGCCAGACGAGATTCCGAGGCCAAGAAAAGGGTCGAGCTCTGCCCACTCAGTATAGGCGTTGGTAGTGTTCGGCCTCTTCTTGCGGCCACCGGCAAGAACTCCAAATAATCGGCATCGCTTCCAGCGTCACTCCTATAGACGCAACGCTGAACCTGCCCAGATGCGAAAGAGCATGCAGAAAATTTCGGAAACCCGCCGTGGTTGCCCAGTGGCTATGGTGTTGGGCTGCTGAGCACGAGGTCGCGGGATGGAATCCCGGCCACGGCGGCTGCGTTTCGATGGGGGCGAAATGCTGGAACACCCGTGTACTTAGATTTAGGTGCACGTTAAAGAACCCCAGGTGGTCGAAATTTCCGGAGTCCCCCACTGCGGCGTGCCTCATAATCAGAAAGTGGTTTTGGCACGTAAAACCCCACAATTCTTTTTTTTTTCTATTTCGGCCCACATCCTGCCGCGGTCGTGGCGTAGCAAGCAAGCAGGGAGAAGCCATCGACCGTCACTGCAGCGCTTCAGAGTGCAGCCGCGGCGGGAATAAGAGTCGGAGCATAAGAGCCGCCAGCATCGGCGGCCAAAAAAGAGCCCCGCATACTGCAGCGCTGTGACACGCGCACGAGTCGACACGCATGCTTGCACGGATCATGAAATCTTATGCACAACGTGCTTCGCTCCTCGCCTTTCCGAGGCTTGGTTTTTCTGTTGCTCTGTTTACTTTGTCGTTTCTTTTCTCGCGATTTTCCACGCACCGGGTATTAAATTACGTCTGCTAATGCGTAAGTCCTGCGGTTTGATGTCCCAAAACTTCACAGCTGGTTATTGGGGTGCTGTTACGGAGAGCTCCAAGGTAATTTTCATCACCTGCAGTACTTTAACGTGGGCGCGCCCAGAGCACGGTCAGGAATCGAACTATGCAGTGCCACAACATGCATAGCCGCTAAGCCACCGTAAGCGTAAGCACGGATAACGGTTGGTACAAACGAAGAGTGAACAACGCAAGATACATGGTGACGAGAAGGAATAGATTGACGTGGTGTCGATGGTACTTGTTCACTTGGCTCACTTCCTGCCGTCATGCTTCATGTAGTACTTGAATGCGAACCTATCAAGGGGAGGTGAGCCAATCTGAGCACGAAAACGTGTCTGACGCAGGTACTTGCTCAACATTCTTTTGCGAAATATTATCCCGCAAGAAGTTTCGGAACACCAAGTTCCAGCGATCTGAGCTCATATGGTTGAACAGCACGTTCGCCGCCGTACTCTCGTGGCAACGCGTCTCTTACCGAAAGCGGTTGCAAATGAACGCGATCTGATAGATTGAGACCCAGGGGAGACTACGTGTGCGCTTGCGGTAGCGCGCTGCGAAGGCGACATTTCATCGCTTGCCAGAAACGACCCTCTCACTTCCGGTGGCGACTTGGTGCTGTGACTGGCGTTCCGTCTTCTCGCCTCCTCTGCACACACTGCTGGTTTAGAATAAATCATTCACACGAATGAATTACAATGAAGAAAACGTGCTGCCCGTCGTTTCAGTTATGCCGCCGTCGTCGACGTTATCGTGTGGCATCATCAGGCGACATCCCAGACTCGTGCGTAGCGAATTAGATGTAATCATTTAATGTTTTCGGTATTTGTGTAATTGATCGATTACTTTTTTTTGTAGGCGAGGCTCACAGTAATTGACTTTTTTCAGTAACCAATCACACGTAACCATTGAGTTTCACGCAATAATCAGTAGAGGAAACTCTGGCGCTAGTGTCTCCGGGAGCTGCCATGGGAGCAGGTTGAGCCAGCATGGGATGTATGGGAAGTACATGGATCTGCCTAAACTTCGTCCTTCTGGCTTCAAACGGCTCCGTGACTTTGTAAGCTCATCATTTTCAACAATGTACTGCGTAATAAATAATTAAATAAACGTTATTAAAATTGTCCGACGGCAGGATTCGAGCACAGGACCTCTAGCACCGACTCCCTATATTGAAACCATTACGCCACGGACGCATGCATCGATAAGCTACATAGAACTCTTATGAATTTATCGCGGGCAAGCAAGTGCCTTGAGACGCATGGCGCGTTTCTATTTGACCACCTCGACAGGCTGAACTGTTGCAATTAGTAGCGATCGTGCGTGTTCGCAGTGTCTTCTGCACTTAGAAAAGTATAAGTTGCTCTGAAATTTACGACAATGAAAGCATGCAAAGCGTAATAAACGACTCCACAAGAACGTCTGAATCCGCAACCACGAAGCTCAGACAAATCCATGACTTCCCATCATTCCCATGGTGGCTCAACAATTGCAGCGCCAGAATACCCTCTGGCATGTTGTGTTATGGTTCGATATCGATGGCCACTGCGGACGTTGCTGCCATGAAATCACCTGCGGACGATTTTTTCGGCTTGTCATCGGCCATACCGAGAGCAGCGATGATGATGATGATGATGATGATGATGATGATGATGATGATGATGATAGCAACTTTATTGTACCGCCGGATAAGGAGGCCCCTACTCCCCGTCCCCGGCACACAGGCCTTGGGGACGGGGGACGGAACCTCCGCGATTAGAAGCAAGCAAAGAGGTCTTGACTCTTCGCGGCTTCCTCCGCCAGGCGGATGGCGTGTTGCTGTGGAGTAGGGTCCTCGCTCCGCAGCAGGGCTTCCCAGGCCTCTCTACAATTTATGTTTGCTTTAGCCCCTGGTGAGCTAGCGCATTCCCAGATTATGTGATCGAGGGTCCCTCTCGCCCCACAGTGTTTGCACTCATCGTTTTCTCTATCATGCATAACATAGTATGCCCAGACCGGGTTTACGAAGTTCCCAGCTTGCAGGCGCCGCCATGCGACTGCCTCTCTATTGTTTAGACTTTTATCCGGTGGTGGCACCAGTCTCCTGCGTAGCCGATAATTTTCGACAATCTCCGTATAATTTTGCAGACGCTCGTCCATGTTCCGGCAGTCGGGCGGTTCCACAGCCACCCGGAAGTAGAGAGCTCGGGCTAACTCGTGGGCCGCCTCGTTGCCAGGAACGGACGTGTGTGCAGGGGTCCAAATTAGGCTAATTTTTCTGTTCAGCCGTCTACTGGCCAGAACCCTTGCCGCTTCCGGCGAGATCCTGCCCTTTCCAAAATTCCAGATGGCCGTTTTGCTATCGCTAATTATGAAATTTGCTTCCGTTCCCACGCAAGCGAGCGCTATCGCAACTTCTTCAGCCGTTTCCGAGTTGCGGCTTCTAATGGCGGCGGCCGATACGGGGGCACCTCGGCCGTCGACCACCGAGGCGATCGCCGCACCCGACTTGACACTTGCCGCGTCCACGTACGCAACCGACTTACTGTCCATTGAATCAAAGCGTTTGATTAGTGCTTCTGCTCTTTTTTCCCTCCTCTCCGTGTTGAATATGGGATGCATGTTACGAGGGAGGGGGGGAATGATTATATTTTCTCGGCAGTCCAGCGGGATGTTTGTCTTGCCTCGTAGTCCCCTATCTGTTTGCAGGCCTACCATTTCGAGGATAGCTCTGCCCGTGGTCGTTCGGCTTAATCTTTCAAGCTGCGAAATTCTGACAGCCTCCGCTATTTCGTCCCAGGTATTGTGCACTCCCATAGAGAGGAGCTTTTCTGTGGAGGTGGTAATTGGTAAGCCTAAGGCCCTCTATATGCACCGTCGGATGAGCGAGTCGAGTTTCCTCTTCTCCTCTGACCTGATGTTTAAGAAAGGCGTAGCATAGCACACGCGGCTTATTACGTATGCTTGGGTTAGTTTAAGCAAGCTTCTTTCCTTCAGGCCTCGTCCTTTCAGCGCGACCCTTCTAAATATGCCAAGTGCTTGCGTGGCAAAGCCCTCTAGATTTTTGATTGTCCCATCATTATATCCGTTTTCCTGTATGAAGAGTCCTAGGATTCTGATTTGGTTAACCTTTGGGACTGGTTTCCCCTCTATTTTAATGTCAAATTCCGAGCTACGCTTGCACCGGAGCGACTTTGGGTTGTAGACGAATAACTCCGATTTTTGTGGTGAGCATGAGAGACCCCTACTGGCAGCATAGTCCACGACAGTGTCCGCCGCCGCCTGCAGGCGCTCCTCGATGCTCGCATCGCTCCCCTGGTTGGTCCAGAGGGTGATGTCATCCGCATAAATACTGAAATTGAGCCCCTGTATGCTTCTCAGAGCTTCGGGGAGGCCCCTCATCGCCACGTTGAAGAGGAACGGGGACAGAACCGAGCCCTGCGGCGTGCCCCTGCTTCCTAATTTCAGTGTTGGAGATTTAATATCTTGGAACTTCATGCAGGCAGTTCTGTCTGACAGAAAGTCCTTGACATAGTCGAATGTTCGCGCGCCTACCCCGATTTCTCGGAGACCGTGGAGTATCGCTTCGTGTTTAACATTATCAAAAGCCTTTGTCAAGTCCAGGCCGAGGATTACCTTGGCGTCTCTAGAACGTGAGTCGATTATGTCATGTTTTAGTCGGAGCATCACGTCCTGCGTACACAAGCCCGGTCGGAAACCGATGATCTCGTGAGGCCACAGGTCGTTCTGCTCCATAAAGTGCGTCAGTCTGGTCTGGACTACGCGCTCCATCAATTTCCCCATGCATGAGGTTAGGGAAATGGGTCTTACATTTTCTAGTTTAGGGGGTTTGCCCGGCTTTGGAATTAGGATCACGTTTGCCATCTTCCACTGGCGTGGCAGGTGGCCTTTAGTCCAAATTTCTTGCATGTACTCCGTCAGAGCGCTGATGGAGGCATCGTCCAGATTTCTTAGAATTTTGTTTGTTATCCCATCAGGGCCCGGGGCTGATTTGGTTTTTAGTCCCAATATTACTGCCCTTACCTCCGCCTCCGTGATGGGTGCGTCGAGCTCCTCATTGGGAGCTCCGTCGTATTCCGGGAGGGGGGTGCTATGCGTATCGCCAATGTACATGGTGATCAGTTTGTCCATAAATTCCACGTCTGTACCCTCATACGCGTGCCTGGCTTTTAATAATCTAATTCCCGATAGGGTTTTCGAATTAGTCGGATCTAATAGGTGTCTCAGCAGACCCCACGTTTTGGAAAGGCTCATGCCCCTCTCCATCTCGTCGCATCTGCTGCACCAATTCTGTTCGCATAATTTGATCGCGTAATTTTCAATTTCTTTGTTATGTCTAGCAATCCGCCTTCTAAGATTACGGTTCCATTTTTGCTTCTTTAGTCTGCGCTCCATACCACGTTTTGCCTCCCACATGTGAAGCAGTTTGCTATCTATTATTTCCGGGGCATCGTCCCCTTCAATCGTCTTGGTTGCCTCTTCAACGTGACGCGCGATGGCCTCCGTCCATTTCTCTATGTTTGTGATTTTCCCTATGGCAGCTTTCTCTCGCTTCTCCCTAAATAATCCCCATTCGGTGATCCTCGGTTGACGCACACGACGCGTCTTCACCCTTTTTGTAAGGATCGAGGCCAGAACGAAATGATCACTTCCGAAATTGAGCTCCGAGCTTTTCCAATTCAGATCTGTCATATTTTTTGAGAAGGTCAGGTCAGGGGAGGTGTCTGCGCACACGCTGTTACCCACCCTGGTCGGACAGCTAGGGTCCGTGTGTAGGGTGAGTCCTAGCTCGGGCGCGTCCTCCCATAGCTGCCTACCTTTTGGATCTTGTTTAGCGTAACCCCATTCCGGATGCGCTGCATTAAAGTCACCTACTATTAGCAAGGGATTAATCCCGGCTGCCTGAATAGCTTTGCGAAAGAGGGCCCTGAATCGCACATTTCTCTGCTGTGGAGTGCTGTACAAGTTTAATAGGAACACGCTCGGCTCCTCTTTTCGTCCCGTAATAATTTCCAGAAGCACTGCCTCAATGTCTCTCGAGTTGATTTCGTGCACGATTGCCGCAATATTCCTCTTAATGAACGTAGTGACGCGAGATTTCTCACCCCTGTCACTTGAAAAAGCTTGGTATCCCGAGAGTTGTGCTGCTTTGCCCGTCTCCTGCAGGGCTATAGCTAGCGGTTTCTCATCTAATAGCGTCAAGTACTGTTGCACTAACGCTCGCTTGCGTTGGAAGCCGCGACAGTTCCACTGCCAGATTAAAGACTCACTTTGCGCGCCTCTGGCCATGTTGGAGCTGGTCGAGTTGTTCCTCCGCTTTTAGTTGCCATTGTCCGATGGCTACTAATTCTGCCCTTTGCTTTTGTACTTCACCCTTAAGGGCTTGGATCTGGCTTTGAGTCTGCTGTATTGCTCCCATAATTTGGGCCATGAAAGAATCAAATTTAGCTTCGATTTTGGCTTCTAATCGTTTCTCTAGTGCCACCAACGGATCAACGTCTTCTCCTTTGCGTTTCATTGGGGGTGGTCTAGCCGATTCGGTAATCATATTTTCCTCCTCTGGTGCCACAGGCTGCATAGGAGTCGCAGCCATAGTGACCGGGCGGGTTGGTTTCGATACCAATTTTGGTTGCGCGTTGTGGGTGGAGGGGGACCCCGTGCACGCCTGTGATTTTGATCTATGCAACTCTTGAGTGAGCTTATTAATGACCTCTTTAAGCTCCCCAACCTCTTTCCGTAATTTATCGATCTCCTCATCTTTCTTATCTTTTGCCTGGGAAACTCCACTGCCAAAGCTTACATTGTTTCGGTCCCTGCTCTGCTTCCGCTTCTTAGTCCATGGGTTCGCCGGGTCCCTGGAGCTTGATCTCCCCCTTTGTCTGGATCCGGAGCGGCCCCTGGTGCGGGACCGCGAACGGCCACGCTGCTGGTGCCCTCCGGTGGTCTCTTCCAGCCTCGGAAAGGAGTCGGTTCTGACGCGAAAGTCCTCGTTTCCGCGCCTGACCTTGGAACAACCCCTGGGATTCACCTCGGCAGTCGCTCCGGCTTGCTGCTGCTTTTGCTGCTGTAGCATGTTGGTCTTTCGTTCCCACTGCCTCTTCTTCACCTCGTAAGGAACACGGTAGAGTTCTCTGTATTTTCTGTCACCGAGCGGGTGTCCTTTCCCGCACAGTTGACACTTGGGTTCACATAAATGGTCTTGTGGTGGTTGTTCCATGCCACAGCCACGACACTTCACATTCGCGGGGTCCGGGCAGACGTCCTCGCGGTGTCCGAGCCGCCCGCAGGCGTTACAAACTTCGTACTTCTTGCGGTAGATTACGCAGCGTTGCGCCACGGGCGTAAGTCTCACCCACCGCGGCACCTCTTTGTCTTCGAACAGTATTAAAACTGTCCTCGACGTTCTTCCGAGTCGTCGTACTCCCAGGACCGGGGGATTCCCGTAGATTTGCAGCCTTTTCAAGATCTCTGCGTCCGAGAAGGACAAACGGACTTCATGCCCGACGCCTTTTCCGCAGTCCTCCGGCATAGCGACGTACGTAGTCATTTCAATTTTTTCCCCTTCGAACACGAGGAGCTTCAAGTCGGCGTACTTTCGCTTCCTTTCCGCGCTGATGGTAGCGACGAGAATGGAATGTTGCTTCACATTCATCAGGATGACGTCCTCTCCGGCGGCGTCTGGACTGACGCCAGCCTCCCTAAGTATTACGTCTGCCAAATACGCACTTCCGTATTTCATTAGACGTACGAGACCGCCGTGCGGCCTCATGACTACTTTCTCGGCGCCGTCCGGAAGTCGGGCAAATTGCCTTTCAACCGACTTAGCCGCCATCTTCCTCCCTGCGAGCTTCTCGGCGGCTCGCTGCCGTTCCATATGTCGTGCCTCGTTGTTCACTAGGGGGGCCGCTTTTCCTTTCTTCTTTCTAATGTACCATTGCCCCGGCACGTTCAATTCTTCCGGATCGATCTCCGTACCTTCTACGGTCTCCATCATAGTCTTCAAGCTGCGCCTCCACCGCCGCCGCCGCCGGTGGCTTCCCGTCGCTATGCCGAGCCTTAGGCTTAGCTCACCATGCAGCGCGTCGAACGCTTCAAAGTCTCAATATCGTGGGAAAACGAGGGCCCACCTTGGAAAAATTGATATCCTCGGTGTCCGTTCGTCGAGTGCTGTTGATTCCAGCTAGAAGCCAAGACCGTCGAATCCAACTTGTGCTTGAGCGGCCGTTGTCGACGGAGCCCATCGAACGCACGTCTGCTCGAGCGATCGTAGTCGTCTTCCCTCCCGAGAGCAGCGAATACGGCGGCTGACGTGCTATTGCGCAGCGGTCTGCTCACATTTGTTTTATCGAGCACCTTCCATGTCACTGTCCATCCTTTGACGCTCAAAGACATACTTTACAAGCGAAACTCAATCTGCTAAGCAATAGAGCGCTCTCACAAGCAAAGATCCTTGGACCAGGGCCTACGCGTGCTTGCATGCAGAAGGCCTCAAAAGCCCTGCAGCATTTCTAGGACACTGGATTGTATGAACGCTCGTGACAGTGGAGATTGACCATTACGATTGACATTCGTGACTGTGAATGAGTGACTATTATTTTTTCTGTTCTCTCCTTATCTGTTCTTCCCTTTCCCCCTCCCCAAGTGTAGGGTAGCCAACCGGGCACGTCCTTGATTAACCTCCCTACCTTTCCAGTCTCTCTCTTTCTCTCTCTCTCTGGAAAGAAGGTAAGGCGTGTCGACACGGACACAAGAGAAAGAAAACCAGACAACACAAACGCTAACTGCCAACTGAAGGACGCACTGTGGCGGGAAAGAAAGTGGACACAAAACTTACATGCACATGCTCACGTATGGTAGAGCCACCTAGATAAGTTTTGCCTAATTTCTTTTCCACGACAGTGCGCCCTTCTTTTGATAGTCGGCGTTTGTGTTGTCTGGTTCTGTTCCCTCGTGTCCGCGTCTGCAAGCCGTACCTCCTTTCACGATGAATCCTTACCAACTAGCTCAACTTTCTGTAGTTCTCACCTTTTCCTTATACACGCAGCTGTGCTATTATAAGAAGACGCGAAAAGCTCCCGCAATATCCGGCGCCAACGACAGTGTCCACCATGTGGGCTAGAAGTATATACCTACGATACGCTCCCTTTCTGTTAAAAGGCTATCAGTTAGATGTAAGGCATGCATTTCCGACCAAGAAGTAATCTGTTATCTCTATTCTAAGTTAGCTTCCTTGTCAACTAGGTTATAGTGGTTTGTCGTACACACGCTACGTCTACTTTCGAGAAAGTGTGACGAGATAGAGGTAAAAAAAGTGGGAAAGGAGAGAAATGCAAGGACGTCAGCCAGACGGTATCACGTCCGGTTTGCTATCCTACGCACGGGGAAGGGGGTTATGGTGTCGGGAAAAAAAAAACACTAAGGGTAGTGTTCAACCGGAGGTGCACAGTCGGTCACTGGGGTACTTCGGTAACTGCAGCAATGCAAGTGTCGCATTCTCATCTTGTGGCGCATGGGGCAACTGTCCAAGAAAGACCTTTGTGAGCGAGAATGATCTCTACTCGAGGAGATCGAACGCGGCACGGAGACGAAGGCGCACGTCATCGTAGCGGGCACAGGCGATGATGAGATGTGCGATGGACTGCTCACACTCACAACCGTCGCATTAAGTTGTCCCCCCCCCCCCCCCCCCCCCCCGATCCTAACGTCCAAGTATACGAATAGATCGCAGCAGTGTATGCGACACATGTGCATCGTCGATCGTCCTTTAATGTATCCAATGTAAGACTGCAGACATTGCCTACAGGGATGTGCGTGGCGATCAGTGCACGTTTCGGCGTCGGGGCAGTGAGGAAGAAAAGTTGAGTATAGTTTCGAAGACTTGCAGACTGAAGTGCTCGTAAATGTTTTTTTTGTAAAAGCTATAAAGTAATATTCATGGCATTTAGTGTAAACAACTTACCTGTGCATATTCAAAGTGCTTAGACTGGCGGGAAGACGCTTTCCGGTGGTTATTGGTCGGCGCTGTGTCATTCCCCCGTATACGTGGGAAAATAGGGGAATAGTACATGCGCACGTATGGGGATTTCGCAGTTGATGACATAGCAAACATGAGAAATTGGGGCTGATTTCATTCATATACAAGGTATCGCAACTATCATTTAAGAGCGTGAAAGAAGCCTGCAAATGCACGCAAAATTGCTGTGCGACTGGCCGCTCGAGGCACTTTGCGTGTATTCACGAGCTTCTTTCACGCTCGGAAAAACACTTTTATGCAGCACCTATTCCGCAACAGAAAGCTGTAGCGGGAGTTGTTCGTTTAAATATATTTGAGAAGTTGATTAATTAGGACTAATTATCTAATTAGAAACAATGCAAGAAATAATATAAGTATCTCCAAGTGACGGCAAACAACATTACCTTGGCGCGGTCCAGCTACGTGGCATGCGCATATTTTTTAAATCCTGGTGCATGATAGTTGGAACACCCTGTATATGTTTTCATTCGTTTTCATATGCGTCTGCAGAATTAATATAACCATTTACCAAAGCTTTCCGCGCCCTGGATCGCGCTCACCGGAGCGCATTACAAAAAGCTTGAACTGTGTTCCCGCATCTGTATATATTGCAGATACGAGCGAAAGACTCCGGAAGCCGGGCCGTTACTGGAACTTTTTTTTTTTTTTTTTTTACGAATTCTTGCTTAAGAGGAAACAGGGAGAAGTGTTCCGAATTTTTACTCATATAACGATCGCATGAAACCAACAGACAACGAACGCAAGCACCTATAGCTAAAGAGAAGTTCAGCTTTTTTTTAAACTGCACTGTTTAACAACTGCCCATTTGCGATAACCCTGTTCTTCCTAATAAAGAGAAATGGAAATCAAAGTAGAAGAGAATTCAACTGGCTGCCAGTGGGAGTCAAACCCACAAGAGAGCTAGAGAGAGGTCAAAAGGGAAAGGCAGGGAAGTTAACCATGCTGAGCCCGATAGGCTATCTCCACTGGGGAAAGGGGATCGAAAGATGAGAAAAGAAATATATATATGAACTAGCGATAGAAATAGATTTCTCTTCGCCCTCAGGTGGGCGGCTTCCTCATTCCAGGAATCCATGGGGTCTCGCTGCCACCCTGGCCCGGTCTACCAACTTGCGCTGGTCATCAAGCCCTGGGCAAAACAGCATGGCCTCGCACAGTTTTTTCTTGTGCACACTTTGCACTGGTACACACACGATCAGTGGTTCATCGTTGAGTCAATAACAAACGGTCATCATAGGCTGGTGCATTTAAAGAAACGCAAGAGACTTCTTGTGGCTTTGTACATAGCAGACACACGAGGCCACAGTCCGAAGATCTTGTCTTCCGTTAAAGGCCTTTCATATAGTGCCCTAAAGCTGTCGGAAGGGCGATCCTCTCGTCTTCGTATGTCGGACAGTCACAGAGATGTTTGATCGTTTCTTCTACACCACATGCGCTGCAATTGCCACTATCCGCCATTCCACCTAGGAATGAGTAGGCGTTCGTGAAAGAAACTCCTAGTCGGAAGCAGCAAAATAGCGCTTCTTCCGGTCGAGGAAAACAGGGTAAAAGTTGTAACCTTATATGGGTGTCCATGGCATATAGTTGCCGGTCGGTGAACTCTGCTATATTCAGTTTTCTTAGTGATAATATGAGCGTGACAGTTGAGGTGCCGCCCAGCATCTATTCTCGCCAATGGGATCGAGATGCCTTCACGTTCTCCATATGCCTCCATATCCCTAGCTTGTCAGCACTTTCATTTCGAATGATCTTGCAGTACTCAGGTAGCCACTGAAATATTTTGTCGTGGCCTCTGTCCACCGCTTGATGGTAGTGTAATCGTATTCCTGCCACCAGTTGTTCGTGTAGGCCGCGGCGCAGAGCTGATAAGAGAGATTGCAGGGCTTCCTTTGAATCGCAAAATATAGACAAGTTATTTGGTGACTGTTGACGCGCGTAAAGCCCTGCGCTACGGAGGGTGATGAGTTTAGACCCTGTCAAGGTTGTGACATGGCTGATCATCAACTGCTTGTAGGTTGACGTCGACGGAATAACCATCGCACCAGTAGAGCTGGTTAGTCTAAGAAGCATCTGTGCAAATATGAATTCGATTGGAGTAGAAACCATGTAGTATATTTAGACCGGCAAGGCGCAGGGCACAAATCGGAGAGTCGGGCTGCTCTCCAACTTATGGAATGAAGAGGCGCACTTCTGCTTGCCGGAGGCAGCCCAAAGGACACGGTGATCTTGTTCCAGGCGTGAAATAGAATGGAGGAGAAGAACGGTATAGGAGGCTGCAATGGCTCGAAAGTGTGGCTTCAGCTTTACTTTCCGAAAGAGAAGCAAAGCGTTGAGACTGGAGTCGGGAAATGTGTCGAATATGAGTCCTAAGCGTATCTGTGGCGTAAATCATCTCCCAACTCACGGCCTTCGCATGACACGTATGATGTTCTACCAGTTCAGCATTACGGCTGTACCTGCATTCGCTTTTCTTCAATTTCGCCGTAGTGGAAATGTATGCGCAACAAAGCCATGGTAATATTAGACAGTGCCGCCCCCGGCCAAGTCCCCCCTGGAAGTGAAATATTTGTTAAAGTACAGGTGTCACGTAGTGCGTGTGGAAAACGATATGATCAATAAAAGAAAAAAGGGGCATCCACCCAATCGTAGCAATTGCTACAAAAGAAACCCCTACGGGTTCCCCGAAAGAAAAAGCCTCACTGTTGAAGAAAAATTCGTCCTGGTCCGGGACTCGAACCCGGAACCACTGCCTTTACGATGGTTGAGAGGAAGAAGTTGAGCCGTGCCCTAACGTCTTGCCACGCAGAAAAAGATACTCAGGGCCGCTCATAGAAAAATTTCATTTACCACTTAAACGAAAAGTTTTATGTAGCGTTTGAAAGAGTGATAATTGGTGGGAGGACGATGACGATAACAACGCATTGGCAACCACGACAACACGATGACTGCACATAAAAAAAAAAAAAAAAAACATTGCGATAGCTCACAGGTGAGATGAGTGTATATTGATTTTAGCTCATTAAATTGTCTTTTCTGTTACTCCTTTCCAAGGAAACGTGATGGTATACGCCATTAATGCCGCGAAAGCTGGAAGAAGTAACTCGTAAGCGACATCGCTGAGAAACGCGCGTCATGATTCACCTCTACCGGCCGAAACTATTATTTTCTTTTTCACTTAGCTAACGGCTGGGCTAATGCCACAGGCGCTGATCGCCTCATGCTGATGTTAACGTCTGCAATTACTTACGACTGTGGCAAACACTTCACGTGTTCTGTAAAGGCCTACTCGATCACTACTTAAGCGTACACGTGTAAACAACCTCTCCGAATCTCCTGTTATGTTGTATACCTAGATGCCATTAATAGCATGTCGCGTAATGGAAATATGGCTGCTTGGTGCCCAAATGCAACTACGCTGCGTCTAAGATGTATATGCATTGGGAAGCACAGAGCGCCAATAAGTGAATATTTTCGAACGATTAAAAGCATTAGCGAGTGTCGTAATTCCGCGAAAATATCAGGTTTGATTACAAAGCGGAAACTACGGTAAAGTGTAATAGGTGCTTAAAACCAAAGGCATATTTCTTCCAGTGAGATATATATATATAAAACTTTCCTGGCACGTAGTTATAGTGGCAAACAGGAGAATTAAAAGCTTTTGAATTCGTATCTCGAAAGGGGAGGAATACCGTAACCTATCAGGTCATGTAATGTGATAGGTTTACGTTCAGCCTGAAATGCATCAGAAGCGTTATCTCTGCAAAAGTATAGCAACCTAGACAGTTTGTGGAAAAGAGCTGTGCTGTCTCTCGCGATGTCTTTTATTACATACTATTGCGCTGAAAAGAAAAAGAATGAAATATTCAAATAGATGGCGTGTTACGGAGGGCCAACGCGCGATATTTTTTTTGGGACGCTGCGTCGACCGAGGAACGCCGTGCCTGCGTTACATTTTTTCCTGTATCGCTTCTTCGTAACTACTCGCCAAGCGGAATTCCATCATCGTGGCTGAATGTCTTTTACTGCGTTGCATATTGAGTTACCAACTTGTTGAGCCTTACTGGGTCAGGGTAATACAGCTGGTATAGAACATCGCTTGTCACAGTGCGCTCACTCTGAGCACGGTAAGCTTTATAAAAGTGCATGTTCATTGATTCCATATCTTACGGTGGAAGGAAAGCGCTCTTTAACCGGTATATTATTAACAGCTGTGCAGGTTTGGTTGTTTTGTCTATCTTTGTTAGGTCTAGAGGTAACGTAGATGGTACTAAAGTTTATGCGGACGGCGTACACTTCCGCGTTGGGAGTGAGGCTATGTGCATGCATGCTTCGCCATCACACCTGGAGCCGCTGTTATACCAATGGTTTCCTCCCTTTAAATTTGACTCCGATTGATGCCGCCTTTGGGCCACGTGAAAAAAATGCTCGAGATGCGCAAGCTCTGTCTGATATTATCATTATTTAGGATAAAGAGCGCCAGTTGCCTGTAAAATGTGGAAACGTGTACGTTTACAATGTTACCGGTTTTGAGTGCACGCGCAGGAAGCGCCGGTATACATGCGATGCAGGCAAGATGCTCTCTGACTCATTGCGATGGCATTTGGTCCCCCAGCGATCACACAGCGGCGCAAGAAGGTCCGGCAACCACGCGGTCAGAGTATAGCATGTCGATCGCTGAGTGCGGTCCATAATAATGAATTCGGCCAAATGAACACTTATTCGGTGAAACGGAACACACGATTAAGGCATAATTAAGTGCTTGAATTTACTTGCACGCGTTGCGTAGTAATGAAATCGCAAGCTACGTACATACTATGCGAAATGTAGACAACAAACAGCAAAGTAGAAGAGCATAATTCGTAAGTGCTGAAAAAAAATTGCTCTAGTCACTGAAGTACACCATCTGTATTGAATGTGCCCCGAGGCAACGAGTTGCGGTGAGATATTGTTTGCGGGGAAAGAAGGAGGGTTTGAAAGAATTGGTACGTGCAAAAACGGGCGTTAACCTGCAGGGATGATGCTGTCTTGCAGGCCGCGTTGGCGATGGCAGCGAGTGGTGGATAGGATTATATTTCAAAACACCACTGAGCGAGTCATGCAGAAGTTCCATTCTAGCTAGTTTCCTACGAAATTATATAGACGGTAAGTTATTCGATTTAATTAGTTGGTTTGGAGAATCAGAACGGGAATACCAATTATCTGTAAATCTAACTGCGAGTCTCTGCACTAAAACAAATATCGAAATCGGTTTTAGTAAATGGGTCCCTCTCAGTACAAGCATATTCCAACTGAGAGCGCATGAGTGTATTATACGCAAGCAGCTTAACGGACGACGGACAATGTTTGAGCTTGTGGCGAATTAATCCTAACTTGGGACGTGCAGGAGCGCATATCGAATCAATGCAAGATGACCAACTGAGACGGCTAGTGAAAGTAACGCCGAGGGAATTAGAACTTTCTGTCTGGATGAGATAAACAATGCTAATTGAACAAACGTACTTGAGGCGCTGTGTGTGCGTGTGCGTGCGCGTGCGCGTGCGCGTGCGCGTGCGCGTGCGCGTGCGCGTGCGCGTGCGCGTGTGCGTGCGCGTGCGCGTGCGCGTGTGCGTGTGCGTGTGCGTGTGCGTGTGCGTGTGCGTGCGCGTGCGCGTGCGCGTGCGCGTGCGCGTGCGCGTGCGCGTGCGCGTGCGCGTGCGCGTGCGCGTGTGCGTGTGCGTGTGCGTGTGCGTGTGCGTGTGCGTGTGCGTGTGCGTGTGCGTGCGCGTGTGCGTGCGCGTGTGTGCGTGCGCGCGCGCGTGTGGGTGTGGGTGTGGGTGTGGGTGTGGGTGTGGGTGCGCGTGCGCGTGCGCGCGTGTGGGTGCGCGTGTGCGCGTGCGCGCGCGTGTGGGTGCGCGTGTGCGCGTGCGCGCGCGTGTGGGTGCGCGTGTGCGCGTGCGCGCGCGTGTGGGTGCGCGTGTGCGCGTGCGCGCGCGTGTGGGTGCGCGTGTGCGCGTGCGCGCGCGTGTGGGTGCGCGTGTGCGCGTGCGCGCGCGTGTGGGTGCGCGTGTGCGCGTGCGCGCGCGTGTGGGTGCGCGTGTGCGCGTGCGCGCGCGTGTGGGTGCGCGTGTGCGCGTGTGCGTGTGGGTGCGCGTGTGCGTGTGGGTGCGCGTGTGCGCGTGCGCGTGTGCGTGTGGGTGCGCGTGTGCGCGTGCGCGTGTGCGTGTGGGTGCGCGTGTGGGTGCGCGTGTGGGTGCGCGTGTGGGTGCGCGTGTGGGTGCGCGTGTGGGTGCGCGTGTGGGTGCGCGTGTGGGTGCGCGTGTGGGTGCGCGTGTGGGTGCGCGTGTGGGTGCGCGTGTGCGTGCGCGTGCGTGCGCGTGCGCGTGCGCGTGCGTGCGCGTGCGCGTGCGCGTGCGTGCGCGTGTGCGTGCGTGCGCGTGTGCGTGCGTGCGCGTGTGCGTGCGTGCGCGTGTGCGTGCGTGCGCGTGTGCGTGCGTGCGCGCGTGCGTGCGTGCGCGCGTGCGCGCGTGCGCGTGTGCGCGCGTGCGCGTGTGCGCGCGTGTGCGTGTGCGCGCGTGTGCGCGTGCGCGCGTGTGCGCGTGTGTGTGTGACCCGCATGAAGAGTCTTTTTTTAACTTCATAAACAAGTTGATCATTTCTGCAAGTAACCGCTTTGAACAATAGGCAATCGTCTGCAGACAAGCGAATATTGACGCTCTCGTGCACACATTCAGTCAAATCATTATTATAAATTAAAAACAAAAGTGCCCCAATCACACTCCCTTGCGAGACACCAGAATTCAGACACAGGACAATAATATTGGCCTTCATTATCAACAAACTGCCCGCATTTCGAGGTATGAGCGGATCTATTTAATTAAAGCACCTGTAAGTCCAATATTCTTCAGCTTAGTGATTCGACAAGGATGAGAAACTACGTGAAATGCTTTTTTTGAAATACAGAAAAGTGTCGTCAACTTGACCACTCTTGTCCTTGACAGACGCGAAGGCATTGAACCGTAGAAATAGGCCGAGTTGTTGTAAAGTCTTTTTGAAAGCGAAGTTCAACGGGTGAAAGCGCGTCGCACTATTGAAGGTAATCTCTGGTGTGATTTGAAATGATATCCTCTAAAAGTTGATATGACCAGCAGGTTAGGGAAATTGGTATGTAGTTTGTTGGGTGGGTATGATCACCTTTATAATTATAAAAAAAACGGTTCGACTCGGGCTCACTGCCAGTTCGAAGAAACAATGGCACGAGAAATTGACTAAGGAAAAATGATAAGAAACCAGGCAAGGAATTTCGCTTAACGGCGAAGGAAAGCGTTAGGTGTATGTTATCTGGTCCACACGACGCTTTTGACTTAAGCTCTAGTAGCATGTGAAAAGGACCTTCATAAGTCATCATTTCCGGATTTACGTCAGCCGTGCTTTTTGTGTGCGGCAACTGTTGTGCAGCAGGAGTTGAAAATAGACAATGCAAGCACAAATTAAATGCGGTAGCTGTTTCGTTTATGTCCCTAAGCAACTTCTGGTCGAATTTGATGTGGTCGATCATCTTACGTTCATTTTATTAAAGATAGCTCCAGAACTTTCCAAAATCGTTTTTTTATAAACTGTGGAAAAGTATGAGAGTAATAACTTTGTCTACTGATTTGAATGTTATGTACAAATGTTTGCTTCAATTTCAAGCACATTAAAGAATTAGTCATAGTGTTCTGTAATGTTTCATTTCGCGTACCTGATACATTGTCTCGAGTGACCCATGTGTTTTTGCCAGCTGTAAGCTTATTCTTATTTGTAATGACATTAGTCATGGCGTAATGACAAATATATTTAAATTGATTCCACGGGTAAAAAACAGTGTTGCCGGTAAATTTGCCATGAGCAAGTTCAAGGAAATCAAGAATGCATTCATCATTAGCCCTAGATAAATATATTTTTTCATTCTTTTCTCGCGAACTGTAGCACCTGAATCACCAAGGAGACATTAAAAGAACAAGTTTATCATATGACAAACCATTTTCTACTGTAACGGCCACGTCACAGAGTTATTTACTGTAGAAAACAAGATCAAGAATTGACGATCATGCTCCCTGTAGCCACATATGGGTTTGAACTGCCTGTGCGAGAATGGAAGCCAGCGTTGTGTCAAAGATAATGGAGCCTTAAGACGATGGTTACGAAATGCAGCGTATCTCTTGAATAATCTTCACTTTTCTTTCTTCTTTTGTTGATGCAGGACGTCGCATTACTTTTCAGGCTGCTTTAGTAGCTCGTTACGCCAGTGTGATTTCTTTTCATTTTTTTTCTGAATGACTATATTCTACTTACGCATTTGCATGTCTTCTAACCATCATCGTTATGTTGCTTAGTTCAACTCATGTTCACGAACAAAAGTTAACAAAGCTGTTATGTCGTTACTGTTCAACAGTCCCTTCATCCCAACCTTGCTTTTAAGTGCAACTGGAGCTCCTCTACATTTTTGTCGTTTCAGCAAGATCTCTGTGATGCTTCATGTTCAATTTCGCGTTATTTCTTTCTTTAACTTTTTTTTTTGTGATGTCTCCTTTCTGCGCAGGGAAACCAGACGAAAGAAGCCGAACAAGAGGAATCCCCCCAGGAAAGAGTTGACAAGATATTCGACCAACTAGACAAAGTGAGCATCTTTTTGTTCTTGCCAGCATAAGGCGGTTCTTACGAGCTCATAAAGCCCATGCTTCTTTATGACAGCTTATGAATGGTGACTCTTTTACTGAACAGCATTAACTTCATACGAACGGAAGGCTGGTATCTTGCGGCCGCTGTAGAGATGACGGCAACCAAATTCCTAGCAATAGCTTTGACTGACAAAGCTGTACCTCAAAACGCTCATAAGATGATTACAGTAGCACCGCTAATCACTTTCATAATGTAGAGTGACCAGTTTTTTTAACCATCGAGTCCCCCAGTGTCGACTCAAGAAGCGCTGTGTAAAGAAATATCGAACGACATTGATGGTGCGATGACATTCCCTATAGTAAGACGTCTCATCAGCTGACATGACCTTGTTTAACACCAATGGGTCTTACGGGGTCATATTTATGGTGTTTTCCGGCGGGCGAACAGGAATATTTCAAAGCACTTTGAAAAGCTTCTTCATGAGGCCTCGTGTGGGCCTCGGTAGTTCCGCCAAAACCGGCAGGGGCTTGGCGAGAGCTGTCTTGTAACAGTTGTAAGCTCTCCTAATCGCGCAGAGGAGATCAATCACGAATAATTTATATAATGTATACGCTTGTAGTTCACAGAACATTTTGCATTGCTGGAGGAACTGAGGCATAGAACGATTCGAATCAGTTTCCTTTTTTAAAATACTGCCTCTTAACTTGAATGACGGAATAGCTGCACGAAAGATGAATTACAGGCAAAGGTGGAAGCTGTAGTCCATACAGCTATTGCGCGGCAAAATTCTTTGTCGTATCCTCTTATGCGTATTTAGTCGTGTATCTTGCCAAAAAAAGAAAATAATGAAGTCTTGAGCGAAACAGCGCGCGAGTCCTTTCTTTTTTGCTCCTGGTATTGTTGCTCATTTCTGCCTCCCACTAACGTCATTTTCCTTGCGCATTGTTATCTATACATTTTTTCTGTCTCGTCTCCCCCAAACCTCCTTGCACAGAACCACGACAACCGGCTGACGCTGGAGGAGTTTCGCGAGGGCTCCAAGCAGGATCCGAAGATTGTGCAAGCGCTATCTCTTTACGCTCCTTGACACAACCTCACAGCCAGTCAGTCCATGCTGGTCCAGCCTCCCACGTTCGAGCTCAACTACTCCCACATCCCGCCCATCTACTGAACACCTTTCATTTATGAAGTCCGTGCTCTCGCTCTCGCTCTCTTTTTAAGCTTCTGTCGTGTTCTGTGTCTCCTTCTCGATTCTGCACTTGTATTCTCTCTCTCTCTCTCTCTCTCTCTCTCTCTCTCTCTCTCTCTCTATATATATATATATATATATATATATATATATATATATATATATATATATATATATATATATATATATAATATGTTTTGCATGCGTTAAAACTTTCAAAAGTAAGTGATACAGCGTGCTGGAAGGACATATAGTGTTAGTTGGTTTCGCTGCTGCGCCAGCAGGGTCTTTGAGTTCTGCAGCAGAAAACTTAAACACGGTGCTAGTCACCATTAAGTCTGTCTGTGTTTTCTAATCTGTTTTTTTTTTTTTACCTTTCAACACAAATATCATCGAACTCGCAAGGCGAGGAGGATATGGCTGTCACGGTCAGCACTCGGAATAACTATTTATTCTGCCTTATTTCTCATATTCAGTGTGTGACAACTTGCGTATAAAAATAGGCACAAAATGAGATAGAGCTGAGCCGTGGCGTGCGCAACGATCCTAATTGCATGCCGGTTTTGCTGCACGAGTGTCTTTCAAGTATTCTGAGGAGTGCGAGTAAGTAATACCAGTGTTCGTGCTACGTTTTCGTGATTCGTCTTTCATCAATTGCGATAGCTAAACCTAATTCACCCGATCTTGTACTGGTAGGCACTGTCTCAGTACGCTGATGCGTTCTTGTAGAATCGATGATTCATGAAGACTTGTGTGGCCTATGAGTAGCGATTGAGATCATCAAAAGCAAACAAGTAAACAAGAAAGGCCCTTTAATTTCTGGTCTACCTGAGTTGTCATCTCTTGTTTCCATAAAAAAAAAAGCGGGAAACAATATGGATGCTGGCCGTCTGATCCTTCCGGCACGCTGTATCCAGAAACTCTTCTTGCGCGCATTTTGACGTTCAGTTTTTCTGCCCCGTGACACCATTGAATCTGCTTTCGATGGCTTCCACCACGTAGTTTGCTGTGTAGAGAGTCACTCACCAATTCTCATACGCCTCGCAAACGGGCGCTCTCTTTCAGGGTAAATGCATTATGGAGCGGTTCACCTTGTCAAGCTGAAGCTATGTTTTTGAAACCATAGGCTATACCTTGCGGCGCACTGAGACACTGCAGGTGTCCTGCGGTTTTTAAGCGAAAAAAACTAGGGGGAATCTATGCATTTTTTTCATGATTCTCGGAGCAGCTTCACTTCCTCTCTCTCGCTCTACAAGACGTGCCAACCAGCTCCGTAGACGATTTTGCTAATCCATCGTTACCATGACTGTCACTCCGGTAGCGCCTGTGTCCCTCCGGAAATCACACGTGGCACGCACCTAAGGTGCGACCGCTCCCGTTTTTTCCACACCACTGTATTTAACTCGCAGGCGTCGACTCGCGGCACGCTGCTCCCATTCCATAGCTGACAATCATTCGACGCCAAAAAAAAAAAAAAACTCTCAGGCCCCCTGAGACGATCCCCGTAACAACTACCGACGGTAACATTTGTACCTAGACTAGCGGAGACAGAAATGATCTTACCTTTCGTCGCATCGGGCGCTCTTTCATGGTGAACGCTGAACGGCACAAATCGCTGACGTCATTACCCTGTGCGCCTCTCCCAGTTCCTATAATTCCTATAATGGTATGCATAAATAACTTCAGTGTTGCACTTAGAACCTTCCAGTATTTCTCGAAAATTATGTCTCCGTGTGTTTCTTTCTCTTCTTTTTTCTTTTGTGCTGTTGCGATCTTTCACGCATGTTTTCTTTGTGCCATCACCATCATCACATATTCCGCGTAGCGCGAACTCTCTTTTCACGGGGCTAGGACCGGCGTTTTCGACAACAGTGGACCAATGACAGACAAACAAACAAAACACCTGTTTTTTCTGCGCCGCTCGAAGCGGGCACATACCTTAATGACTGACTGGCTGTTGAAGTGACAGTGTAAAGCTGCTAGCCGGAGAGATGATGATCTATAAACACTCTGACCAGACCCAACCGCGCGGCTGGATCGCGCGCACACACACGTGCGTTGTGGGCGGGGGGAAGCGGGTCGTGTTTCTGCGTAGCCACGAGGCGACGCATTAAAAAAAAAAAGCCAATCAAACAACCACCAGACTTCTGTACTCTCCGTCTCCCCTCCCTCGTGTTGCACGAGACACCTTCGTTTCGTTGTCGTTGCTCTCCACGGAGAGACTGATGAGAGCTGTACATAGAACGCGCGCGCGCACACACACACACAAACTGTACCACGTACCGCACACATGCCGCACTCGCGGCGAAACCAACTCCCGTCGGCAGATTGACCTGCACCGAGAGGTTGCGTGTATTAACTGCGGCTGCTCCGCACGCTCACACGGGCCGCCGAGCCTCAGCGTGACCCAGGAGATTACACCCGACAACAATTTCTGCCTGTCGACTTTGTATACATCCTTGCGCAGCGTCGTCGTCCTTTCTGTGGGGGTCACGTGGTGGCGACTGTTTTTTTTTTTTATTGATGATCTTATGCCACCCTGTACTTGTCCGAGGAGTGTTGTTGCGGTCGTTGCCAACGTTGCGCAGCTGTACGCTGTTGCGGTTTGGCGCGTAGTGCGTCCCCGCGATGGCGTTTTTTTTTTCTTTGAATGGCACACCCGCGTGCATTTTGACCACCTGTTGTACAGATGACTCGATATACCGCCGCCGTTACGATCACGCGCGCACTCACTTTTGACCTGTTCAAGAAGAGAAAAAAATCCTCATCTTGAGACTTAGAAGTCCATTTGTGCTTTCGTTTTCTTTTTATTGTTCTCTTTTTCTGACGTCGAGTGCACAGCCTGAATACGTTTGTTGAGGGCACAAGGGGAAAAAAAGAAGAGGCGCATATTCGTGAACAGTCTGGTTTTCTAGGCGTTCCACGTTACTGGATTTGGTTACGTGTGCAATCCAGAGCTTGACGCGATAAACAATGAATTCTTTGTCTAGTTTGGGCGAATCTAAATTAAATGTTCCAATCACAGCTGTAAGTTCAGCGCTCTGCTTGAAAATTATGGGGCATTAGAGCATAAGCTACCGGGAATACTCCTAATGCTTGAGGCTGCTTGAAGCCATGCAGGAAACTGAGCATAGAAGAGGCCTGTTACGCAGGTGCACGGGGCGCAGGGACACCGCTGATTGTGATCACTCGTATGATCGCGATTCCCATTAGGAGACGGCAGTTGTAGTTTCCACTCCATGTGGAACTTTATTTGGAGGCAAAGCTTAGTTTTCGGCTATCGCAGCTCACGGAAAGCACCACATTGCTTTGGTTCTAACACTCGTCCTACGATATATCTTGCCTTTACCCATAGTCAGTTACGTTACAGCTACTAGTCTTGGAGAAACACGTGCTCCACCTATCGGGAGCAGACACATTCGGGGTCGACTTAGCTGCGCCGTTTGATAGACATTCACAGGCGAATAGCGCGCGGTAGATGCAGTACGTATCCGTTTTGTGAAAATCAGTTAAGCCCGATGTTGTCGGCCCTAAGTTCGACGCTCCTACTCCGCTTTTGAAGAAATCGCCTTGCTTTCGAAAAAGAGAGAAATGAATGGAAACCAACAGCAAACAAACAAAAAATTACTGACTCGCAATTCATTTCGGCCTTCTCAGGCGAAAGAAGTTGTCTGCGGACAACCTAGTTTTTAGTCGTTCCCGCCGAGTGGGGAAGTGAGGAAAAGAGGCTCGATTTTGGGCGCCTTAGGGACCACTCTGGGAGCACAGAGATAGAGCATAAAGCACAGAGCACATACAAACGAGGCAGTCTAAGCCTCATACATTGTTTTACTCTGTCTGTTAACCTTTCCTCTTTGTTAATCCCACTGTGAGTTGGAGTTTTCTTGGTCACCACTAGATAAAACTACGTATTTGTCATCTGTAGCGTTGTCGTATACGTTTTGCTTGCGTTGTCAAAAAGCAAAATCATCGCCGTTCCGCAGCAAGTCTCAGCGCCTTTGCCAGACGAACTTATTCAGGCTTGCCAAAGACTCGTCCTATTCGGACCCATCGCTTCGCGTCCACCCCTTTTACTGGCATGTCGTCCAACCTCCCTGCCCCACAGCTCAACCACAGTTTCCCGGCACATTCTGCATGGCATGCATTTTTGTCGTACTTTCGGAAATCGATTCCCGAGTGCGAAAAGGGTCTTCACGCAAGCAGTACCGTTGTAGAGCTGCTCTTGTTCCTTTCTTTTTCTTTTGCCTTGTTCCCTGCTTAGCCTTCACCAAGGTTGAATTCGTTCCCCTGTCATCTCAGAACCTCGCTGCTGACTGCTTTGTTTCAGCGAGAAACCACGCTGAAGAGCCGAAATGGTACTGATTACTATTTTGTGATCGACTGTTGGTGACGCGTGGAACGTTTCGTTCGCGCCTTCACGATGTCGACGCTCGGCGAGACTAACGATTCCCGAAAAGCAGACCCTTATCAAATCGCTTCCGCGTCGCCGCGCTCCACTTCGATATGCGATGTACTGCGGATAACAGACTTGCAGCGGACGCCGCCTTAATGAGACGTTGTCGCGCTTGCGACTCATATCGTTCGTGTTTTCGCGGCTTCGGTAGTTGACTGAAGATTCCCTTTGCGCGCGCTTTCAACGTCGCCGCAGATTTCGTTTAGTTCGTATCGAAATGCCGTCGGTAAGCAGCCCTTCTGTGTACCACATCACTATAGTTACACCTGTTCGCTTTTCTGCGTGTCTTTTTAGGGTGCTCGCAGCGCATGCTGGAATGACTGCGCAAAGAAAAAAAAAGCAACCACAAGAAACAGGGTTTCTGTGTTGCTTTGTCATTTTCTCGTGCTGCGAGAATGGTGCTAAAGATGACGAGGAATATATATCCTTAGGCGCGTCTATAGAACTTCCTTCTGCTTCCAGTGTTCAGTCAGGCGAATGTCGATGTACAACCGTCAATATCAGGCGTGAAATAGGTAACATTGCGTTCTCGTAAAGTGCTTAATTACAGCGTGTAGGATAAAGGCAAAAATAGTGCATTAATTGTATTATTTCCATAGTTAACGCAATGTCTTTCTTTATCATGTTTAAAGATATTTACCATTGTTTGCTCGACTATTTGATTAGTATCGCAGAGGTCATTCGAATCGACTTTCCAGCACTCGCAAGTAAAGGTAGCTGTCCTTCAGTGGCGAATTCTCGCGGACGCAGGGGTTGAGCAGGCATATGAAGTGAAAACACACTGGTAATACAATTCGTCGGCAGTAGATCACTGTGCGTTTCAGGAAGTACTCAATGGCTACAGCCATTGTAAGTCCGCTCGTTGCTAAGTCCTTGTGATTCGGCAGCTTTTGCACTTAGTTTTGACATGCTGAACGCCGCCGTCTCCCTCTACGAACGTCTGCTGTAGTAGCCGTGTTCTTGGGCACGAGGAATGAAAATGAGTGAACGCCAAACGCACGCTTTCCGATTGCAACACGTGCGGTTGCACAAGCTGTCTGTGTTTTCGAAGCCGCCTTGAACGTGGTTTGAACAGGTGGATAACGAGCTGCGACGCTGAGTGTTTCGCTTATATTTTTCCTTGGCTTGACAGACGAACGAACTGCCGGGTACGACAACGGCGAGAAACGATCGATGCTAGCAGCTTAGAATGGCGGTGGTAGTAGAGCATTTCATTCAGTGCATCCTGTAACATCGTTAGCTGACCGCCGGTATACGTTAGGGCTGCTTCACTCCGTGTTGTTTGTTGAGAAGCCGTGGTATCAAAGATAAGTTATAATCTGGCATCTAATGTAACTTAACAGTTTTCTACCGTATTTAGGTTTCTGCTTAAATATATGTTCAGCAAAAAATGGTATTAAACCTAAGGCACTTCTATGTTCTTAGCGTAGCGTAGAGCTAGTCTATGGTTGGTGGTGTTCATGACCGTTGCTGTCGGTTCATCGTTTTAGAACGCAGGAAATGTCACTAGAAGTGAGTGACGTTAGCATACCACATCAAACATCCACGCGTGATGATGCATCGAACGAAGATAAGAGAAAATCCGAAAGGCCCTGCACACGACCCGTGCGTCATCCGCAATTGGTAACACAGCTGATGTCCATTTATTTCTCCGTGGAGCATAATGAAATTAATAGTGTGCGCGAGAAACCTAGTTCATCTAGTATTCGGCCTTTTTGAGTAATAACGCGGCCAGCTTGAAAAGTGAATTCGGCGAGGACACCCCTGTTTTTGTTGCGTAATGTAAACAAAATTATGCGCGTATGCAAAACTTAAAACAACAACAACAAAACACACGCACACACACACACGCATCGCAAACGCTAGTAAAGGACAGCGCTGGTTTTAGCGCAACGACATACAAGGCGCGGCAAAGTGGTCTGTGAAGTGCTCTACCGAATTAAACCATTTATCAGTAGCGTGGACTGGCACTAAGTAAAGTGACATTGAGTGCATTTCTGCACCATTCCTAATTGGTCCCACCAACATGACGCAATATTTAAGAAGACTTATGTAGTGCATTAGCCACCAGATACTTGTTTTCTTTGGCCTCTGTTCTTTGTTTGTGGTACACTTGTGCGCATTTTGTCCTCGCTACGCCTTTACTTATGCAATAGAGCAGCGCTGGCACAATAAGAATGTGTCCTGTGAAAGTTACCCACGTCTTTATTCTAGTCACTTTATTTATTTATTTATTTAGTTATTTTATTTATTTATTTATTTATTTATTTATTTGTTTATTTATTTATTTATTTATTTATTTATATAATGTTGTGCTGCTTAAGAATAATTAAAAGGCTGTAAAAGATAACCTAGAGAGCCAGCCCTCGGCAATACGTACTGTAGCATTATCCCCAGCATGCGATTCCATGGGTTTCTGATTGGTTCCTTTACAGCTAGTAAGAGCCATTGACTGTGGATGTAGCGAGCGAACACTTAATTATGAGAAATCGTTGCCCTTCTTGGTATCAAAGATGGTAATTTACACGAGGTCTTTAGGAATAGCAAAACCTGCATTAGCGTAGTACGCCATTGGCACAGCGCACAAAAGACCCTTCCAAAGGGAATGCAGAAACCAATCGGAACTTTAGTTGTGCACTTGCGCGGTGTCGCCGACGACGTTATCTTTTTCTTCTTAATATAGCCTTTGGGCGATCCGAACGCGATTCCCAAATCTCTCCCTAGAGCTCTTGACGGTGCCAGTTCTCTCCGTCGTTGGTGGCGCTTCACTTGAGATAGAGACAGAAACTTTATTTCGACGAGTCCGAGTGATCTTAGCGCTCACGCTCTCAGCGAGCGGCGATGCTCACGCCTTTTTATGCGGTTGATGTGTGCGATCGAGGAGTGGCCATAGCTCCGTCCCTTCATCTTGCTGGGTCCCCCCCTGTGGTGATGCAGGCCGGAACTTGAAGTTGTGTCTAAATGAAAAACGCCATCCTTCGCTCACAACTTGCGCATCTACACCCTCCTCCAAGCAAAAGTTTCGAGAATCGCATCGTCGCGGCAGTCTTGCAAGAAGCGATTCTTGTTCGTCGTTTACGGCACTGCGTCCCACATTTTTTGTTTTCTCTTGGCTCCCCGGGCTGCGTAGCAAGATTTAATAACCGTTCCGACTAAAGCGAAATTCTGAACATAGTATGCAAGTTAGGAGTGATGGCTGAGTGATGCAGGTATAAGCATGAATGTTCTTTGAAGGCGGAGTGGACTTGCGTCTCGAATGAAGGTTTGAGTAGTCTTCAGTTTCTGTGTCTTTTCGTCTCTTGAATTTTGCCTTATCGCTCGCTAACGAGGTTGTCAGCTTTTTTGGTGTAAGTGTGCACTCATAGTCGTAGGTGATTCTTACTTTTTTGCACACATCTGTTTCCTGTACTCGTTTTTTTTTTTTTCTCATCTTTTTAAAGGATGCACGAATAAGAAATATTTTCGAAAAGTACGAAGCGTTTTAGTACTGGGGCGCACTTTTTTAATGATTTAATAAAAAAAAATGTTGTTGCGCTCGCTGGCATCTTCCTTTCTTTTTCTTTTTTTTTTCTTTTTTTAAGCCTACGGCGCCCACTTAATGTTGTCTCGTAGTTTCTCTGCGTGCTCGCTTAACCAGCAGCGTTCGCGCACGTTATTATTATGTTCGGCTGGCAAGTCTTGTGGCAGCGTATTCTTCACGATGCAACGCGTTAAGTTCTCTTTCGTACCTCGGCAGGCCACGTTCCATTCCCTGTCGCAGAATTGAAACGCTTTCCTGTCGGGGCTGTGCAAATGTTTGTTTCCATGTGCGGATTTCTTGTTTTATTTTTGGGAACTTGTCACTAAAGTTTCAGAGTCTAATTTGCATCGAGCTCCGGTTTAATGATTTCTCTCTCTCTCTCTCTTAGCCGTTCTCATTCACCTCCTCGTGGTTCCGCAGGTCTAGCCCTCCTCTCCGGCTAGCCGGTGAGCTGTGTATTTCTGGCGCTACACTTGGTGAGCGTCTCCTAATGATCGCGCCGGTATAATTAACGCGCCGTCGGTTCTGTCCTACTCGGGCAATTGGCGGGTCGCTCGAGCGCGCTTTATAGTACCAACTATATAGCATATGGCCTACCGGCCAGCCCGGCCACACCGTCTCCCGCAAACGACTTCTGCGTGCCTGGCTCATTCCCACCACCACTACCGTTACGCTCGTAGCCTCAAGATTTTGCGCTGTCACCTCAGTATAATGAAAATGTCACTTCCATCACCGAGTCAGAATAAATTAAAAAAAAAAAGACCTTCTGCCCCCAACGAGGGGTGCGGTGCATTCATTGTTGGGCTCGGTTTATCGAAATGTCCGGAAAATTCCCGTGGTCTGCGGGGCTTTTTCTCCCCTCGATAGGTTTCAAAAGATGACCATTGTGAGCAAATGAGGCCTGTCCGTCTCTCTCTCTCTCTCTCTCTCTCTCTCTCCGTTGTTTATTTATTCCTCTCGTTGCTTCTTTCTTTTAACTACGCTCTCACAGAGGCACCACTGGTACGGGAAGAATGGCGCCGCCATCAGTAAGGAGTACTCTTTTTTGTGGTCGTCAGGTTTCGAAAGAAGCGAGCCGAATAACATTGGTGCAGAGTGCTGCTCGCACCTACACTGTGCTCGTGGTTTGCGTGCTTGTAAGCTTGTCTCGTTTTTTTTTATTTTTTTATCTTCTTATTCGAACAACCCTTGACGCAGTGTGGGTTTTACATTTAAATGGTCTACGCAGCCTTGCCTTTCGGCAAAGAGGGATGACACCGCTGTGGCGGCTTGAACTGTCAAATGCACCAAGGCTGCACAAAAGAGCCGTAAGGTCGTCTTTGTCTCATAGTTCCTTCGTTTAATTTGGCCACTTCGCGGTAGTTAGAAGAAATGAATTTAAGAAGTCATTTCGCAGCTTGTGGGGGCAGAGCTCCGTATGAGATTTTCCTTTTTTCTTTAATGCATCTTTTCCTTGTATTTTAGTGAAACAGACGCGTTAATGCTGCTACGCGCATGTGACTGGCAGTGTCTGAAAGCAGTTAGAATACTGTGGTGTTTGTGCATTATCTTGCGAGCAAAAGCGAACCGAGATTGGGCGGATTTTGATGTCAGGTGATGCATGATAAAGCGCCTTAGCCAGCGCCTCGTGTTTTCGATTTCACTTGGGTATAAAAAAACCAAGAAGTAATAATCTGAATCTTCCTCTGTTGAATACATTTACCCTATAAGCGTACACGATGCTTAAATCTCAAACTGCAGGGTTACTTCTAGTCGTGATTCCACGGGACTGTGTTAGGTACGCGCTAAAATGTATTGACAAATACATTTGCCGTGCTGTTATTCTGCTGGTACCTCAGGTTTGTTACGTAACCTTGGGGATTTGTGACACGTGAAATCCACCGTGCACTGCTACTTGTGTGAAATTTATACTCGGGACGTGTATGTACGCACACCTGTTGAATTTGCAATGTGCGGAAAATTCATTCGCTTATGCTATGATTATTTTGTCACACATTTGTTGAAACGGTCAATTCTGAGATATTGCATTTGCGATTGAGTTCTTTGTTTCAGCGGGCTTCCGCACCTTTTATCCTGTACATATGTTAATATACGTAACACTGCTTTAGTGCGATTTCGTTAGCTTCAGTGTAGGACAAAAGTGCATCGTATTGCCTACGTGTAGCTGGATTGAGTCGAAACGAAAATGTTTCCTAGCGAGTACTTTACATCATTGTAAATGTTGAAACTGGGTACAGGTTGTTTGTTGAAACGCGCTGACAGTAAATAAACACTGACGTATGCTGCAGCAGAGCGCATAACCAATTCCAGCAGACGCTGTCATTGTGATATCGTTGCATCTAGGCACATCTAATGACGTAGTTCTTGCTAAAACCTTTGTTTAGCCCTGTCGCTGCACGTTTGTGATGAACTTTAAGGCACGTGTGATTGTCCTGAAATGGTGTGTTTTGAAGATTGCGCGAGTGTGAAATGATTTTCGTTATGATGACGCCCGCATGAAATTGTGGATGTCCTGTTCGAGGATTGGTTTTTGATACCAAAAAAAGTGCTAATTTGAAGAAAAAAATTCAAATGTACTTTTTTTGTTTCCGTATTACCATTTGCGAGGAACATGTTTGCTAATCTTTAGGCCCTTTACTATTCATTTTCTGACTGAAACACAGGCAATACGAACAGACCAAACAGGAGCGGAAATGAAATGTGGGGCGACTTTAACTGCACTGTACTTCTTGGTGTAGCAGTTCCACTTTGTTTTGTGAAACAAGAAGAAACAAAAAAAGATACCTTTGTGCACGGGAGTCGCTTCATGTTTGTTTGTCCCGGTTGAAGCACACATATATATTCACCTACGCAGTCGTATTTGTGACCAGACCCATGCTTACAGGAAAGTGCGCTGCTAAGCAGATCCTTGGCCCTCAGATTTTCAGCCTATGTACATTGCTCTTTTGAACCGCATGAAATACAGGAATACTTTTCCACGGCAAACGAGTGCAGTGTTGTCAATCAAATGTCTGTCGCCACCCGTGTCTGTGGAGCCGGGTCGGGCGCACAGCTCTGGCAAACTTCGCACTTTCCACGTGCCGCGACCCTGCATTTCGCCGGCTCTCGCACGCCGAAGGCACTCGATCTCGTCTCAGCAGCGCATCATGCTGACCGCTTCTACCGCGCCATCTGTCTGCGCAAAACTGGCGCGCTGTACCCAGAGTGCTTCGTGTGTCTTTTCTCTAATGCACGACCCATGTTTCGTAAAAGTGCAAGCCGAACGCCTCTACAACAAAATGACGTCTATCTAACGAAGTATTCTGTACGTTCCGGCGGTATTCGTGCGCAACGAAGGAATTTCGCAGTCCCGGACCACTGAACAAACGCACGTGCAGTGGCGCCGCCAACGCCCGTCGCAATCGTCACTGCGTTGCGGTGTGCATGTCGTATAAGGTCCGCATTCTACAGTACCCATTCCCTCCGCCCATCCCCTAACGTTCAAGTAAAACTCTTGCTTGGGCTAGTTGGTTCATGCTTGAAGTAGGTAAAGGCAAGGCGCAGAAGACCAGGACTGTTCTCCTTCCTAAGTCCTGGTCTTCTGCGCCTTGCCTTTACCTACTTCAACCCTAACGTTCACCCTGACAAAAAAACAACAATGAAAAAAAAGACAGTTCCCATGCACTTGCGGAACAAGCGAAGCTTTGATGAGCCGGCAAGAGAAAATGAGCGGGTGACGAGCGCGTAGCGCAACGGTCATCAGCCTTGCAGAGCAAAGGTAAGCTTTATTTAAGGGCGATATTCTTGAGTGATCACTTTCGCTAATGCTGTCACTCTCGCACAGTTTCGCGCGACTCTGCACCGGATGCGTTGAAGTAGCTGGACGACTGAAAGCGGGCACTGTGCGAAGATAGCGGGCTTGGCACAGCGCTAGAAACGCTGTCAGTTGTATACGCCGATGCGTCCGCATGTGGAGTCATGCAAAACCTCGCGAAAGTGATTGCATCCCCAACGGCGACAGCTTCTACTCGGTGAGACAGGCGATGGCGGCAACAACCACCACGACCACGACGACGACGTCGACGACACGCCAAATCGCGGGGAGGTAGGAACAGAAAGATATGTTTAAAAAGGCCTAGCGGGCCGTACGGCTGAACACTTTGAAGAATGGCCCTAGCATGCCGTGACCATCGATGCCTTGCGGTTGGCCGGACGAAGTGTGCAGAAAAAAAAATGAACGGCTTCGTTCACTAGGTATCCCTTGAACTCATACTAAATAAAGACTCTTTTGCTTGACGTGTTTAACCTGCACTGTGAGGGCGGTACCAGATCGCGCACCATATATATGGTGCGCGATCTTCCAGCAAAGTTACCGACGTAACGATGTGTTTTGGAGGCCTCAAGCGCTTGATTATTAAGATGCTTTACCGTGATACAGCCTTACGAACGCACCACGACAATCAGATTAGCAGCGGTTTGTTCAAGAAAACAACTACTTTCTACATACCAGGATAAGTGAACTTCTGTTCATTTGTTTAAAGGCAGCAGTACATCGATGAACATGGCAACCCCTTGTGACGTATTGAATTACCGCCACTATGGCCTCTGCAAGCAAGTTTGTCATCTCTCAAGTGATCGAGCGATTATGAAAACCGCACCTAGTACATTCTGCAAAACTCCGCGTTGTTCTTCTCCGAAAGTATTCACGCGCTTTTACTGCCGGTATGCAATATGTTGCCATGAAGCTAGATTTCGGAATAATGCCCGCATTTGTTTGTAACGAACGCCTCTTAAACGTAAGTATACTTTGTGCGGTGCAACAATTTAGTTCCGATTCCCGTATCAGCAAGAACCGAAATTGAATTTCGAACAGCACATGAAATGGGAGGCAGTGTGGTACCACCGAAGGCAAAAAAATTTTACTCGCGAGTGTTTTCACAGGCAGACACGATCTTGTCAATACCGCGTTGTGCTAAAGCGAGAAGCTTAAAAAAAAAAGCCGAATGCAGGGCTTACGTCACATCCACCAGCACAGCACATCCATCAGCTGCCTATACTCGAAGGATGAACAGCCAATGAGCCTCTCATCTTACAGTGGCGGTTCCTCGCCGCACGAGAAGCTAACTCAATACTGTGGCTTCATATGGCAATTTTCTTTCTTCTGCAGATGCCACGCTTTTGCCGATTGTTATGGGACCGTGTATCCAATGTTCACGTGCAAGCTAACTTAAGGGAAATGCAGTAACACAAAGAATCCGAATGCACGGGGCCTACTGCGGAGAAAGCATGTACCTATGCGCGGTCAGATGCGCGTTTGTGCGCGAGTGCGTGTGAGCGGCGAGTCGGGTCAGGTGTGTGCGAGTGCGCTAGGTTTCCCTGGTGATAGTATTTACTTCGCGCATGGGCGCCTTATTCACACCGCGGGCTCAGATGTAGCGTTTTGTGCACTTTAACCGAAGCGGTTGCTGCGCTAGAATTGACCACCTGCGTATACGTACATGCATAGGCCCACGTGCGTGCACGTGTGTACGTAGTGTTTGAGTATGGTGCTGAAACAGAAAATGACCCTGCGAAACATTGTAGGTTGATTTACTACCCCAGGCAACTTTTGCGAACTGGTAGCGTTGTAGTATTCTAACGTTTTCTTAGCGCAGGAATCGTAAGGAATTAAATTTTATCTAAATACCGCTTCACAGAAGGAAAATGAGGTACAATGAAATCGACGCACACACACACTCTGAGCTGCTGTACAAGTGATGCTCCTCGTATCACGTCCCTCTTGAAAATTTATGCAAAAAAGCCCGATGCATGCATATAACTTCATACAAGCCACGCTATAGGGCAGTCTGGCGCTTGTGACTCTGTGTGCTGCTATTGTGACCGTTATCCACCATAGGAAAGATGCGCGCTACATATGTACCATATTTGTCTGAAAATTGGTCCATTCTGGCTTCGAACAATCTTCGTGACTAAACTTCTTTTTTAGAGAAATTTTAATTTACGGGTATAGTTTAGGCATCACTTAGCCCTCAGTTCCTACGATTCAGCTGTTCCCAGCATGCTAGATGAAACATTTTTTTATCATAAAAAGATAATTGCCCGTGGTGAACCGTCGATATACTAATCAACGAGAAGAAAGGGGTCAACCTAGGGGCCCGATTTTTATTATTCATATCATAAGAAGCAAGCAAGCAAACAAAGACACCAAGGACAACACAGGGAAAATTACTTGTACTTACTAATTGAAATAAAGAAATAAATTATTGGAACCGCATGTGGATGAAAAAAACGACTTGCCACAGGTAGGGAACGATCCCACGTCTTTCGAATTACGCGCGCGATGCTCTACCAATTGAGCTACCGCGGCGCCGTTTCCCCATCCACTTTCCGGGGTATTTATGTGTTGCTGCAAGAACTAACCCTGGGAGTGTTACCCAGCGCCACCACTCGCAAACCTTGGCGGCGGATGTGGGATATCCTTTCTGCCGCAGGGGTCATGAGTACGTGATATTTTTGGGTGAAGGCAACGGGTCAATAAACCCAGACGTGCTACCTGAAGGCATAAATGTTGCCGGAGTCGATATACTAAGCAGCATATGTACTCGGAAGTGTAGATCTTTATTTATGCGCTCAAGGTTAATTGTTAAAGCGACTTCATTCTGAGCGTTAAACGCGTAACAGCTATATATAAAAAAAATTTGCGAACTAGCATGCAACTTATCTTAAACCACAGAGAACATTAAAAAGAGTCGTAATGTGATTAACGAAGCCACGCATGCGGCCTTGTGATTCTAGTCGATGCTGGCTACGGCAGCCGTGATTGACATCGTCGCTTTGCGAAGACTCGGCGGAAGGCGGGCGAATTCTCGCTTCCGAAACGTGATAAACGACTTTGACCGATCGCAGCTCATATTATAGGAATGACAATCAAACCTTACATACATGGAGCTGCCGTGCGCTCGAGCCGCCTGCCCAAGGGCCAATCAGTGAATAACACATTAGCAGGAACATTTCGCGTAGAACTTATTCCAAAAAAGACTGAGGCTCACAGAAGGTATAAACCTTAAGCGATCAATGTGAAATGATCAAATTCGAACGCTTATTACTCCGACGAAAACACGTCTTCTTCACGAAACGATGGCTCCAGCTTGAGACGTACCTTGTTTGACTACCGTTTGATTTTTTACAACCATATGTGTTCCAGGGTAGAAGATTTCGGCGATAATAGTTATCACGCTGCCGTGTGTCATCATAATTTGGAATTGCAACCACACAAAGGTACCGAATCCCATGTTGAACCTGGGATACGCACCTTCGAAAACTGGCGCTGTCAACATCAGCGCCTCGAGGACATCGACGAACAGTGGTTGCGAAGGGCAGCACCGTACCTCGAGGCTGTAGTTGCGGTTCTTAATAAGGTGCATACGACGATAATAAGCGAACACCGCAGTGAAAGATGCCAAAAGAACTACACATGGAGAGCGTAAATAAAGGATCGGTAGATTTCAGTGGCTAGAAGTCCGAAACGATGAAGGCATACGTCACCACAGCTACAGTCCTTCACGTTGAGTCACTGACACAGTCTTCTATATTTTATTTTTTTCGGTTATCTTATGTGTAATTTTATGGTATATATTGTTGCGAGCGGAGACAAGCACAAATGTTGCTTATGCAAGGCGACTGCTGAAGACAGCAGCAGATGGTGGCGGAAGCGCCCCAGCAACAACAACACTTCGTCATCGTCTCTTGTCTGCATGTCCTGTTCTGCATTGCGACACTAAGCTACCGGGGTTGGAGCGCCGACCCGGCGCGAGTGATTATGGCCCGCCAAAGGCACGCACGTAGGGCTTTAAACGGAAGACATGAACAACATCGGTTCTTGGCTGTACGGACGACGGGCCTGGCTCTGCGGGAGCGATCTAGTACGTTACATCCGAAAGCTGTCCCAGGATTCGGTAAGGACCTGAATATCGCGAGAGTAGTTTTTCCGACAAGCCCACACGACGAGATGGTGTCCACAGGAGCACGAGGGAGTCAGGTAAATACTGCACGCCCCTACGGTGCGTATTGTAGCGGGGCTTCTGGAGAGCCTGCGAATCAGTGAGGCGAGCGCGGGCAATCTGATGGGCCTGTGCTGCCATAGAAATCGCATCGCAGCCATAAGCGGTGTGCGACAATGTGATTTGTGGAAGTACAGTGTGCAGGGGCAAAACGGGATCACGGCCAAACAGTAGATAAGACGGTGAGTAACCTGCAGTGTCATGGCGGGGCGAATTGTAGCCGAAGGTGACATTTGGCAGAGCGACGTCTCAGTCCTTATGCTCTGGAGAAACGTACATAGATAACATGTTAGTAAGCGTTCTGTTCAGTCTCTCTGAGACCGTTTGTCTGTGAATGGTAAGCAGTGGCTATTTGATGCTCAGTAGAGCATAGGCGGAGGATATCATCAATGAAATTTGACAAGAAGTAACGTCCGCGATACGTGAGGAGCTGACGTGGAGCAGTTTGGTGCGGGATGACCTTGTGTAGGAGGAAATCTGTGACGTCAGTGGCACAACTTGTAGGCAGAGCTCCCGTAATGGTGAAGCGCGTGACGGAATTGGTTGCAAGACCAACCCATTTGTTGCCCTTAGTTAACAAAGGAAAAGGGCCAAGTAGGTCCAGTCCTACGCAAAAAAAAAAGCTCAGTGGGAATATCGATGGGTTGTAAAAGCCCGGCTGGAGCCGTGCGAGTGGGCGTGTTGGCACAGGTCGCAAGCAGTCGCATACCGGCGCACAGAGCGGTAGAGGTCAAGCCGGAAGTAATGGTGCCGGACTTGGTCAAAGGTGTGAGTAACACCTCGATGACCAGCGCTGGGTGTGTCGTGGAGTTGTTGAAGCACGGTGCGTTGCAGGTGTCCTGGTACGGCCAGCAATTGGTTAGCATCATCAGGGCGCAAGTTGCGCTTGTACAGGGCTCCGTCGGAAATACAAAAGAGACGAAGGGAAGGATCAGGAATTGGCGACCTTAACCGATCCAGCAGAGCGCATGGTGGTCGGTAATTACGCGGAACTGACCACCAAGTAGGTATGAGCGAAACATCGCTATCGCTCAAACCAGCGCTAGGCACTCTCGTTCCGTGATAGAATAGTTGCGCTCGGCCGTGGACTGCTTGCGTAAGCGATAACGCACTCTTGACCACGCTCAATCTCGGCAAGAACAGCACCAATGCCGTGACCCCTGGCACCTGTACGGATTTCAGTGGGTGCTGAGGGGCCAAAATGACCTAAAATCGGGGAGCTCCTCAATATTCTGATGAGTGCTGTGAAGGCTCCAGCCTGCCGTTGTCCCCACGCGAAAGCGACGTCGTTCTCTAAAATCTCGGTGAGAAGGCGACCAATGTCAGCAAATATTTGAACAAAGCGACGAAGTACGAGCATAAGCCTATGAATCTGCGAACGTCCTTAACTGAGCACGGCACAGGAAAGCCTCTCACGGCTCGAACTTTGGCCGGGTCAGGTTGAATTCCATAGGCATTTACAAGGTGCCCAAGAACTGTTATTTCACGACGACGGAAGTGACACTTCGATGGGTTTAGCTGAAGTTTCACAGCGCGAAACACAGCAAGGACAGTCGCGAGACGCTCAATGTGGGTTTTAAATGCTGGAGTAAAAACGATTACGTCATCGATATAACACAGACAGATTGTCCATTTCAAGCCTCGGAGAAGGGTGTCCATCATTCTCTCTAACGTCGATGAGGCATTCCAAAGCCCGAAGGCCGTGACTCTGAATTGAAAAAGTTCACCAGGCGTAATGAAGGCTGTCTTTGCGCGATCCTTCTCATCAAAAGCGATCTGCCAGTAGCCCGAGCGGAGGTGAATAGATGAAAAATAGTTTGCCCCATGTAGACAGTCAAGTGCATCATCGATACGAGGCAATGGATACACGTCCTTTTTGGTGATCTTGTTCCGATGGCGATAATACACATAAAATCTCCAGGTGTTGTCTTTTTTTCTTGGCCAGGACAACTGGTGAGGCCCACGGGCTAGCGGAAGACTCGATGATGTTCTTCAGCATCTTCGCGACTTCGCTTTGAAAGATGCTGCACTCTGCAGCAGACATGCGTTAGGGGCGACCACGAACAGGGCTTGCGTCGCCGGTGGGAATCCGATGAGTGACTACGGCTGTTTGGCTGAGCGGGCGGTCATCAGAATAAAAAACATCGCGGTAAATTTAACAGCACGTGCCTAAGGTCTTCAGTTTGAGTTGGAGAGAGATTGGTAGCAATTATTTTATCGACGTGGTGGTAGGGTGACCAAGCCGAACGGGAACACACGAGGGTAGGGTTGACAGAGGCAGAAATAATGGGCGTGAACGGAGATATCTGGTACTCGAGCACAGATGTCAGACGGGCCACTGTCATGTTATCGGGAAGAGCATGTGCAACAGACCCAAAGTTGAGAGCGGGAAGGCAAGTAGAATTATCGACAATGGTGACAACGGTACTTGGGAGCGCGACGCCATGCTGTAAAATAACGTCGACAAACGGAGAGACGATGTAGTGGCCACTAGGAACATGTGGTCGACCGTTAAGAGGTACAGTAGTAGCGGCGGCTTGAGGCGGCAACCGGGCGAATTCGACAGAACACAGGCACGGATGGTATGCATCAGAAGCAAGGTAGCTGTCAGAAGGAAGGTCCAACTGCACGGCACCTGTAGCGCAATCTATTAGGGCAGAATTGGTCGAGAGAAAGTCCAGCCCTAAAATCAGGTCATGCGGACAGCACTCTAACACAACAAATAAGACGGTGGTTTGATGGCCGGCAGTCATTACTCGTGCTGTACTCATGCAGACAACCGGTGGCGTACTGCCGTCGGCAACGCGTATACTGTGCACGGTACGGCAGGCGTGATGGCCTTTCTAACTCATTTGCGAAGGGCGGTACTCATTACAGACATCTGCGCAACGGTGTCGGCGAGCGACTTGACTGGGGCTCCATGCACCTCTGTGTGTAATGTAGTTCCAAGTGTAGGCACTGTGATCAAAGGATTTGCAAGCCGGGTCGTTTATGCAGCGTCACCTCCAGGCGCTGCACCGACTAGTTTTCCCATGGCATGAACGCGGGCTCCGTTCAGAAGAGCGGCGGGCCTGCGGCGAAAAATTACGACGACTTAGGGGCGATGGTAACCTGCTGGTTCGGAAGGTCGCAGGTACATTGTCGGTATTCGTAGATGAAGGACGCACAGAGAAACGGGGAACACCTTGCTCTAGACGGTCGGACGGGAAGCTCCACCTAGGGGGCGATGACCAACGACTGTGGCAATGACGAGCGATATGTCCAGCACGTGAGTAATCGAAACAAATCGGCCTGTCGTCTGGTGTTCTCCAGTGATCCGGGTTGCGACTGCGAGTTGTAACCGCTGAAAACGGAGAAGGAGTGGTTGGGCGGTGCCGGTCCTGACTGACAGCGGCATCACGAATAGGGCAGAGAGACAGGAGGCCTAAATTTGCCATCTCTTGTCTAACAACGGCCTGCATAAGCGAGACAGAACATGCCTTGTCTGGGCAGTGCTGACGAGGAACGGCGAGAGACATGGCTTCGAGTTCGCGAAGAATTAACCGCGTCATATTTTCTTGCCCAGAGAGAGGAGGTGCACGTGGCTGTGCCTCACACGAAGACAACGAAGCAGTATTTGGTAGCCTGTTGAACTGTTGCGTAGTGCGGCGACAATTCATCAGTTTGAAATTGCGGCACTCTTTGATGATCGCGTCCACCGAGTCATAGTTCTTAAAGATAAGCATGTTGAATGCGTCTTCTGCTATGCCCTTCAGGATGTGGCCAATCTTGTCGGTCTCGTTCATGTCTTTGCCAACTGTGCGACAGAGCGCGAGGACATCTTGAATATACGCCACGTAAGATTCTGTCCACGTATGGGTACGGGTCGATAGCTCCTTCTTCGCTGCAGTTGATGGCCAAAGGGCTTTCCAAAGAGGTCTAGAAGTTTCGTCTTGCAGACGTCTCAACTTGTTATGTCGTGTTCGTGGGTCTCGTACCATGGTAGCGCCGTGTCTCAGATGTAGGATATCACATTCGCTACCGTTAGCATTGCGTCCCACCGATTATTTTCGCTTAAACGCTCATACAAGGAAATCCAGTCTTCAACGTCCGTACCATTGATGCCATTGAAGGTCCCTGGGGCTCACGGCTGGGACAACATGATGGAGGTCAGAGTCAGCAGCACCAAGAGGGGGGGGGGGGGGGCGTCATTGTGGCGCTTTGTCTCTCGATCATCGTGTCAGGGCTCATGCCGCGACCGTTTCGGAGCTCCATGTTGGTACCCAGCACCTCCACCAAGATGTTGCGAGGCGCAAACAAGCACAAATATTGTTTATGCAAGGCGAATGCTGCAGGCACCAGCTTACACTAGAACATGGCGTTGGAAGCGCCCCAGCAACAGAACTTCGCCATCGTCTCTTCTCCCCATATATATATATATATGGGCATATATATATATATATATATATATATATATATATGGACATATATATATCCGCATATATATATATATATATGCGGATATCTCTTTTCCGCATATATATATATATATATATATATATATATATATATATATATATATACGCCCCTACATGCAGTCATGATCACCAGGAAGTCGAAAGCTTCTATGAAGACGTGAAATCGGCGTTGGGTAAAGTCAAAACAAGATACAGTATACTGATGGGCGACTTCAATGCCAAGGTAGGCAAGAAGCAGGCTGGAGACAAGGCAGTGGGGGAATATGACATAGGCACTAGGAATAGCAGGGGAGAGTTATTAGTAGAGATTGCGGAGCAGAATAATATGCGGATAATTAATACCTTCTTCCGCAAGCGAGATAGCCGAAAGTGGACGTGGAGGAGCCCGAACGGCGAGACTAGAAATGAAATAGACTTCATATTCTGCGCTAACCCTGGCATCATACAAGATGTGGACGTGCTCAGCAAGGTGCGCTGCAGTGACCATAGGATGGTTAGAACTCGAATTAGCCTAGACCTGAGGAGGGAACGGAAGCAACTGGTACATAAGAAGTCGATCAATGAGTTAGCGGTAAGAGGGAAAATAGAGGAATTCCAGATCAAGCTACAGAACAGGTATTCGGCTTTAACTCAGGAAGAGGACCTTAGTGTTGAAGCAATGAACGGCAATTTTGTGGGCATCATTAAGGAGTGTGCAACAGAAGTCGGTGGTAACTCCGTTAGACAGGATACCAGTAAGCTATCGCATGAGACGAAAGATCTGATCAAGAAACGCCAATATATGAAAGCCCCTAACCCTACAGCTAGAATAGAACTGGCAGAACTTTCGAAGTTAATTAGCAAGCGTAAGACAGCTGACATAAGGAAGTATAATATGGATAGAATTGAACATGCTGAGGCCGAACCAGCAACCTGAGCATGACGTGCGCGTTGCTCTAACAATTTAGCTACGCCCACGGCCGTACTTCTGCCCACGTTCTCGAGTGTAATTATGTAATGTAATATTAACTAGCCCTAATGGGTGCCACATAATCAGATTGTGACTATCTGTCTCGCGTGTGACGACGATATTGGAAGAGAGAATAGTCTAGAGGAATTCGAAATCCCACAGGTAACACCGGAAGAAGTAAAGAAAGCCTTGGGAGCTATGCAAAGGGGGAAGGCAGCTGGGGAGGATCAGGTAACAGCAGATTTATTGAAGGATGGTGGCCAGATTGTTCTAGAGAAACTGGCCACCCTGTATACGCAATGCCTCATGACTTCGAGCGTACCGGAATCTTGCAAAAACGCTAACATAATCCTAATCCATAAGAAAGGGGACGCCAAAGACTTGAAAAATTATAGACCGATCAGTTTACTGTACGTTGCCTACAAAGTATTTGCTAAGGTAATTGCAAATAGAATCAGGAACACCTTAGACTTCCGTCAACCAAAGGACCTGGCAGGATTGCGTAAAGGCTACTCAACAATAGACCATATTCACACTATCAATCATGTGATAGAAAAATGTGCGGAATATAACCAACCTTTATATATAGATTTCATTGATTACGAGAAAGCGTTTGATTCAGTCGAAACCTCAGCAGTCATGGAGGCATTGCGTAATCAGGGTGTAGACGAGCCGTATGTAAAAATGCTGAAAGATATCTATAGCGGCTCCACAGCCACCGTAGTCCTCCATAAAGAAAGCAACAAAATCCCAATAAACAAAGGCGTCAGGCAGGGAGATACGATCTCTCTGATGCTATTCACAGCGTGTTTACAGGAGGTATTCAGAGACCTGGACTGGGAAGAATTGGGGATAAGAGTTAATGGAGAATACCTTAGTAACTTGCGATTCGCTGATGATATTGCCTTGCTTAGTAACTCAGGGGACCAACTGCAATGCATGCTCACTGGCCTGGAGAGGCAAAGCCGAAGGGTGGGTCTAAAAATTAATCTGCAGAAAACTAAAGTAATGTTTAACAGTCTCGGAAGGGAACAGCAGTTTACAATAGGTAGTGAGGCACTGGAAGTGGTAAGCGAATACATCTACTTAGGACAGGTAGTGACTGCGGATCAGGATCATGAGACTGAAATAATCAGAAGAATAAGAATGGGCTGGGGTGCGTTTGGCAGGCATTCTCAGATCATGAACAGCAGGTTGCCGTTATCCCTCAAGAGAAAAGTTTATAACAGCTGTGTCTTACCAGTACTCACGTACGGGGCAGAAACCTGGAGGCTTACGAAAAGGGTTCTACTTAAATTGAGGACGACGCAACGAGCTATGGAAAGAAGAATGATTGGTATAACGTAAAGGGTTAAGAAAAGAGCAGAATGGGTGAGGGAACAAACGCGAGTTATTGATATCTTAGTTGAAATCAAGAAAACAAATGGGCATGGGCAGGACACGTAATGAGGAGGGAAGATAACCGATGGTCATTAAGAGTTAAGGAATGGATTCCAAGGGAAGGAAAGCGTAGCAGAGGGCGGCAGAAAGTTAGGTGGGTGGATGAGATTAAGAAGTTTGCAGGGACAACATGGCCACAATTAGCACATGACCGGGGTATTTGGAGAAGTATGGGAGAGGCCTTTGCCCTGCAGTGGGCATAACCAGGCTGATGATGATGATGATATATTGTGATGTTGTTTCATTAAATGTGAGAAGCAGCAGATAAACCGCAGCCTAGCAGCATCGAACAACCCGAGCTCTCTTGCAAATGACAGCACGGGTCGTCGTCGTCTCCGAGCTGCTATCGGAAACACGAGGCACGTCTGCTTCATTACATTGGCGCCAGGTGTGAAACGGAGCCAACCTGGCGATTCAGGGGGCAGAGAAGACATTCAGCGAAGAGAAGACAGAGAAGAGCAGAGAAGGGTCTAAAGAAGGCTTGAGCCGGCTAACATGCACTGCTTCGCGACTCGACAACGAAGGTCCGGCAATGGTGTGACGGGCTCAACGATATAGTTCACAGGGAAGGAGGCGTGATGATTCGGTACGGATCGTGGTACTGAGCAAGTAGTTTAGAAGAAAGGCTGGGCATGTGAGGCGGTATCCGTAGCCAAACAAGGGAACCAACAGCGAAGGTGGGCGTGGCCTGATGACTGTCGCGTCTTGTCTTCTGACGTCCGTTGTCCTCGCTGGTCAACGAACGAGCCAGCTTGCGGCAATCTTCAGCGTATCGGGTGACTTTTGAAATAGTTGTGCACTTGGAAGCGGCAGGTCGGTAGGGCAGGATAGCATCCAGAGGACACGAAGGCTCACGCCCATGCATACAAGAGAAAAATAGGTGACAAACCGGTGGTCGCTTGTGTCCTGGTGTTATAAGCGAATGTAACGAACGGGAGTACGGTGTCCCAATTGGTGTGGTCGGACGGGACGTACTTCCTCAACATGTCGTCCAGTGTTCGGTTGAAGCGCTCCATGAGATCGTTCGTTTGGGGGTGATAAGCGGTCGACTTACGGTGAATGATCTGGCACTCGCCAAGGAGGGATTGTATCGCTTGTGAAGAAGACACGACTCCTATCGCTGAGTAGTTCTCGAGGAGCACCGTGGCGAAGGACGAAATTGCGAAGAATGAACATCGCAACATCGCGCGCGGTTGCGGCGGGAAGAACCGCGGTCTCGGCGTAGCGCGTCAAGTGATCGACGCCAACAATCATCCAGCGGTTTCCACAACTGCTGCATGGGAGCGGGCCATAGAGGTCGATGTCTACGCGGTCGAACGGTGGAGCAGGGCACGGTAGCGGCTGTAGTGGGCCAGTAGGGCGCAGTGGGGGAGCTTTGCTTTGTTGGCAGGTGGTGCATGATCGAACGTACTGCTGCACAAACCGAAACATTCCACGCCAGTAATAGCGTTGACGCAGCCTTGTAAAGGTATTTAGGACGCCGGCGTGGGCGCTTTGATGGTCGGCATGCAAGTACGCGCACATATTGGAGCGCATGTGACGAGGGATAGCCAGAAGCCATTTCCGACCGTGAGGCATATAGTTGCGGCAGTAGAGGGTGTTGTCTCGCACGGCAAAGCGGGCTGCTTGACGGCGTAGCGTCCGCATAGAAGGAACGACCGATGGAGCGGCAAGGTAGTCGAGCAGCAGGGCAAGTGATGGGTTCTTGCGTTGCTCGGTGGGCATGTCAATATCTATAGCAGTCAGTAGTGACGGGTCTGAGGTCGGAGAAGGAACGGAAAGAGATGCCACATCAGGTGTCATCGGTGAGCGAGAGAGCGCGTTAGCGTTGGAATGCTTTCGACCAGAGTGGTATACGACACGAATGTCATATTCCTGCAGGCTAAGCGCCCAACGGCCGAGGCAGCCCGACGGTTCTTTCAAGGAGGAGAGCCAACAAAGGGCGTGATGGTAAGTGGTGATGCTGAAAGGGCGGCCGTAGAGATAAGGACTAAACTTGAAACCCAAATGATGGCTAAGCATTCCTTCTCTGTAACGGTGTAATTCAGCTCAACTTTTTTAAGGGTGCGGCTAGCATAAGCCACGACGCATTGTTCATTCGTGACTTTCTGTTGGGCCAAGACCGCACTGGCGTCGGTGTGAACCTCTGTCCGCGCAGTTGGATCGTAATGGCGAAGAATCGGCGGTGAAGTCAGCAACTAGCGTAACTTGTCAAAGGCTTCATCGCATGCTGATGACCACACGGAAATGCCTTTGCTTGTGGTCAGCAGCTTCGTCAAGGGTGCGATAATAAAGGCGAAGTTCCGCACGAAGCGTCCAAAATGAGAGCACAGGCCTGTGAAACTTCGCAGGATCTTAATAGATCTGGGCTTCGGAAACTCGGCGACTGCGCGAAGCTTGTCGGGATCAGGAAGGACGCTGTCTTTCCCGACACCGTGGGCCAAGACAATTAATTTTCGGCAGCGAAACGGCACTTCTTGAGGTTGAGCTTTAGGCCAGCTGAAGTGAGACAGGTCAGGATGTCATGCAGACGGGCGAGCTATGTCGGAAAATTCTGTGAGAAAACAACTATGTCATCCAGGTAACATAAACAAGTCTGCCACTTGTGTCCGCGAAGGATAGTATCAATCATGCGCTCTAAGGTAGCAGGAGCATTGCAGAGTCCGAAAGGTATAAGGTTAAACTCGTACAGGCCATCGGGAGAGATGAAAGCTGTATTTGGGTGGTCAGCCTCAGCCATGGGAACCTGCCAATAGCCAGAGCGGAGATCTAAAGACGAGAAGTATTCGGCACCTTGCAGACAGTCAAGAGCATCGTCGATCCGAGGCAGTGGGTAGACGTCTTTTCTTGTAATCCTGTTTATGTGGCGATAATCGACACACAACCGAATGGTGCCATCTTTTTCGCGCACTAGAACGACAGGTGACGACCAAGGGCTTCGAGAAGGCTGAATGACGCCGCGCTGCAGCATGTCGCCCACTTGTTCCGTGATAACTCGTCGCTCTTCTGTGGAAACGCGATACGCGCGCTGTCGCAAGGGTGCATGGAAACCGGTGTCAATATTATGAGAGAAACTTGTCGTGCAACCGAAGGATTGTTCGTTGCAGTCTAACGAAGAAACGAACTTTTTCAGTAGAGTAAGAAGTTGGGTGCGATAAGACGGCGAAAGGTCTGCCGCAATGGCGTTGTCGAAAACTGCTGAAGGCGGTGTTGATGAGACGGAAGTTATGGCGTCCAGATGTAAACGGGTGGCGCCATCGTGAACATCAAGGTCTTCAATACACGTGACAGCTTGCACAAATCCAAAGGTCTCACCGCGCAGTATGGTCACTGGATACTGGTGCGGATTACTGATGGGTATCCTAATGGATTCAGGCCTAACAGTGAGGACGGCGAACGGGAGAAATAAGTCCTTGCGGTGAGCAAGCATGTCAGAAGGCGTAAACGCCACAGTTGGGTCTGGCACGGCAGTTTACGACAAGGTCACAAGCACCGACCTCTCCGGAGGTAGATCAGTATCACGATCAACGAAGACTTTGTGGACACTGAGGTCGGCGCCGACCGATGGTGAGTCACAAAGTGGCGAAAAGGCCACTTGCGCGAGAACAATCGATGATGGCACTATGACGTGACTGGAAGTCCCACCCATGGATGAGATCTTGAGAACAGGAGGGCAACACCAAAAGCTCGAAGATGCACAAAACTTCTTGGATGACTACACGGGCTGTGCATATACAGCTGTAGGATGAAGGCGTTGCACGCTAGCAGTGCAGAGTGCCATGCCAGATGGGGAGGTCGTAACTTTTTTCAGCTTCGGACAAATATTTTCATGGATGACGGAAACGACGGTCCCGGTATCGATAAGCGCTTGGGCGGATGCTCCCTCAACATGGACGTCAATGACAACCTGTGGTGGAAATTGAGGCATTAGAAAGTTCAATGAGCTTGCAGTTCTTGCCTCCGGAACTGCGCAAGTTGGTTTTCCTTGGCAGTAGGGGGTCGACAATACATAGGTTACAGCGACCGTCGACGTGGAGGAGGAGAACGGCGACTGTCTGAACGGCGGTCGCGATCGAAAGGTCTCAGCGGCGAGTCAGCGGCATCTTGGCAGCGTATCTCGGTGGCATGTTGTGGCGCGTAGGGAAACTGGTCGAACGCGTCACGGTGCGAGGACATGTTACGGCGACAAAAGCGCGCAATGTAACCACGAATGCCACAGGCGAAGCAAATAGGCCTGTTGTTTAGCGTGAGCCACGTGTCGGCTCGACGAAGCTAGGGTGACTGCCGTGGAACGGGAGCAGGGGGAACCCGGTGCGTTGGTGGTGGGACGGAATATGAAGGGGGGGGGGGGGGGGGGTGCGTGTGACAGCGGCAGCGTAGTTGAGCGGCAGCGGTGTGACCCGCGATGGGGTCACACCTCCGCCTTAGTCCTTAGTCGGCATAAGAGAGCGGTGCCGCTGGAGATACGAATAGCGGCGGGTAGTCGACATAGGAGAGCGGTGCCGTCACAGAAGCTGGCGGACGAATGGGGGTAAGTGCGCCAGATATTAGGGCAGAGATGGCTTGTTCCACGGCCGGCGTCAGTGTGAGGGCAGGCTCCTGGCTGTGAGGGAGCAGCGACAGCTCGCGGGCCACTTCCTCGCGAATGTAATCATTGAGCTGAAGGACGCGAGCAGAAGGATAGTATGGCCAGCGGCAATTGCAGTGGCCGAGACCGAGTCAGCCTGTGAGATGTTTTGGCGGGTGATGTTATGTTGGAGGCGCAATTCGTTGAAACTCTGGCACAGGTTGAAGAGTACAGCGACGCTGGTTGGACTCTTGGCCAGCAGCATTTGAAATGCGTCGTCCTCCGTACCGTTCAGAATATGGTTGATCTTCTCGCCCTCCGCCATCGTTGGATTAACACGGCTGCAGAGATCCAAGATATCCTCAATATAGCTGGGGAAAGTCTCGCCCGGTTGCTGTGCTCACTGGCGTAGACGCTGTTCGGCGTGTAGCTTGCGGACAGCGGGGCGGCCAAACACTTCGGCAAAATGTGTCTTGAATGCGGACCAACTCGAAATGTCAGATTCGTGATTGTTAAACCATATATATTTGCGACGTCAGCAAGGTAAAATATGACGTAATTCAGTTTAGACTAGTCGTCCCACTTATTGTGAACCCTTACAAGTTCATAGGAGGATAGCCTGTTTTCGACTTAATGTTCTCTGGTCCCGCAAAAGATGGCCGGGTCGCGCTGGCGGAGAACGCTGGAGCAAGTGACAGGGGCAGCCACGGTTACAGTCGGTGCGTAGGTCGCATCAATCATGGTGTTGGTGGGCAACGTACGATTTCGGAGCTCCAGGGTGATTTGAGAGATTCCAGCACTCTCCATCAAATGTATTGATATTTCATTATATATATAGCTATATAAGTATATATATATAGCTTCTCAAGATGATGTAAACTCCTTGAAAGCCGACCTAGTCAAGCTGACCGAATGGGGCCATCTCTGGCAGATGGAAATTAACATAGGAAAAACAAAACACGTTTCTTTTTCTACGCTCACTACCACGCCCCGTAATTCTTATACGATTGACAACACTCTGATCGAACAGGTTGAGAGTTTTGAATATTTGGGAGTATTTTCACATCTGACTTTACCCACCGTGGTTGCTCAGTGGCTATGGTGTTAGGCTGCTGAGCACGAGGTCGCGGGATCGAATCCTGGCCACGGCGGCCGCATTTCGATGGGGGCGAAATGCGAAAACACCCGTGTACTTAGATTTAGGTGCACGTTAAAGAACCCCAGGTGGTCAAAATTTCCGGAGTCCCCCACTACGGCGTGCCTCATAATCAGAAAGTGGTTTTGGCACGTAAAACCCCATATATTATTATTACATCTGACTTAGCTTGGGACAAACACGCAGATTATGTCACGAAAAAAACCCTTTAAAAAGCTAGGCCTCCTTAAGCACCGACTATCACTCGCAAACTCGGAAACGAAAATGCATGCGTACACATCCCTGATAAGGTCTTCTTTAGAGTATGCATCAATCATGTTGCATCCAAATAACGCTAGTCTTACAAAACGCCTGGAATCAGTTTAGAATAAGGCTGCTAGGTTTATTTTATCTTCTTACTCAGCATACACCAGCGTTTCCCTTTTAAAGCGCACACTTTATCTTTTAAACCTTGACATTAGACGCAAGGTTTTACGTTTGTCTTTTTTCCAACTCTTTTTGGTGACTCTGGATTTTCGGCTACACGGATTGTTCCTGCGGATAATATTTCCACACGTACCGATCACATACACAAGGTATCACCTATTTTTGCAAAAACAGCAAAATATCAAACTTCCCCCCTTTTGTCATCAATTAAAGTATGGAACGCGTTACCGCAAAGCGTTGTGGCAATCGGGGAAACTGCTTCTTTCCAGAAAGCCCATCTTGAACCAAGAACAGTGCAGTAATTTGAATGTAAAGACTATGGCTCGATTCATGTAAGATTTCCATGTCAGCAGAGTACATAATTATAGAATTGTGTTATGCCAAGCCGAATGTTGCATTGCCGTGATGTTCTTCTCCCTTTTGCAACTGTACGATGTGCCGGTTTGCTGTGCGTGCCTTTCGCTTTTCTGTTGTATTTGATGTCAATTTGGATTGTGTAAATTCACCGCCCTCCTATGTAATGCCCGTAGGGGCCCTTAGGTAAATAAATAAAATAAAATAAATAAAGGTGAGAAGCAGCAGCTAGACAGCAGCCTAGCAGCAGAGAAGAGCCCGAGCTCTTGTTGTGTCTTGTGTCCGCAACAGTGGCGCGTACCGACTATGGGGGATCGGCCAAGAAGCAGGCGGTTTTCTGTATGGTTAGAAGTAAAGCGAAACTAGATTTGAAGAGTGGAGCGTGGGACGATAGAACTGTAATTTATAAGTGTAATGAAAATATTGTTAAGGATTTTGATAAAATAGGTTAACGTAAAGAAATGAAATAATAGAAATTATGGATAATTTTGGAAATTCAGCAAGGTACTCTTTTTGTCTGTCTAATAAAATTGTAAGCTTTTTCCCAAATAAACCTTTGTAGACATGCGCAACGGGAACTTTTCTCCGTACCTCTTCTTCGTTGGGAATTCGGCAAGAATGTAGTTTTTCTCTATCAATAGCAAGACATGCGAATAACCATTATTGCTGCGTGTTATGCGTGATATTATGTCTCAAAAAAGAAAGAAAGAAACGAGAAATTGTTGTGGCTCAAGATGGGTTAGCCGTAACCTTCCAGATTTGCTCGAGCTCCATTAGGCAAACGCAGTTTCCTAATTTTTTTAAATGGAAACGCTGCGTTCGGTTAATTTTTGGCCTTTCTCTTGTTCACATGTTTCGGATGCTCGGGCCGAATTTTTTTGAGGTACATCAAAAAAAGAAACCTTGTGCTCCGGAACAACCCATGACTATCGTGTCACCTCATGCGTAAGGGCAACCGGCCAGATGCAAATACTTGTTAATATCCCTGCCTTCTCCGTTTTTTTTTTTCCTTCTCTGTCTTCAATGTGCAAAATTTTGTGAGCAAGATTTAGGATATAGATTCGGTCAAAGATAATTGTGTACTGTGAAGATTATGGGAAAGAGTACGGTTACCACTCCGTAGACGACGACATGGTAACGCAGTCTGGCTGCACTCTCTTCCGTCATCGTCAACGCTCTCCCTTTGTAATTACAGCATTTAATTTGTTTTACCCGGATAATAATATACAGGGGCGTCGACTCGGGCTTCACAATGCGTGTATTGCGAGCCCCGACACCTAGGTCGGTATATTGTAGCGATGCCTTTTCCGATTGTATGCTTTTTCAGGCTTCTCGTGCTTGGCCAGTGGTCAGAGCGACGGACTGCCCACACTATCGACGGGATCAGGCGGCCGTGTGTGGTGGATGATAAGAATAGCATAATAAGGCATCGCTACAAAATAACGGCCCTAGAAGTCTGGCGAACTCGCTTACGCCCCAGAGTTGGGTGGTAAGTTTGGGTGGTAAATGTAAGTTTACCGGATATATGCATTCGATAAACGTCACCGCAGCAGGCGGCGCATACATCAACACGCATAACTGCTCCTTGCTTTCAGTCTTTCTGGCTTCCGGCCTTCGTTATTGTGACGTTTTCTTTTCAGTCGATAAAATTAGGCGTGCAATTGATATCCTTCTGAAATTGTCTCATCTCCATGTTTGTTCCAATAGCCTACAACTTATTGGATATCTCGGAAACCAGAACTGTAATTTATGAATAGGTGTACGGTAGCGCACAGTGACACGCACAGCTCTATGTGTGTGTCCCTGCGTGTCCCTATGTGTGTCCCTCACATGTATGTGTATCCCTCAAACATAGCGCTGTTTGTGCCCATGTGTGTTCTTTTGTCCCGTTTTTTTTATCGCGCTACCGTACCCCTATTCAAGATGCGTTACCAACAAGCCCGCATTGCAACCCTTGTAATTTATCAATTAGATAATTATTCTTAGTTAGTTAAATTGATTGTCATCAACCAAAAAATCACTGGCGGATGCTCGACTCTGAACGATATATATGCACTTGGCATTGTTTGCTAAAAAGATTTCAGTTATTTAAAGGCTCGGTGTACGGAAGTTAGAGCGTCCTGTATATTGCCAAGCAACTGTGCAGACGAGGCTTTTTTAACGAGATTAGCATTCTTCACACGTTTTCCAGCACCTATATATGTCTGTTTCTCACCATTTTCCCTGGCCTCTTGAATGAAAACGAAAATCCTTTAAAGTTTATCCCGTGCTGGGCGGAATAGAAGCTGCATCACATATATTTAGACACGTGATACGCGCGGACTTCGCGACGCCACCGCTAGATGACGCAGCTTGTCGAGAAGGGCTAGGGTGCCTCGATGTCACCACCGTACAGGATGGTTACACCCTTTGAGCAGGCCCGCCCCGCTCCACCGCCATATTTTGTCGGAGCTGTTGAAGCGGCCGTACATGTGCGTGCATTAGTCAGTGCGGCGTTGTCATGTTGCCTGGTGTTTCTGATTTACACGGTGCTGCGGACGTGTTCACTAAGTTTACTTTTTGGGCTCGCGATGAGCAAACTGTTTACTTAAGGCTCGCCTGACGGCTTTATAGTTGAAAAGACTCCGTCATGCCCGTCTGCGCACCATGCAAACGAAAAAAGAAAACGACACCCGTGACTCAATTTCCCTGCGACCGAGAACCCAGGAAAAAAATTTGCAAGAAACCTTGTTCTACTAAGCCGTTACGCTTAAATTTGTGTATTCGTGTAAAACGGTCTTCAGGAGTTTCTCCGAAGCGCCAGGCGTTTGCAGCCGCAGTCATTTAATCAAGGCGATGAGAAGCCCGATCGAACCCTATGTTTAATTTTCAACAATCACTTTCACTGAGCATCGAAATGGTAGGAAAATGTTGTTGGCGAGTTTTCCCATATTGGCGGCTCAGCATTTATACTTGCACTGATTGTACCTTTCTGATGTAACGAGGGGGATGGAATATCGAAATAAAACTACCACAGGTGTAATATTTCACTGATAGATTTTCATGTTTCTACGAAGCATATAACTTTATCTTTTATCTTTGCTATGTAGTTCAGGTGCGTGGCCTCCTGTGGCTTCAGCCAGATGCACGTGTTCATGAGCTGCATTAAACGACATTTCTGTTATTTCGAGCCTGTCTTCTGGTTTTACTCGAAGGACTGATGTAAATTTTGGCGATAAACTTTCCCTTTTGTTTGGTGAGATGTGTCGCTTTATGGTGCTTTTTCTTACATTCCTGCACTCATCTATCGGTTGTTGCATAAAAGAACTCAAGAGAAATGTGTTTTTCAGCAAAACATTTAGGCATTATACTTATGCAGGCAGGAACTATACTATACCACAGGCAGGAAATATTCACAAGCCGCACGGATAGACTTATACTTTAGCCTAGATGTCTGCAACGACGGCATTCATTTATCAGTGTTTATGAAAGTCGTACGCCAGAGATCGCGTACCTGGCTTTTGCTTTTGACTTAGAAAAACAACAAATTTTGTGGTTTTCCGAGCCAAAACCACGATCTGATTATTCAGTGCTGTGGGGGATCTGGAAATAATTTTGATTAACTGGGGTTCTTAACGCGCACTTAAATCTACGTACCCAAGCGTTTTGCACTTTGCCCTCATTAAATTTCTCCAACCGCGGCCGCGATCGAAACCGCGACCTCGAGCTTGGTTTTTGACGCTTTGCTAATGGAAGACTGTTTTCGGCCACGCGCTCTCTATCATTATTACCTTTCACACGCACGTTTGTATCTCGATTACTGCGGTCCCTTCAGTTGTTCGCAACGCTGCCGTATTTATTCTCCTCGCTTTGTCCCTTACCTTTTTATGGCGTCATTCAACTATAGTTTTAGCCAAAGTTGCGCCAGCCCTTTTCAAGGACAACATGTAAGTATACACCGTATGCGTCAACGTTGTTTTCGAAAAAAAAAAATTGCTAAGCGTCAGCGAAAGCGCAGCAATAATGACTAGCTGTCTGCTGGCTTCGAAACCTTCTAGTATTTATTTACTGTGGGCGTTCCACCTCCGTCCTTAAGGTGACATGTAAATACTGAAATGCACTTAAGCGTTCAAACTGCGAAATTTACAAATTTTTGCACTGTCAGCGAGCGAAGAACCTAAATTCACGCTTGCCGTCATAGCGCGCGTTTACACGTTTGGACACAATATGGCGGCGCAAGCGGACGCGTCACCACCCTGCGCGTGGAAGCGTGGTGCTTAGGCTCCCTAAGAAGGACGCGCGAGGGCGGAGGAGTGCGGCGTGTTCCACGTTTCGGTGGTGCTAATTCGGTGTGTCGCTACGTTGCTCCAATGTCAATCGCATTAACGTCAACCGTCGTGCTGGTGCGGTTCCTGCCAGACTCTTTCTTCATCCTATCTAATACTCTAGTGATTAGTTACCAGAGCTGCTGAGCAGCAAAAGACGAGGGACCACCAAAGCGGACGTGGAAAGGCGCTCTTGTGTGCCTATGTTGCTTCTATCGTCTCTCGTACGCTGCTGCGCTACAACTCAGGTAATTAGTACTGCACAAACTAGCCCAGCAACGTGTTTTATTTAAATATAATAGTGGCTACAAATTCAATACAACCCCGCTTCTCTGCCCACAGTGACGTGGAAACTTAAGAAAGAGGGCCCTCCTAAAGAGGAGGCTGCGGGTATTTTGAGCCCTTTCTTCTCGTCATTTCTTGTCTTCCCGAAGCCCCTTCGTAGGTGAAGTGGCGTATATGCATAGTTCTAAAAAAAAATAAGAAACGCTTGCCGACAGCAGCAAAATGTACTTTTATTTTGGCTCACACAGACGCCGCCAAAATCGGACCCAGTCAATCTCCCTCAGACTCAGACTCAAAATCAGACTCCAGCAGGCTTACTATAATTAGTAGACTGACGAACTCCTACTCCCTCTGGTCACTCACACTTTTGAAATCACGCATTCAGTCAAATTCGCGGAATCGCCGACTCTCACACATTCAAGAAATCATTCATTCAGGCTCACTTGAGTGAAACTCAGGCTCATATCTAAGCCTGACTTAATATCATCAGCTCATTGCAAGGGTATGTGATCGATTCAGAGTCGGATCCATACGTAATGGCGTCGCAATCAGTGAGTTGTGTTTTCTGGCTGCAAGTACAAAATATTGCTTATCTAAATGGGTAGTGTGGCTGCTCTACACATTTCATAGCACCTGTCAAAGCTGAGCGCTAAGACGAAGCACAAAGGAAGGATGGCACAACACGAGTCCTTCTTTCTTTGTCCTTCGTCTTATCGCTGAGTTTTGTTTCTTTCCGTTGATCCAGTCCAAATAACCCAACTTTAAGGCTTAGTTGTATGAAAAGATGCTTCAGCTAACTTGAGCCAAGCCATAAAAAATCCACGTGCACTCCATGAGAATGCAACTAACCTAGTATTGTTCACTGTCTTCCTGAAGACAGTGATTCTTTGATAGAACGCTTGTGCTTTTGTCTCCGCTTTTTCGCTTTGTTTATCTGCATTTCTGGGAGCTGCCGCTCCCTCCTTGCGGCAATGGATGAAGAAATCTCAGAGGACTTTCCTGATGTGCAGCCGTCAGGTCGGCTAGCGTCCAGGAAACGTGGAAGTGCGTCAAGCGATACAGACAGCGAGGCCACTGAGATATGTTCGGAGAGCTACGACTCATCGGACGATGACTTCCAGGTCGTGATGAGTAGATCAGCGAAAAGAAGACTACTGCAGGCATCTTCGTCGCCAAGTGCTTCTACCGTGAAGAGTGCACCGCTGCGCTGGCCGCACACTGTGCTCTTTATGCCCGTGGACCCAGCGACCAATTTGCGGCTCCTCAACAGGCAGGTCCTCTCTTCCTTACTCAAGAGAATCGCACCAAATGAGATTAAAGACGTGCGAATAAACGCGCGGAAAAATGTCCTGGCAGTTGATGTGCTACATCGCAGTGCCCTACAGCACCTACGTAATATAACTGATATCGACAAGGTAAAGGTGCGATCAATGATCCCTACAGGCGGCGATGGTACTGCGGGCGTCATTTATGACGTCGACGTTGCCATTCCTAATGACGACTTGCCAACGCTGATAAAGCCAACGACAGAAGGCAATTTCATTACAAGGATTTCCAGATTGGGAAACACACGCTGTGTGAAGATTTTGTTTGAAGGAGACAGCCTTCCTTCCCACGTCAAAGTAGGACATGTCCGCCATCCAGTACGACCATTCGTACCGAAGCCCCTCCAGTGTTTCAAGTGTTGCAAGATTGGCCACGTGAAGGGTGTCTGCGTGAACAGCGTAGTGTGCCCGCGGTGCTCCGAGTCCCATTCAGAAGACGCCTGCAGCGCACATGTTCTAAAGTGCCCTAACTGCAGTGGTCCTCACAAGGCCTCATCAAAGGATTGCCCGCGGATGCGGAAGGAATTCACGATTCTAAAACGCATGGTGCGGGACAATTCAACGCATCGAGAGGCTGCTACCGCTGTTCGGCGACGTCGGCATCGACACCGAAAACGTTCAAGAAATTCCGCAACTGCAGATAGGTACACGCCAGCTACAGTCAGAAGGGCTGCCGCATCTCCACACTGCGCCACCAAGACAGATACAAGGAAAGCGAACAAAGAGGAGAGGCTCGGCCGCCCTGAAGAATGGCCTGAGCTACCGAGGGCACGACTCCCTGCTAAGTTACCTCAAAACGCCCCGACTGCAACGCCTTCTGCGACTGTTGAAGCGACGCTGGCTGATGATCTCCAGGTCATCAACATTCTGCGGTCGCTCATGAGTGCGATTCGCGTTATACTTACCAACATGAAGTCTTCGTCTGCGCAAAGCGCACTACAGGTGTTGGACACTTTGAGTCCAGTACTTGCAGCTCTTGGTTAAAATCATGGCTCTCCAGAAGCCGTCGTTTCGTGACGAAGTCCGAAACGCGTCGATATTTCAGTGGAACGCCAGAGGACTGAAGTCACGCATGTCGGACTTTTGACAGTTTGTGTTCACAAATAAGTTCCCGGTCATCGTCATCTGCGAGCCCCTATCAGATAACATCAGACTGTCCGGGTATGAGTGTTTCATGTCCGCCACCCACGGAGAATGCAGCAAGATCATCGTATTCATGCGACGTGATCTTACGTATGTCCATCACCCAGTGTCGCCAGACCAAGAAAACCAATACGTCTGTCTGACAGGGAAGAAAGGCAAGCTCACTTTCACATTAATTGGAGCCTACATATCGCCCTCAAGTCGGTTGGACTGCGAGAGATTACGGCAAATCACCACAGCGACTCCGCAGCCTTTGGTGATTACTGGAGATTTTAATGCCCACCACCATCTCTGGGGAAGTTCTAAGATAAACTCGAGAGGCAGAAGATTAGTGTCATTTGCCTCCAAACAAGAACTGTGCTTGTTAAATGATGGAAGCCCCACCTTTCTACGTGGAACTGCCTACTGTAGCTGCCTGGACCTGACCTTTGTTTCACGCTCCTTCACTAGAAAGGTCAGGTGGTTTCCGGATATTGAAACGCGGGGAAGTGACCACCTACCCACTTATCTTAGGGTTGAAGGGTTGACGGACTCCAGGTTAGCCACCGTCACACAATGTATCGACTGGCCAATGTTCAAGTCAATTGTCGAAGACGGCTGTCGTGATGACTTGTCCACTAGCCTAGAGGACATCATAATAGGTGCCCTAGAGGCTGCAAAACATTCGCTTCTGAGAACGTCTACACGCACCATATACGACATTGAGCTAGAGAAGCTTCGTGCAATTCGTCGTCGGGCAGAGCGAAGATACAGGCGCACGAAGTCTGTACATGACTTGAGGTTGGCCAGAAGAACTCAAAAGAAAATTCAGCGTCGCATGGACAAACTTGCATCACAAAGATGGAAATCATTCTGCGAATCTTTGGATCCACGAAAACCATTGTCTCACATATGGGGAACTGTTCGTGGTCTCCGTGGAACCCCTCAGCAGCGCCACCCTTTTAAGTCTTTGGCCCTTCACCAACAATGCAGCGAGGTTGACGTAGCGGAAGCTTTCTGCAGGAGGATTGCTGGCGAAAGTAGTTGCGCTGGAACATAGACGCTCCGCCACTCACCAATTTCACGCGACTCCCGCATGGATAGTCCTTTCTCCATGGACGAGCTCGAAGCTGCACTGGCCTTGTGCAAGCGTTCATCTTCACCAGGACCCGACGGTATAACCTACCGTGCCCTGTGTAATCTTGGCGATGAGGCTCGAAAAGTGCTCCTGCTCCTGTTCAACAGCTCCTGGCAGACAGGTACGGTTCCCCAAGAATGGAAGACCAGTCGCCTAATTCCACTGCTCAAGCCTGGCAAGTCGCCTGTAGACATTGCATCATACCGACCTATTGCGCTTGCCAGTTGCATCGGAAAACTAATGGAGAGGATGGTTCTAGCACGGCTAGAATGGTACCTCGAACATTACCAGGTATATCCAGATGCAGTGGCCGGTTTCAGGCGTGGCCGTTCTTCCATAGACAACGTTATCGACTTGGTGACGTACGTCGAGCACCAGAAGTCCTGCAAAAGATTATCTGCTGCTCTGTTTCTGGATGTTAAAGGAGCGTACGATAACGTAACGCACGAAGCGATTTTCAACGCGTTAGAGGCAGTAGGACTTGGCGGCAAAGTATATTTGTGGATAAGTAGCTATCTACATAAGAGATCCTTTTTCGTACTTACCGAGGATGGCCCGACCTCCCAGCATTACAGTAACCGTGGGGTGCCTCAGGGCGGAGTACTCAGCCCAACGCTCTTCAGTCTAACACTCATTGGACTCACCGACATCCTGCCAGGCACCGTTAGGCTCTCCATCTATGCCGACGACATTTGCATTTGGACGTCGGCTGTGACGCGACTGCAGCTTCGCGCGCGGCTTCAAAAGTCAGCTACTTTAACATCATCCTACCTTAGAGAACAAGGACTTCGTATATCATACGAGAAGTGCGCAGCGGTGGCATTTACCAGGAAATCAATGTCACCATACGTGATATCCGTCGACAGACACATGATCTCGTACAGCACGAGTCACAGATTTTTGGGGGTGGTCCTTGACAAAAATCTCTCCTGGACCCCTCATGTGAATTATGTGAAAAAACGCCTGACAGGAATTTGCCATATGTTTAAGTTCCTTGCAGGAAAGACCTGGGGAGTGCCAATACACTCTATGCTGCAACTGTACAGGGTCCTATTTATTGGATTCCTGCGGTACAGCCTACCGGTCATGTCCAACACCTGCAGAACTAACCTGAACACAATCCAAAGCATCCAAGCCCAAGCACTCAAGATATGTCTCGGTCTACCGCGGAGTGCGTCAACGACTCAAGTTATTGCAGTCGCTCAAGATTTCACTATTAGAACGCACATTAGCATTGAAACAATGCGTGTGCACATAAGACACTTCGCCCGGACCCCTACCCACCACCTAGCAAGTCTCCCAGTAGATAGGCCCCACACGACATTCAGTGCGACTGTCTTCGCGCACCGTGCCTCTTTCAGGTCAGGTTACACACCTGCGGCAAGGCCTTCTATTCCTCCATGGTGCATGCGCCGTACTCAAGTGAACCTCACAGTCCCAGGACTTCAGAAAAAGTCGGTCTTGCCATCATCAGCGCTCAAGCAACTAACTTTACTTGTCTTGTACGAGAAATACAGCGACTGCACACACGTCTACACTGATGGATCAACTACATCAACCAGTCCCGGCGGCGCTGTAGTTATACCAGCAATGGGAATAACCAAGCGGTTCAGGACTTCCCATGTCACTACGTCTACAGCTGCAGAGCTCGCGGCTCTCCGCGACGCGCTTCAAGTGATAAATACTGAAAGTCCTAGAAAATGGGCAGTCTTCTGCGATTCAAGGCCGGCCTTGCAATGTGTGCATTCATTTCTCCGACATGGAACTCACGATCAGCTCACGTGCGAAATCGCGGAGCTTGTCCATCACTTAAGAGAAAAAGGCCATGATATCTCTTTTCAGTGGATACCAGGTCATTGCGGTATCATTGGTAATGATGACGCCGATAAGGCAGCTCGGACGTCAAACCAAGAAGACCGCTGCGTCCCCATTCCGCTCTCAAGGACCGATGCCGCGAGACAACTTGGCATTCTGGCAAGCACTATCTCCTTAGCAGAGTGGAATACCGTACATACAAGGTGCACAAGACTGCACAGACTAAAACCGTCACTTCAACTCAGACCTCCAGCCGGTGTGCACCGGCGTGAAGCGTCTCTTCTGTGTCGGTTATGGCTTGGAGTGGCCTTCACAAATGCCTACTCAGCACTAATTGGAATGGCTGATAGTCCTGCATGTGATGTTTGCGCATGCGAGGAGAACATTGACCACATATTGTGCCATTGTCCTCAATTTCAAGCACAAAGACAGTATTTGTCCGACACATTGAGGAAACTAGACGATCGTCCTCTGAGTGAACAGACAATATTAGAGCACCGATCATCGGCTCAGAAGGCAGTGAAGGCACTTTTGTGTTTTCTCAGAACTTCTGGTTTGCTCGAGCGACTTTAACTGAAGTGCTATCCGTACACGTACCTACACCTTCTCTCTCCCTTCTTTCTCTTCCCCTTCTCCCTTCCCCCAGTGTAGGGTAGCCAACCAGACTATTGACTGGTTAACATCCCTGCCTTCCTGTATTCTTATCTCTCTCTCTCTCTCTCTGAGCAGCTCTAAGTGTTGCTTATTGTAAGTTTAGATCATTAATTACCACTAACTAATTAACCGATTTTTAAGGTATTGATTTAGAGGCAATATCTTGAATAGAGAAGTTGTAGAGCCTGTTGAGGAATGTAAAAATAATTTTCTTGAGGGAAGCTACCTGCAACGGATTTATTTCCCTTCGCGGCAACGGAAGCTTGAACCCACTGCGGTGGCTTAGCGGCTTTGGTGTGGCGCTGCTAAGCACGAGATCGGGGGATCAAATCCCGACCGCGTTATAGCTGCATTTCGATGGGGGCGAAATGCAAAAACGCCCGTGTTCCGTGTATTGGGTGCACGTTCAAGATCCCGTGGCGGTCGGAATTATTCCCATGACCCCCACTACGGCGTGCCTCATTATCAAATCGTGGTTTTTGCACGTAAAACCATATACTTCAGTTCAATTCAAAGAAAGCGGGCGATATTAGAAAATCTTCCACGTGATGGGGCACTTGCGCACAGCGACATTAGTGCCCTCAAACATGCTACCAACAAATGTGGAGGCGAGGAGACCATCGAACACCTATTGTGTACCTGCCCTCGCTACGATGTCCAACGCCTCTCTCTGCGGGCAACTTTATGCCGACTGGACTCGAGACCGTTCACCGAGTCAAAGATACTCGGACCGTGGCCACGCCCGTCACTGGCTCGAAAAGCGATTCGTGCACTAGTGCAGTACTCGAAGTGCACCGGCTTAAGAGACCGTTTATAGTGTCCTTGTGCATGGTGTCCCTCCCACACGTACTCAGTGCTTACTCTCTCCCTTTCTACCTCTTTCTATTCCCCTTTCGCCCACCCCCAGTGTAGGGTAGCAAACCAGATGCTGTTCTGGTTGACCTCCCTGCCTTTCCTATCCTTGTTTTCTCTCTCTCTCTCTCTACCAACAAATAGTCGATGCTGCATGCAGAACGAAAGCATGAATAGGCCTTAAGCAACGGAGACAGATCGAATACAATAGTCTTGGCTTTCACTTTTGCCCAGATGTCTCTCGAAGCAATGAAGCAAATGAAGCCATGGGATATGCGGTAAATAGCGCAGGCCAATTCTTGAAGCTGTGTCAGCGTTCTTCCTGTTGAGCGATTGCGTAAAAGGCGAGAAGGTTTAGGCGGCTTATGGGGAAGAATCGGAGACGAAGGGTGGGACCACCGCCTCACATTTTACTTGCAGCGTATTTAGGCGTTTGGTCGGATTAAGCATCGATCATTCGTAAGTAAAAAGTTCACAGTCACTTTAGCATACGCTAAAGAGGATGAAGGCGAAAGCCTGCCCGTTCAGGAGGCATTCCTTACATTACCAGACATTTTCAATGTAATGCGTTGTTACTTCCTATTAATTGTTTTCACCCACCGAAGGTCGTGGGTTCGAGTGTTTAACTCTACCTTAATTAACTGTTCCTTATTTATTTCGCCCTAATTAACACCAAAGGTTGCGGGTTCAACTCCAACCAAAGGTCTTGGGTTCGAGTGGCCTAATGAGCTATATCTTACTTAACCATGCCTTAATAAACCTCACCTTAATTAACACAAAAGGTTGTGGGTTAGACTCTCGACGTTCGCGATGGCAATTGGAATCCAACTTGGAGATATGGCCGGTTCACCCATATCTACAAGTGGGTTCGACTCCCACCAAAGATCGTGGGTTCGAGTGGCTTAACTAACCCCACAGGTCGTGCTGACGCTTCTTCTTCGCCTCGGCTTCACACTTTCTTATGAAAAAATCGATGACCTAATGCGCCCTAATTAACACCAAAGTCGTGCACTCCACTCCCACCAAAGGTAGAGGGTCTAAATTAAATTCGCCTTAACACCACAAGTAGTGGATTCGACTCCCTATGAATTCTGGTGCCACGAATTTTGGTACCATAACGCCGGACATCGCATTTTTCGTCTCATGAGCCGTCGAGGGCTTTCACCTTAATAATCTAAAGCTAAATAATTGCGGCGGCAATTATTTAGTTATGAAATGGATCGCTGCCATCAGTGGCTGGCACCCGTACTCCGGCTAACTAGGAAGCAATCGCACGATGTGAACACAGGCCAGCAAAGAGCATGTTGCTTTTCTGGGTATGCTGTCTGAAATAGTTTGTAATGGACTGACAATAAGAGACCGAAAATAAAACAGGGTATTTAGTTTTATTCGATAAGTTTGTGGGTACATTGTCGGTATGTACAGTCTGGAAGGGAATGAGAAGAGAAATAAAGCGTGACCATTCCATGGGACGCGCGTCTTTATTTACAAGGTGTGTCGCGCTTTGGAACGAGTCGACCTGAGCGACAGCTCTTGGGTTGGAAACAAAGACCAAAGAGACAATAAACGCTAACAAGGAAGTTATCAGACAACAGGTATAAGAAGCACTTGTGACAACAAGCCCTTCCACGAATACTTGGTAGCAAACAACTGCCTTAAGCTCACTGGCTGCCAATGGCACTATGCAAATGCTTTCCGTCGATACGTTCTCTTTATCGCAGGGTATTCTCGCTCGGTACTTGCGCAGAAACTTTGGCCTATACGCTTTGTGTAAAACTAAGACTATTCAATCCCCATCAACAAAATATAAACTATCTGGCTCCACCAACGTAACAACGTCTTTCTCACCGTGCGATCGGCTTACGGTCGGAAGAACGACAGAAAATATCTCCTACGTGAAAATATTTATAAACGTGACCAACATTGCTTCATAATCTCTGTATGACACAGCAACGACTGTTTCGCTTCACCCACTGCGTACACGAGGGGAAGTGCAAACAAACAGAATAGGAACATTAGGAACAAACCGGAATCGGATTCGTTAAGCTCTTGTAACTCTCTGTGTGCGTGGGAATACTGAATAAATCGCGCCTTACGTGATGCTTGCGACGCGGCTTAACCGGCGGTATCCACTGTACTCAATCCTCGACGAAGATACCAAGCAGTGCTCCATGTCGGACAAGCTTTGTGCGTAAGATACTCAAAGAAATTGGGACTTCGCGGAGTACGCTCCAAGCAGAGTCATGCGAACATCCTCGCCCCCGCGTACGCCCTACTGTGCTTCAAACAAAGTCTTAATCGTGCTGAAAACAGGAAACGGCTTTCCCATAGGCGTGGCCATTAGGTATTATTTGTGCACTCAGCGATCGAGGACCTGATTTCAGTCGGCATTAGCAGAAAGAAATATGCCCGACTGTTATTCTTAAACGTAAATGTCCGGCCTTTATTGTACTCTTCGTAGTGCTCATGCAAGAATTGATATACCTAATATCCAAACCTTTCGTTTTTCGGCACTGAACATCCCCGCTTTTACGCTGTACCAACAGTGTAAAGAAGTAGAATGTGCTGATATCTGAAGCTCGCGACAAACGAAGGTGTCACCAAGCGAGGAGCGCCATGATCACGGTTCTTTAATAGCGTGCAACCAGGATTGAAAACGCTTCCCCCCTTAAAACTTGAGAGATTTCCACAAAAAAAAAGAGAGAATGTTGGCATCAAAAATTGGTTTCCTAAAGATTAGAAACGCGTCAAATTCCATTGGCTTGCCAGCGCCGAGAAATAACTCTTTTGAATTTATTGCCTCGGTAAGGTTGCTGCAAGGAAGATCACTGCCATCATCAGGCGCAACACACAAGGGCCATCGTACGTACGCGCAGAAATGTGACCATGACACATTCAGGCATTCAAGCTACCTTAAGCTTGTATTTCTGACACCTCCAATGTGAAACATTGCTAATTAAGCGTGGAAGTTTCTTGTATCTGTACTTTTTAGTGATACAAATACCCGAACTCCAGCTTAGAAACTCAAGAAGCAAGTCGCTTACTCGGCAACACGGCTTGAAACACGTGGTTTTCTAGCATTGCTGGGCTCCTGCTGCACTTTGCAGGCTTGTGTCGTTAACTGTATACACCGCGCAAGCCTGAGCAGGGCTGAATGTTCAAGCAACCTACCAATGATACCATAAGCAAGCAATTTTCTGATTGCGGTTCTTGATCTGTGTCATTTTAATTTAGTTTTGGTGCTCAAATTTTGTGGGAGCGCACACTGTTTCCAGAGACATGTTTCGTTGGAAAGGACCACTATGTGTGGTGCTACACGATTTGCGAAGGTCAATGGATCCGCTGGCGAGAAAATTGTAGAGAAATAGTCTCCAGTGCTACCCAAGGACGTCAAATATTCACAATGAAGGGGCATCCCACAGCAATGCTGCGCGCGACCGTCACAAATGAATAATGAATTTTTCTTTTGCGTGCTTCCATACAGCCAACTGAGACAGCACTTCCACACCGTCACAGAGGCGTACCTGAACCCACGATGCGAATACATAAATGACTTCGCAGCAGCCGAGTGCACAAGGCAGAACAATGCGTAACTATAGCCACCTGCGATGCGCGCGGGCTAGCTGCTTATGGGACGAAAAAATGAAGAGAGGCCCATTGACAGTTGCAGTTAGTTGAACCTGACGAATCAAGGGCCCCATGAAAGCGCGTCGTGCCGCCTATGGACAAAAATGGCTGGTGACGCGGGCGAGCGCGTGAAACGCGCGGACATTCAGGCCTCCTCCAACCCCTGTATGAGTGCAAGAAACAAAAGTGGTGGGTGGGGAGAAGGGGACGAGGCGTTTTCTCCTCCTCTCTTTTCGGGCCCGCCTCCGATCGCGGGGCGCCCGCGGTCACCTTCTATGGCGCAGCACACGGACGCGTAGATCTCTTGGAAAGCGCAGAGCACGAATGTCACAGCTGGACAGCGTGGCCTTGCCGCCGCTACCCGTGCTTCGCCCCGTGCAGAAGAGTCCTTCGCGTCCTAGAGGCGACACTCGGGCGGCAGGCGGTTCGCGTCGGTGCTCGCGGCCGCCGCGGGTTGAGCCTTCTCGCCCAGGATGGTGATCTTGGTGCAACTGGGAAGCGGCAGTGCCTTGAGCACCGGCTTGGCCACCTCGAGGAAGCGGCGCGGACAGCCCTCGCGGCCGACGCCGTTCAGGCCGAGGCGCTCGCACATCAGCTGCTCGAGGGAGTGCAGCGGGGCGTCGGCCAGCACGCTGCAGATCACCGCGCCCAGGTAACCGAGCACGATCAGGCCGCAGAACAGGAACAGCTGCGCGGGATCGAATGACCACTTTCACGCGCCAGAATAAAGCAGGCCGGCAGCGAAGCCTGTCGGTGACGAAGAGTGCGCCGACTCGCACCGTAAGTTTAAAGATAAACAGCTCAAGCTCTGTAAACCACAGAATGCATAGTAGGGTTGCGCAAAAAGAGGCAAATGTGCGGAAGAGAAATATGCCACACCAGTGCTGCCTGTAACAACTGAAATTTTAATCGTAACGAAGACTACGAGTACACTTGTGAGCAGTCCCCCACCCCCAATAAAAACAAAACAGAAGGAAACTGCAAAAACTCTCAATTCAGCCAAGAGCAACACGAAGCCAAAAATTATGCCCGTACGAGGATTTCAGAAGGCCAGCATGGCGATTCAAGAAAAATTCCCCTACCATTAGGGTACTCCCTAATGCGAAATGTGAGCGCAGTTGTATACGTGTATTAATTTCATGACGTACTGGCTGGCGCGGACAATCTGTCTCGTGCGGCACGTTGCAAACAGCTAAATGTGGCGCGACTGCCTCGCTAATCGGGAGATCGAAGCGCGAAATCGGAAGCGCGTATCTGCGTACAGCCTAATTCAGGGAGCATTTCGTATGGTAGAGATATTCGTAAGAACATGCTCAATGCCAATGGTGAGAGTTATAATGAAGGTGACCGGCCAAATAATACGCACTAGAAGCCTTATGAGCTTGGCCACTTGTCACTGCTGCCTGTGACAGACTTCACTCACGAATCGCAGTCACTAGTGCTTGAGCTTTCTCACTCACCGCCATCAGCTGGTCTGCCTGCACCCTCTCTCGGACGTAGGCTGTGAAGATGTTCTGTACCAGCGGGTGGAGGAGGAACACCAGCGGCGCCATGCGACTCAGGGGACCAAAGGCCGGCCAGGACAGGAAGTCGCCCACCAGCCCTGCGTCAAGCGCTCCGGCATACAAATGCTTCTGCGCACAGCCGCGCACTCCCAAATGGGCACGCAAGTACGCGTAAACGCAAGTACTCATTTGTGTAGAGACATGGGCAAAAATTAGATGTAGGCTGAAGAAATTTCCCTCGTGGCACGCTTATCTTTATAGGCGATTGTCATTGTCGTCATTTTTTTGTTGTCGCCTAACAATCCTTAACAATAATTTATGTTTGTTCGTTTGCTGTGTAACAAGCGAAAATGGAATGTCCGATGCGTTCTCTCTCCTTCAGTCTCTCCAAAGCAACTTATCTATAACAAAACAGAATGGCAACTTGCACAAACACGCTGATGAAAAGAGAGGACAGACACGGCTGTAGCGCACTCCCAGTATCGTTAGAACGGATATCAAAGAAAAGCTGGTGCGCCAGCATAATGTAACTATTGTAATATTATTCCTTCACGCGCTTCGTCAGTGGTCCGAGCAGCACTCTCCATCGACATTGTCACCATCCTCAGCCTATCATGAGCTGTGCGGATAAGAAATGCACAGAACCGAACGAAAGGACTCGTTACATTATACTGGCCTAGGCTTCTCAACGAGGTGACAATTTTTTTGAGGCCTCAACAGGCAGTTTTACGACAACGTTATTGAAAATTACTTTTTTTTTTCTAAGACGCAATGATAAACATTTATTTCTCTATATTCTGGAATAACTCAACGCTTAAAGTAAATAAAAAAAAATACTTTTCGCAGATCAGAACTGCAAACAACGATTCTCTTGCCCGAAGTTCTGTTTTTCTCTCTTTCTGCCCCCATGATCCAAAACTGCTTTTTCTTTTTCTTTTTCTCTTTCTTCCCCTCTCGGCAATGGTTCTGAATTCTACGCAGTAATTTGGGTTGTTAAGGAAGTTGAAGCAATCTTAGCAGATTAGCGGCTACAACAACACATTCGCACGCTAAGCATAACAACTTCAGGCTATTGGAGAACCCAATGCTTCAATAACCCAAGGCAATAAACTTTCTGGGGCGCTTGGTTTCGCAACTGCTTCAAAACTAAAATCGCAGCAAGCTATCTCGTGACCGACAGCGTCAACATTGAAGATGTCGAAATCGTATACTTTTGCGTGCGCAGATTGTGCGCGATGCACGCACACTCCAGAAATCCCCGTTCACAAAGTTTGCGTTCTGGCTTGCTGCGCTTCTTCATTAGCAGAAAGAGCAGCAATTTGCACAATGTTAATGAGCCATCCCCCCGCCCCCCCTTCCAGTTTCTGCAAAAAACTTTTATGCTGCTAAGCTCTCTTGATTATAGATTTGCTGCATTTCCTCACTCTCTATGAAAGAATAATGTGCGATCTTCTCCTAGTTAAGCGAACCATGCTTTTTTTTTTTTTTTTTCACGTAGCCTGCTAATAGCTCGAAATCCTGGGTGCGTAGTGTATTACACGTCGGTTTCAAATTTCAAGTTCTTTTGTTTATTTTGGCTACGAACTGCTGTGAATTTTCTTTCTTTATCAATGCGAAGGCATTATCGAGCAAAAGTTCGTCGTAGTTGGCGTGACCGAAAGATGGCACCAAAATGGCCGACGGCGCAGCGAGTAAAGAAGGGCTCGGATCGACGTGAAATTTTTCGGGGAGGTTCCTGTAAACGAAGTAAGTTAATGGCTTTGAAAATAAAGTTCGGTACATTTCGGTCTGGGTGGAAATCGAACCCGGGCCTCCGGGGTGTGAGACGAGCACGCTTTGCTGACGCCGCGGCAGCTCCACGGTTCTCGCTCGCTAAACGTGTGGCCTAGTGCGTGCGTCATTGGGCACGCGACGGCGCAGCCAATGGGCAGGAGGTGGCGCCACGTCATGAGCGTATAAAGTGGGCGCGTTCATGACGTTCCGAGGTCTACAAAACGGAATACTTTCGTTCCCACAAGCGTCCTTGCGAAATTTTCTTTTTTTACTTCCATGCTTCTCCAAGCTAAAAATCGCACATTTCTGAACTATGCGAACAGCTCGCTAAATAATATATCGGGCACAGAACATGCAGCAATGGCGAAATTGAGCAAGGTGATGTCATTGTGCCTGAATTTTGTTTCGTCCGTTCTCAACCCTCGACAAGAATATTTGGCGCATGCCGCAATTTGGCTCCTATAGCAAATTCGTGAAAAGAGAAGCACTCAAAGGCTTCGGAACAACCGCTCATTGCATCTTTCCACTTTTCATTCCTCGCGAACCCCATCACCACAGATTTCAACTCATATATGGAAAGTTTAATTTATGCTGAGTGAGAAATATTTTTCGGAGAACACCTGGGCCAAATTGTATAATGTTTTGCGATAAGTGCCCCCCGCGTGAAGTAAAAGCACCCCGTATGTTTTTTCTTTTTTTTCATTCCGCAAGGGAAAGATCACAATACTCATAACACTACTAACAACTGATTTTGAAATGAATTCCTTCTTGAGCATTTCACGATTCCCGCCCGTATGTAGTACATTTGTGTGAATTCCCTTGACACTTTGTGTATGTGTCTATTTCGTGTCTGCTGAATATTTTCTCACACTACATCTTCGTCTTCATGTACGTCTTTCTTTTCATTCCACTGTTTTATTTGTTTATTCAGAAAATATTTGGCATAGTCGCTGTGGTTTATCTTCGACTCGTCCATTCGAAATGTTTACATAGCACTATGCTTAAGGCTGATTTGCCTTCTTATTCTTGGGTATTGTTTGTTAAATGCATGAATGCACCTTTTATTTGGACAAATAGCCAGAGCCTAGCAACGGGCCCTCAAGCATCTGGTGCAAGTTCTCCTCCTTTATGGAATGAGAATCAGTTTGAATTGAGTTTGCAAATTGAACCGCTTTGAAGTTACGCGTAGACGTGCACAGCCCGCGCAGCCCCCGCCAGGTGATCGTTGTTAAACACAAGTGAGTGCTTTTCTTCCTTTCGAAGGCGCTCGCGTCCAATTAGGCGTCTCTGTCTTGTCAGGGAGGCGTCGTTCCGTCTTCAATGAAAACGCACGAAATAGAAATAAAAAACGCACGCCACGCCTCTTTCTCCGGCCTGATTCAGTACGAGGGCGTGCATATTAATCCGGAGATTAATAAACGGAGGACCTGTGCTCTCGGTGACAGGGTAATCCTTACGTTGACATAACCCGGGCATGAGGATCCTTCTCGTGCGCCCTCCACTTGGCTAATGACAAGACTCCTGACGCGCCAAAGGCTCTCCTTGATTTCCGAGCAAGCACACGGGGCAAAAGTGGGGGCGTTAATGTCAAAAAAGCCAGCAAAGAAACAAACGCCTTTTCCGCAGTTACGTGGCGCGCTGCTTTGTGTACGATATTGGGGAAAAAAAACATCGCTGAGTGATGGATACGAGAGAGTTAATATGGATGAAAGCATAAAGTTTGGAGTCGTTGGGGGAGCCGTCTTTCTTTTGACTTCTTTTAGCCGGAAAATATGATTTATGGTTCGAATGACCTTGCCCGAAACTGCAGGCAAGTGAAAAATATTGAGCCGCTCAGGGCAGCTAAATCCACATGGCCCCACTGTAAGCTCGTTCATATTTTAGTTCATGCACAAGAGTGTGCGCAGTCGACAGTATACAAATAAGACGAGTCAGTGTGATAAGGCATGACAGGCCTTATTATTACTTTCTTTTTTTTATTTTGCCTTCTCTCCGAAAGCTAGCACTCTATTGTTCTTTTTTTATCTGCTTGATGGATAAAACTCATTACATGCCAAACATGCGTGGATAAATTGTCATGACTGCCTCATCTGTATTGATAAGCGGGATGGTAGGAAGCTTTATTCAACTCTTATCGTTTATGCAGTACCCGATCCCAACAGAGGAAAACCGACTTCTTTAGGAAACTGTCTAAATAGCATCTCTACTCGGTTCATAAACTAAAGAACAAACAAACATCCCCGTATTCTTTCTCCTTGGATAAAGTCTTGTGAATGGTGGCTGTCTTTTTAAATATTTTAATGCTGTAGGTGCACTTCAGTCCCCGTGATTTGCGTTTTATCGATCATATGTAGCATACTGCGTTCCAACAGTATACATGCCGATCGTGTTGGCTCCTCAAAGTGCCTCGAACAGCCAGTCACCCGGCAATTTTGAGTGTATTCGCACGCTTCTTTAACGCTCGGAAAAACACAGGTAATATCACAGCGCATTTCGATTTTACTCCAAGCCCCTGCAATTTCTTGTTCAGGTAATGCACAGCTCTATAATTAATCGAACTGAACAAGCCGAATCAAGCTATATGCGTCGTGAGATATTTTAACGAAATTGCCCCACCTTAAACAAAACAAAGCAACAACCCACATTTTCTGACAAACCTATAAACGACACAATAATATATAAAGCTCTCTAACCCGTATATGCTTCAGTCCCAATTTACGATGGGGCTTGATATTTTAAATAAGTATGAAGAACTTGTATTTAACGCTTCGCGGTGGCTGGTGTGCAAGCTACGGAACTTCATACGTGATACTTGCGAGCAACTACGATAGACAACTGGCGCGAAATTCTCTTCGTTCTCGTACAGGACGGTGACCGCGAAAACACTTTGCCCGAATCTCATGGAATGGTTTTCACGACTGCCTCTGTTCTGTTAAATCAATTGTTGTGGAAAAATTCAGGTAGAGTACCTTGGATACTTCATTTCTCTATCTTATACAGCGAAAAAATAAATAAAAAAATTACTTTATAAACCGTAACAGATGAAAGTATTAAATGTTAAAACGACCTCTCTTCGCAAGTGGAAAGCTTATTTAAGACATCTCTGGACGACTCAAGACGCCTCTGCAAAACGCTCTAAAAAGTTGTGCCATGTGCGCAAACTTCTTATCGTGCGTTCTGAGACTGTGCTGGGGCAGAACTGTTTCGTTCTACAGCCTCGGACGTTATGGTGCGACTCTCGGAGCTGGAATGCGATCATCTCGGCGGGTGCCACTACACATGCAGGTGTTGCTTAGATTCTGTGGCCACTGTTCACAGGTGCAGTCGCATGAGCGCTTCGTAATCGAAAAAAAAAAGAGAAGAAAACTTGTGTCATGCTGGGGTTAGTTACCATTGTTGTAGGCAAGAGCTTTCCAGCATTTCAAAGTACCACTGAGCTTCTGCGTTGCATGACTCCAGGCGAGGAGAGAGGTTTGGCTCGTACGTAAACGTATTACTCTTTACATAATAAAGGGTTGCTGGAGACGTGTATAGCAGCCACAACGCTGGAGGCGACATGTTCTGACGCAGAGTTTAGCCAGATAGCACTAAAGTTAACACTGCAGTGTCCTACAATGTTCTACTTAACTGCTGCTGCAAATCTTTGGTATAATTTATGATTTTCATTCGACAAGAACACTCGCGTGACGAGAAACAAAAAAATTCAGACGCATCGTAGTGGGACAAAACGTCACGATATACGAAGCCCTTTTGTCTTTGGTGCTAAGCATTAAATAAAAAAATCGTCTGGGTGTGCGGAAAGTGTTCCTAATGCCTTCCTGCGCCGACATGCTGAACCGGTCTCTAACATCTTGACGACCATCTTTAGTCTATCTTTAACCTCTGCTATGTTACCCGATGATTAGCGCTTGGCGCGGGTGATTGCTATTCACAAGAAAGGCGATCGCCTGCATGCCGAAAACTACCGGCCCGTTCCCCTAACTTCCACTTGCTGCGAAATACTAGAACACGCTATCGCATACTTTATTAACAAATTTCTTGAAACTAGCAATTTAATTTTCGAATTCCAGCATGGTTTCCGGAAGGGCTTATCAAATAATACGCATCTTCTAACCATTATTCCGGAATTGGCACTGGCTTTGGATTCTTCAGGACAGGTTGAGCCATTATTGCTTGACTTTAGTAAGGCGTTCGACCATGTACCGCACGGAAAACTCCTAAGAAAACTTAAAACGTTCGGTCTTCCACATTTTATAGTTAACTGGATAGGATCATATCTGCCCAATAGAACCCAATTCGTAGATGTCAATGGCTTCTGCTCTACATTCTTACCTATTACTTCAGGCATACCACAGGGCAGCGTACACGGCCCCATTCTGTTTTTAATATATCTAAATGACATTACTTCGGTTATAGATCCCAGTGTTCACATGAGGTTACTCGCGGATGACTGCGCGATATTTTGCAGGGTGGTGTGCCACGACGATCAATCCAGTTTAAGTAACAGTCTTGCAGGTTTTAACGAATGGTGTTCAGAATGGGGCTACGATGTTAATTCAGAGAAAACTGTGCTACTACGCGTAACCAACAAAAAATACTCTGTCCACTTCACCTACACTATAGACGATAAGAGCAGTCAGCGACTACAAATATTTGAGAGTTACCATAAGCCATACGCTTTCCTGGTCTAGGCATGTCGATGACGTTTGCGCGTGTGCAACCCGTAAGCTTAGTTTCTTGAGACACAAGTTGAAATCGGCGCCTCCTGAGCTCAAACTTCTGGCTTTCAATACTTTCGTTTTACCAGGCCGCCGCCGGAAGCTCATTCTGGCCGACGTCTAGGGGGGAGGTAGACGGGAAAGGGGGAGCTGCGTCTCACCCCGATCACCCATACTCCCTGACGGGTGCCAATAAAGTGCTCTGTCTGTCTCTCTCTCTCTCTCTCTCTCTCGTTTTACCAAAATTAGAATATGGAGACATTGCATGGAATCCCTTTTACAATAAACATAAACATAAATTGGAAATGCTGCAACTGATTCGCCATCCACATTTATGCGCATGAACAACACTCCCACACAGGAGGATTGAAGAAAAATGGCAAGATTTAAATTCCTGTTCAACCTATGTGACGGGTCATTGCGCATTGACACGCGAAAGTATATTCAGCCGTTTGTAGCGCGCGCATCTCGTCACCGTCATTCTCGCCACTTCCCTATTCGTCTCGCACAAACATGTTTTTAAACATTAATTTATTCCACGCTCAATCCAGGAGTGGAATGCCTTGCCTGCCAGGGTCTCGTTATCAAATAGGGTCCCCCCCGCATTTGAGCGTGCTGTGTCCGCCCTTCGGGTCTGTTCTACCTTGTTATTATAATGTTTCTACCTTGTTATTGCAATCTGTTCATGCATTCTTGTTTTATACGGGTGTCATCTTGTTGCTGATATGTTTGGACAGTGAAAAACTAATATTGTCTGTGAAGAATCCCACCTGCTTGGTCTTTTTCAAGACCTCAATATACCGGTAAATACGTAAATAAATAAATAAATAAATAAAAAAATAAATACACATTTTGTTACTAGAGAGTTGTAGCGTGTCGGTATTCCGGCAAGCGCGGGTGGTTTGCCGATTTAGCGGGGATGTAAACGTGAGCGGCCAGATTTGTGGCGCCAGCTGGTGGCGCAAAGCTCAACCACACAAACACAAAGCTAATTACTATATTCCGCTTAGCTGCTGGTGTAAATTTTCGACAGTGGCGTAATCGTGTTCACAATTACGCCGCTGCCAAAAATTTGCACTAGCAGCGAAGCAGGATATAGTGAGTTACTGCAATTTCAGCCCTCTGTTTGTCTGGTTGAACTCTACGCTACCAGGCGGCTGCATCGCTCTAGCCGCTCACGTTTACGCCCCCGCAAATCCGGTAATACGCCCAAACCGCTCCGGTTTGCCCGAATAGCGGATAGGCTAAAAGTCTCTACTAACACACACGGCACTGGTAAGCCGGTAGTCCGTAAACGGTGAGAACTTTACGGACAAGCTAAAGCTCGCAATGTTTCCGGAGCCGCGACGTTCCATTGGTGCCGGTCTGCGCGCTTAAGTCTCCTTCCGCGTGGCACCTTCGGAATACGAGTATCCGCGTAAATAGTCCGCGAGGGCGGCTTTAGCCATCAAAGCCGGTTTCACACGATGGGACGGGCCGCTGAATCACTACTAGGGTGGCCCGCCGTGGTTGTGTGTAGTGGCTTCGGCGTTGCGCTGCTTAGCCCGAGGGCGCGGAATCAAGTCCCGGCCACGGCGACCGCAAAGCGGTGGGGACGGACTTCAAAAGACAACCATGTGCCGTGCATTGTGTGCACGTTAAAGAATCCCAGGTGGTCAAAGTTAATCCGTAGTCCCCCACCACGGCGTGCCTCATAATCATATCGTGGTTGCGACACGCCGAGACCCAGACCTTAATTTTAATCCTTTAATCAGCGCCGAGGGTGGGCGCGACGTGGCTGAGTTGAATTGCGCCACTATAGCAGCTCGTGACCTCGGTGACACTCAGTCTCGCTCAGGCTCTGCCGCGGACCCAGTCGATGATTCCTCCCGTCGTGTGATTAAAATCGTAAGTGTGCACGGGCACGTCTAGGCGCTTACGCGCCCGTCGGGTTGGTGCGTGTCCGTAGGGGCGCGACACCAAACAAAACGAACCCAAATGCCTGATACAGAGTCAGAGTAGATAGAGACGAACCAGAAGATTCGGTTTCCGGGGCTAATGCAGCGTCTCTTCGCGTCTTGTTGAGCTGACGGCGAGCCCATTAAAAGCGTTCGAGTATGTCTGCGCACGTGTGGTATCCACTTAATCGTAGAGTTTCCCTCCACAATTACTAGGCGGAACTTTGGGGATACCATGGGAATGATGAGTATGGGAATCGGATTTGTCTCATCTTCGTGCTTTTATGCTTCAGACGGTGTTTCGTCCCGCAATTTATTGCGCTTCATTTTGCTCAATGTTCGAGCAATCATTTTTTTTTTCTAGACGCACGAAGGCAATAAATCTCCGACCACATAAATAGTCATTGTGAACCTTCGCATTTATAACGCTACATCTGTTTTAATATGGGCAGTTTGCGAAGCTACAAAGTCGTTTGACGCCACACGCGCGAATCCGTTCACTAACTATCGTTCCCACGCTGGCTGACTTTCTTTGACCACACGTGCCATATCTCGCTGCTAATAATAATAAAAAAATAAGAAGAGCTGTCGTACTTGTGGTTCGCTCGGATAGTAGCGCCACGTTTACCCTCTAGCAATTTTTTATGGAAAACCCAGTGCACTGAAGGGTGCACGTGCACCCTATAGTTGTTCGGATTTGCAGTGCGTGGTGAAAAGACTGGAGGAGGGGGGGCGAACTCCGTGCTCACATGCTTTCCCGGTGATGCAGGCGAAGGCGACCCACGCCACGGAGAAGGCCCACACGGAGCGGTGCACGGCTGCGTAGAGCGCGGCCTGCGCGGTGTCCACGCCGTCGCCGCAGTTCCATCGGTATGCGCCGAACACCACCGCCACGGCACAGAGGAATGAGCAGACCCAACCCAATGCGCGCAGGATCTGCGACGGCAAGTGGGTTGCAGGTCTCACTTTTAGTCAGGCGTAAAAAAAAACTCGACGACCTCGGGCGGGCTCCAAAACCCCTACACCCGTCTCGCCAAGCCCGCGCAGTGCCACGAAAAGTTAGAGGGGCCACCGAAGCGCCCTGATCAGCGGGCGGAATGAGCGCTACTTTACTACACTTTCCCTCCGAAATGTGATAATGAATGTAGCCTTTCTGCCCGTCTTCTAACGTAACTACATTCTAGGTAACCCCCTTCTAGGGGGGCGTCCGTCCCATCGAATATTGATATGGCAACGGCGAACTGGCCAAGGCAGGGGCTTTGTTTTTGTCCCAACGCTGGCTCTGGGCACGCAACGACCAGTATGGCCGATCAACGCAAGCGACGACCGCTCAACTTAATACCACATGGCGCGGTCCCCTATATCTGGTACGTTGCCGTGCATTGCCGCCCGTGTGCACGAACGCATCCAGCTTCTAGCTCTGTCAAAGCAAGCGCATAATAATACGCATCGGTGAAACGCTGTGTACAAGTCCGCTTGCTACCGTGACTGCACGACGAGACCCTTAGCTTCGAGTGCGCGGCGCGGGCTTGGCGGTGGGAAGTGCGCAACTCCTTTCAGTGGGAACGGAACAAGAAAGCGCCGCAGTGCACTCACCGATTAAAAAAAGAAAGAAAGAAGCGTGCATACCGTTCCATTTAGTCTAATTGATCGTTTCTTCCTACTAAGGAGACGAGGTCTTGAAAGTTGCCTCAAGGCGCGTTTTCATTTGATTATTATACTGGCGACATGTGTTGGCCTACAACGATGAACATATGTCTGCACTTGTTGTCGCACTTGTGTTGCTACCTCTTTGTGGAAGAAAGAAAGAAAGAAAGACACACTCGCAAATGGCAAAAAAAGTAACCACTGTCCGCTTTAAACTCTGTAGTAAGATCTGTAGAACTTACTAATTCACTAGGGTATGCCGCCTACTTTCATATGACTCATACCATATTTTTCATTGAAACGCCATGTCAAAAATTTCGTAACACCTAGCTGCAAATCGAACAATGTTATTTTCAGTGCAGAATTTTGCCTACAAAGAGGTGAAATGAAATTGGGCACTGCAGTACCAAATTTACTTAGACACCCACGCACACGCAAAGTATGTAAACACGGCTGTTGCGTCTGCAGCACTTGTTCTTATACTTACAAACTGGTCAGCGACACCTTCTGGTTCGCATTTATACTTCGGCGTCAACATGCGGGCAACACTTCATTACAAAAGCAGTGATATAGCAGAAACTACCATAGCATTTAACAGAGCGAAGACACTCCAGTGAATCTCCTTGGCTACTCAGGAGCAAAACACCTAAATAGAGTGAACGTAACAGGCAAAGTGAGACAATTGCATGCGCCTGTGTTACGCATCGAACGCGGCACTTGAGCAAGAAAGTGCTTTCGTTTACCGTAGGGCTGTGGCCCCTTTGTACTTCAGGACTATGAACAAAAAGACATGCAGTGGCGGCGGGCACGTGACTAAAGGTAATGAAAGTGGCATGACATGAGCACATTCGGAGCTGCGTTCTGACGCTAACAGAGCAGATATTTCCATTGGGTCGCATAAATAAGTGGCTGTGATGACAATGGGAGAATGAAGGCATAACGAGGATCATAAAAGGTACGCCACTCTGATACAGGGATTGCAATGGAAATAACCTGATACGCTCTAGACATTGGAGAAAAGGAAGATGTCTTACCGGGTTGAGCGTGACAACGGGCTTTCGTGTGACGATACAAGCGAGGCCGATGCCAATGCAGAAGGGGCCTAAATGAGCCCAGGGCTTTTGGTACATGATGTCTTCCATCATGAGCCGCGAGCTGTGAGTTTGGAAGAAAATGGGAAAAGATGCGACAATCTTCTACACGAAGAAGCGAAGAGTTATCATTAACGGTGCCTCGTCGGAATCGACATCTGGTGGGGAAAAGCTTACTATGACGTGTCCTATGATAATTGATTGATTGATTGATTGATTGATTGATTGATTGATTGATTGATTGATTGATTGATTGATTGATTGATTGATTGATTGATTGATTGATTGATTGATTGATTGATTGAATAGAACAGTACGAAAATTCACTCTCTGCATTCTCTTCACTACAAGCTGTACAGCAGGGACGGTACATTGCTGTCAGAAAAAAAAACGATTTGGATCCGAAGGAGAAATTACAGAGTAAAGGCAAGCTATGGTGCTGGGAGTGGCTTTTGTCGGCAATGAAAACACAGCTGGTGACTTCAGTACTTGAGAAAGCACCAAGCATTCTAACTTCCTCTTTGTTTACGCAAAGGAAGGGGATAACAATCTACAGCAAGGCCGTCTGTTTTCCTATGAAAGCATGAGAATGCCAACACTTCTATTGAAATCACTCACCCACGTATGAAAATATAATCTCCAAGGAAGTCACAATAATAACCGCACTTCCTTCTGGTCCTTCAGCCTAAACTTTAAGAAAGAGCTCATTAGGAACAGTAATTGACACTCCTTGCATTCCTCATAGCGTTAATATCATTTCCTCTACTGATCCTACGACAAGCCATGTTACACACGTGTCGTTCTCGTCTGCAACATGACACTCTATATTCATATCGCAACGGGAGTTGCAAAAAAGCGGAAACAATTAAAAAAACTATGCAGCACGAGTGTTTTCCCTAAGCATTCCACTGCCATATGGTGATGAGAAAGACGTTCATTCTCGAAACACCACTGCTTTAGTTGATTGGGCCTTTTATACGCTACGAGTGTCTGCACTAAACTGAAGTAGCTGAAACGGTTTCTACTGCCCCTTCATTCATATATTTCAGCAACCACATATTATGTTACTTAACGTCGTTTATTTCAATTTTAATGGGCTTCGTTGCCAGTTTAAGTTTGTGAGGTTGTTTAACGGGAAATTAGTTTGCAATGGCTAAGCTTCAGGACCGTTCGATAGTCAGCATCACTGCGTCCTTTGACGCCATCAGATGCGTCCCGAATAATGTGGCACGCTTTGTAATTCGTGCCACAAGACCCTTAGAAGCAAGGGTGCTTGCCTGCGTAACTGCGTCAGCAAGCTTATAAAACATTTGATAGTCATTCATTGCAGAGTTCTTGTCGCTTTTTCTCTGGATCTCCGATTTCTGCTTGACCAGATGATTCATCAGTCTGATAGGCTTTCATATTTCATTTCGGATCCTGATGTTCTAGTGCTCCTGCTGGTCGTGAGCCACACTTCCCTGATCACACTGAGAATATGACCGCAGATTCTTGAACATCATTTTTACTTGAAGGTGCGTCCAGTGCCAAGGGTAGGTACTCTGACCGCAAATACCATTACTTACATCGATCACCTTTGTGGTGAACCATAGCTTTATTTTCTCTTCTTTTCTGTGGATTTTTTTTTTTTTGCCTCAGCAGGTAATGTTACGTATAAACAAAAATACATATCTAGGCATATTTATGGCCCAGAATAAGCGAAACTTCTTCTTGTAAGAGACCATCGACCACACCGTCTCTAGTGTTTCAGCCAACATTCTATTATCGTAGCATGCTTCAAAGTTTTATTCATACACTCGTGGAAAGTGAAAAAGGCTAAAAATATGTAGCGCGGCCCTGCGTTCCCGCTGCGCCAACACAAACTAAGCGTACACAGGCTACACTTCTCCCGATGGGGTACGTACTCGTCAAGGGATAATACTACAGCGGTTAGCTCTCGTTCGCATCGCACCGCGCTTCGATGAGCCTGATGCTTTGATGGACCCTGATGCGCCTAGCTGCAGCTGGACCTGAGCATGGTCCCTGCTCAGCTCCAGCCTCTGCTCGCTCGTAAATCTACGTCTCGAAAGTGGGCGACGTCATCTGTGAGGCTGCTGTACTCACTTGATGTCAGCCTGCGCGAAGAGAACGGTGGGTGGCAACTTGTAGGTGGCTGTCAGCACGCCCATAGAAATGATGCCCACAGCCACCAGGGTGGCGTTCAGAACCACACCCAAGAAGAAGCGCCTGCGTTGAGAGAAAAGAATTAAAGCTACGAGAAAAGAACAATGAAATTATGGGATTCAACGTTCCCGAAGCTGCACAGTTATTTATGACGGACGCCGCAGTGCGGGGCTCCGGTTCGTGTACCATACACGCGCGCGTACCGTACATTGCGTGCAGGCTAGAGACTCCCAGGTCGCCAAAGTTATTCCGGAGCCCTTCACCACAGCGTGTCTCGTAATCATATCGGGATTTTGGCACGTAAAAGAAAACCGACTTTATTTAATTTCTATTCTAGCCCCTCGCCCGACTGTATGATCTCCCTCCCACGTGTCAAAAATTGTATGTCGGGTCAGACACAATTCACATGGACTCGAGGAAAAAGATGTGTTCCCCGCAGTGAGGTCTCTTGGTTTCATGCGAACTCCATTTAAGCTCTGATAATTTACTGCGAGCTCCTCTAAGTGTGAAACTGGCAGAAGATGTGCTTTGAAAATTCCAGCTTTTATTGCCCCGTGACATACAATGGTGGGAGTGCTAGGGCCGACAATTGAGCGCTTTGTTCTCGTTTTTACTCTCTCACAGAGCAGCGTTGGCTCATTCGTCCCATTACTACCGCACTACGATATGATGCAATCACCATCGGCGTACAGTATGCGGCGGGGGCCTCGCGCGACGTCTAAAGACATTATACGCTCTTAGCATATACAAGCACGTGATGTCAAATCAAATCAATTCAAATACGGTTTGTTCAAATAAGAACTATACGCAGCAAATAATGCATAATGCATAATTGAGTGTCTTTCTGAAATCGATTGTACCGGCTTCGTGAAGTGATAAATTAAAAAAATATAGGTACTCTCTTATTTCCCGGTTGTAGTTGTCTTTCTTGAATTTTTCATGCATCTGCTTATTTCTGACGACTCTTAGTGTTGATATGGTAACGCTTGCGGGCTGAAGATAAATAAAAACATTTCACAAGCCAACGGCTGTAAAATGAAGGGACTTGGAAAAGCGAACTTCTCCGCACGTAAACCCTTAATGTGGAGAAGCATGCTTTCAGAATAGTTTTTCAGAGAGACGCACTAAAGCCGCTGCTTTAAGACGCACGCCTATAACGTTTTCAGGCGCAACCCGCCCGTAAAAAAGTGTTCTACGTGCAATTCGTCTGTGTGCTTGCTTTCTGTTTCTTTAGAGTTGAACATGACATCACGCATCATGTGAACACAAATTCTACGCGTGTGCCGTTTTGCATTTGAGATCCCCCGATTACTGGCTGTTCCAGGAATTACAAAAAAGGCCAATCATCCATCGGCGGCTCCGAAGCAACTTACGCTCCTATTACTGCACCAGACGTATCATGACCACATACATGTATATACCGATGGTTCGAGGTCACCTACCAACTCAACTGCCGCATTCGTCGTTCCAGATAAGCAAGTTACAGTTCGATTCAAATTGTCACACATGAGTACATCTACGTCGGCAGAACTTGCAGCTCTCCATGCAGCTGTGACGTACATCACCGAAGAGCCAACAGAGAAATGGGTCCTATTTTGTGATTCTAAGGCAGCTCTTCACAGTATCAAGTCTTCATTACATCACAAAACTTACGAGCAGATGATATCTGACATCAGGCAAGTGCACCACCATGCTCTGGAAAGAGGGCACAACATCATTTTTCAATGGATTCCTACTCACTGTGGCATCGTCGGCAACAACCTAGCTGACAAGGCTGCCGCCCGGTCTGCCCACGAATATACCCAGACGCGTGCAACATCTTTGCCGAGGTCGGACGCTGCCAGGGAACTTCGCCTACTTGCACGCAAAAAGTCACAAGATCTCTAGGTTCAAGTACCTTCAATTGCCGATTACATAAACTGGACCCCACGCAACGGCTACAATTTCCATCGAGCATTTCCCGTGGCGAAACAACCTTGCTGTGCCGCTTGTGGCTGGGAGTGGCGTTCACGAACACATACTCCAATCGTTTGGATGTGGCCGAGAGACCGATGTGTGACTCCTGTTGGTGCGAGGAAACCATCGAGTGCCTATTGATTACCTGACCTCACTACGATCTACAACGCCTCTCTCTGCGGGAAACTTTACACCGACTGGACTCAAGACCGTTCACTGAGTCAAAGATTCTCGGACTGTGACCACACCCGCCACTGGCACGAAAAGCGATTCGTGCACTAGTACAATACTTGAAGTACAACGGCTTAAGAGACCGTTTATAGTGTTCCTGTGTATAGTGTCACTCCCACACGCACTCAGTGCTTACTCTCTCCATTTTTTCCTCTTTCTATTCCCCTCCCCCCCCCCCTCCCCCAGTGTAAGGAAGCAAACCGGGTGCTCTTCTGGTTGACCTCCCTGGCTTTCCTGTCCTTGCTTTCTCTCTTTCTCTCTCTCTCCAGAGCAAAGAGCAGGTGACTATCTGGCATCGACTAAAGATGCCGAAATTTTTGTTTGCGGGCTATCGCCGGTGAAATATATACCGCGTGCGGGCGCTGTACTAAAAAAAAAATGTTAGACAAGAATTTTAATCCTCGTGCAGTGTGTGCAAACGTGTTGAAATTCGCAGCTGTAGTCTGCGCTCCTATGCGCGCGAACATAATGTACCTTTTTGTCCTAAGTTGCCTGCTTATATGACGCGAACGTCCATATTTTTTTGCGAAACTTGTTCGCTGTTAACTTTGGCATGTATAGTGCACAGAAATAAAGATATTATCTCCTAATCACTGAACTGTTGAAAATTCCTTTATTTGGCAGCAAGTTCCTCATTCATTCATTCATTCATTCATTCATTCATTCATTCATTCATTCATTCATTCATTCATTCATTCATTCATTCATTCATTCATTCATTCTGCTGGCCTTTTTAAAGCCCATGCAGATGTGATGCAAAACAAACAAAAGTGAACATACTGTCATAGATACCCATTTGGCACATGATGAGCTTTTGGTGTGCAGGCGTGGTGGGTTCTTGCGCAGCGCTTACAGAAGTGTTTTATATGTGTAGGCGATAACTTCACACGTCGTTCGTGAAGCCGATAAACATCTTTAATATGGAGTTTATTCTACGTTGCAGCTATACTTATGCGTCGGTCCTATTACAAATATATGTTCGTGTAACATGAGACGCTAGAAGGTATAAACGTTACGGCAAAATTTCGTACCCATTCGAATCTATGAAGAAAGCTACTCCATATAAGGTTTGTGCATTTTTACTTGAGGTTTAGAATTCTTTGAATCGATGTAAGCTTTCTTCATTAGGAAAAAAAAAAAGCTCTTTAGCGCGTTCCAACAGATATCGTCAACGTGGGGCGCCCCGCTCAGGCGATTCGTGATTGTGGTGCCTAAATACATGACTTGCTTAGTTTTATCACGAGTAGTCATGTCATTAGTAGTTCTAAAATTTAGGTATCAATAATCTCTTTGTAAAATTAATGCTCATGAACTTTGAGGTATTCCATTTCAGACTTTAGTTATTCGTGACGCACGAAGTGAATGAAATGAGTCACACAGCCCACGTTAATAATCTTCATTAGTAGTGCTAGCCGACAAAGCGCAATCGCCTGCAAGAAGCCATTTCCGGGTGGGTCCTACATATTCAAATCCTACATATCGCATTCCCCGGCGCCTTGGATTTCGTAGCCCTGGCACTCGTAATTGCCTTTGTCACGCGAGATTGACAATATCGGCACGTCTCAGTTACGCGGGAACTCTACTGCTGTCACGTGACCGCAAACGTAAGCAGTACGTTCGTTTTCTCTCGTTACTCACTTATTGTCTATTTCAGCGGGCAACTGCAACGTTTGTCGAGGACCCGTCCATGACGTCAATGCTCAAATGCGGGCAAGGTGTCTATTCTACTTGTGTAGCATCTTACCAAGGCCGAAAACGGGACGTAGAGCGCTGTCTAGTTGCGAGATGGCATGTCGAAACGTGATGTCATCGCTATGGGCACACGCGGCGTGGTAATCGCTGGACTTGCAGGCGCAACCATGTTAGCACCGACTTGTTCGATGCACCACAGACGACGACACTGCGCTCTTTTTCTTGGCCCCGAAATATGGTCCTTAAATAACGTACGATGTGACTACAAATCGCGCATTCCCGGCACGCTACTAGGGTAAGTTCTTGCGCCACGTGGGCCTATCCGCCAGAAAGCTCCCGACCGCGTAAGAAAGAACACCCGGATACCGTCATGTGATAGAGCGTAACGCGACGTTCGAACATTTTCGTTCTCGCGTTTACGTCGACCGCTACTGGCATCGGCCATTGTACTGCACGCAATCTTCGAAGGCGCAGCGCGCAGTTTCTGCAACCGCAGCACACCCACGCGTGCATTGACTGATAAACATTCGCGTTGCAGCTCACGAACGGACGCATGTACACGACACCTAAATTGCGGTGCTTGCAGTCACTCTGCCAGCCCAGTCGCAACGTTCTCCTCAAGTTGCCACTGCGCAAGAGAGCGCCGCGCGGGATGCCAAGCTCGGTGCGAAGAAATAAATAAAAAAAAAGTGCGGGCAAACGAGGACGGAAGAGCTAGACGGAAAGGGGAGGAGCGGAAATAAGAGATGGGTGGCTCCTGGGCGTCGCAGTGGACAGCCTAAACCACGAAGCAGGCAGGTCATCAATCAGGGTCTACTGGCCGGAGGCCTTTATCCCCGGAAAGCGCAGTAGCAGAGCGCGTTGCCCACGCAGTGTCCGAGGAAGTCGTTCGACAACTCAACAGGACCGCGCTTTCGCAACGCCCGCCCATAGCGCACTCACGACGTTTGTACGTGAATTCTGACAGTGATACGTACACTGAAAAAGCGTGAATTCAATTTGCCTGCGGGCAAGCTTCCAAACAGTCTCGTGGTTAAAAGACCACTCAACCTCCTTGCACGTGCTTTTTTTTTGCTTGTTTAACATTTTCATTCCTTCAGATGTAGCTATGTATACGCCCACCGTATTGACAGCGCCGTGCGCACATGTGAAAAATTATTTAGCGTTTCTGCCCACTCTATTTCTCGCAAGAACGGGCAGCACAAAACATTCATTCATTCATATTTCGAGCAAGCTTACTATATATTCTATAAAGTTAAGGTTCGTGTTGGCAAAAATTCCGTGTGGCTCCTTAGTGAGGCGGGATAAGGAGATCCAAGCTTCCTTGCCACCAGAAATGTGGATACCGGTGCAAATAGCGAATTTCATTTTCCTCCTCTCTTTTCATGCCCAACGTGCCCTCCTGTCTTGGAAAATGAGTCTTTGTCTACAATGACAGATTTTATGCATGCAGAATATAAAATCTATGCACGAGATAACGAGAAAAAAAAGTTCTTCAGGTAAAACGCACATCTTGGGACCTACGTGGAGCTAAGCTCTCGTAAAGCGGACAATTAAATGCCATGAACGCTTCCGCTGTTTACAAAGGCCCTGGACGGCTGCCCGTTTCATCCACTGCCATAACTTGCTAACTTTAGCGGGCAAAAAATGACAAGTTCGAGTAGCAGAAGTGCGTGAAAAGTGAGGCCCGCAGATTTCCTTCAATATTTCCTTGTACATAATCAAAACCTTACAAGTCAAGTATGGCGCACGTTATAAGAAAAATCACAGTACCAGACTTGAGGAAGTATACCCCGTTCTTTTACCTGTAAGCGCAAGAAGAGACTTCCCGTAGACCAAAACAATTTAAAATAATTTTTTTTCGGGCGTAGCAGAGTGATAAGGCAGGTGACCGGAAGTGTTATGGGACGGCAGGCTTGGGAAACCGTCTATACAACTTAATGCGATGCATGCAGTTGTCTTTATTTTGATCCTGTACAGCCGAACGTATTATCCGTACACAGGCTTCTTATCAGTTAGGATCACATGGAGTCTCCTGGGCACACAAACATGAAATTATATTCACATTCGTGCTCGCACGGCTCCCGAATACGCGCGCGCACGCACGCACGCACGCACACACGCACACACGCACACACACACACGCACGCACACATGGACGCCAGCATGCACGGGCGCACTATCTCTCTTCTTCCGTCTCCTATAGTAATAGTGAGTTTAAGTGATTGGAAAAGCATGGGAGCGAGGAAGGACGAAGGGCGCATCTATTAAGCGGCCGAATCTATTTAGCGGCCGCAATTTTGTGGACGTTCAGTAGCCTAGATGACAGCTACATAGAGAAAGTCGGAATGATAAGTCGACAACAAAGCTGTTAACAGCTTTGATGACCCTTGGCCGAGCAGGAAAGGCATGCAATCCTGTATCAGCGCGTAGCAGTCACCCTTTCTAACGGCGCTGGGAGAAAGCGCACGTGATCTCTGCGAGCCAATGGAGGTATGAAGGTTCGTACCTCTTCTCTGCAGTTTATTGCAGCGAGATTTACGTTAGCCTTAGCTGGTATAATCTAGCGATCCCTTCCGCTCGATTCTATGCCACTCTTATCATACACTGATCATCGCCGAATCATCCCATTCATAACGCGGGTGGAGCGCCGTCTTCACTACTGAAGAAACGCGAGAAGAAATGACATTGGAATAGAATCGTTACGGCTGTCGCAGTCGTTGTCTCTGACTCCCCCACAAAAAATTATAAATTCTGGGGTTTTACGTGCCAAAAACACAATATGATTATGAGGCGCGCTGAAGTGGGGGCTCCGGATAATGTTGACCACCTAGAGTTCTTTAACATGCACCCCGTGCCCGGTACACAGGTGTGTGTTTTTTTTTCGTCCCTTATAGAAATGTGGCCACCGCGACGGGGGTTTGATGCCGCCCTCTTGCGCCAAGCAGCGCAATGTCAAAGCCAACGGGCTCCACCGGCATGTTCCCTCTTGCTATCCCATATTGAGGCTAGCAAACCACTGCCACACCAGAGCGTTGAAGCGCCCACAGAATCCATTACCATGACTGCCTCCCGGAAGGGCTTCGTATGATGGCTCACCTTTGCAGGACAAATATGACGGCGCTGCCGACAAGGCACAGCTGGATGAGCACTGCGAAGTACCAGGTGATCTCCATACACTGCGCAAATGTTAGACAGAAAGAAAGTTAATAAAGATACAAGGACGATAGAATAATGTGTGTAAACCTGTTTCGCCTACCTGTTTGCTAACTAAATTTTTGAACTATTAACGCGATAGCGCTAAGGGCCCCCGTGCGGCAGAATATCCGCTGTCGGCGTCCAGCGTCAAAATTGTAACCTACGCATACACTACCACGCAGGCCCTCCATGTGGCGCAGGGAAGTTACTGAACTAATTGATTTTCTCAGGGTAAAATACGGGGAAAAAACGTAAAGTACGACTTGCACGCAATCTACAGACGGGATAGCGTCGAACTGTAATTAGAATATACTAGAAAACATAATTATGTTACGCGGAAACTCAAACACAAGCCCCTTTTAAGGTTATAGTGTTCTCCAGCTGCCATTGAAGTCTGTCTTAGCAGAAGCGGCGTGGCCTCCTCAACTCCTTGCACACCATCAAAAAAAAACAAAAAAACCACGAAGCTCGTCTTCACGCATTCTGTTCGCCGCCAGCGCTTCCCAGTAAACATTACCGTTATATAAGCCGCAGTTGCCGGGAAGCGTGAGAAGCACTCAGTGGATCATGGAATACTATCGCGTTGCACTCTTAGAGGCGAAGCTTAAGCTTTCTCCAGATTTCTGTTCTCGCCCCCACAATATAATAAAAACAGCATGGTTGTCTTGTGTATATTTAATGTATTTTGATTCGTTATGTAAAGAGCCTATAGCTTTGCTAAATGTAAAAATAAATGCGTGCTTTGGTAAGCGCCGCGGAAACACCGACAAGCACGATTTGTTCACCTTCCTTTGTTTAGGAAGGTTCTAGTCAGTGCTTGTTAGCACTGGCTAGAATTTTTTCCTCCTTCTTACTGACGTATATCAAATAAGGACCTGCCTGTTCGTTGTCCACGCAGTAAAATTGCATTTCCAGAGAGCAATACTTTAAATATACTGAGCAGCACTTGTTAAGCAGAAAGCACTATTTTTTCACATTTTCGTAAACCTTTACGGTGTATCTAAAAGCAAATTCATTTCTTAGTCCATTAGCTTTTTTTTTATAAGGTAGTCATTAAAGCTTCGTCGAAAATATTTCTTTTTAATGTGTATTTAATGGTATGTAATGATGTGTATGTAATGTGTATTTCTACGGTAAATAGACCTACCGTTTCTTTTCTTTCTTTTTATTATTCTTGTTTTTTAAGGAAGTATGCTCCATGTGCCTGATTATTTCGAAATCTTTCCTGTGAAGATCTGTTGTACTGATTACAGGCAAGTAGGACAATCGGAGTTATATTATGGATAAGCACGATATGGCATGGACCGAGATTATCTTTGAAGCGAACTTCACAGAACTTCGGGTAAACACATTTCAATCCTAGACGATTGTCGCACGGGCGAGGAGTTCAGCGGCTTCCAGGCGTCGGAATACCGGAGGCTTCACTGTCTACCTGGATTGACCAGACATTACCATACGGCGAAAGTAAGAGCCTGTTTATGAGTGGCCGTTGACGGCGGATCAATGGACACGGATATCTGTTCCTTGCTTCCAGCTACACATTAAGGAAAGTTTACACCCTTTGGAGTGTATATTTGCCACACAGCAATAATCGTCATCTGTTTTGCCCGCATTTACTTTCTTGAAAACGCTGCGCTCGTTACTTTCCTGCCGGAAATGCTATGTCATGCTGATAACGCGCATGCCGTTCGTTACTGGAAAGTACAGGGCTCGCAGCGTTAAAGAAAAGAAATGCGGACAAGACAGATGACGTATATCGTTGTGTGGCAAGCCACGGCTCAAAGGGTGTAAACTTTTGTTACAGTGTATCGCTAAATGAATGTTAACATCAAAATACAATAAAGCTACATATAACGCGAACAGCTTATGGCGCGAACAGCGCAGCGAGCCGAACAGCGGCGATGATAGCGAGATGGATGAGTCAACGCACCGGAGGCGCTCAAACGGCGGTACGAGCGAAACTAAGGGATATGCTCAGTGCGTGACTCATCCATCTCGCTATCATCGCCGCTGTTTAGCTCGCTGCGCTGTTTACGCTATAAGCTGTTCGCGTTATATGCAGTTTTATCGTATTTTGATGTTAACATTCATTTAGCGATATACACTGTAAGAAAAGTTTACACCCTTTGAGTCGTGTCTTGCCACACAACGATATACGTCATCTGTCTTGTCCGCATTTCCTTTCTTTAACGCTGCGAGCCAGGTACTTCCCAGTAACGAACGGCATGCGCGTTATCAGCATGACATAGCATTTCCGACAGGAAAGTAGCGGGCGCGGCGTTTTCCAGAAAGGAAACGCAAGCAAGGCAGATCACGATTGTTGTTGTGCGGCAGATATACACCCCGAAGGGTGTACCTCTCTTTGAAAGTGTGTTCTGAAAAAAAAAAAAAAAAAAGTGCCGCTTGGCCAACCGGAAGTTTCTCGGCAACGCAGAGTACGCACTTCCCTCGCGTCAACGCTTCTTCTCCACGCATTTCTTCTCCTCCTCGGCGAGCGCACCCTGGCGCAGTCAGGCGTACTCGTGCTCATCGCCTGCTGCTTACTGCTGTTGACAAGCGCCTAGTGGAAGTCTCGTCGACGCCTTCATAGCGTTGGCAAAAAGTGCGAGAGAGAAAGAAAAAGTATTCCATTTGGTAACTGATGCCGCATTGCTGTGACAACACCTTTTCGCAAAAGAAACACCTTTTTAGCGTGAGGCAAGATTTTGCGATTTTTTAACTGTTACGGTGGCTACAAAATCTTCCATGTTGCGCCTGTCAAAGAAATGCTGGGGTCTTACGTGCCGAAACAACGATTTGGCTATGAGGCCCGCCGTGGTGGGGGACTCCAGATTCATTTTGACCACCTTGGGTTCTTTAGCGCGCATATATATATATATATATATATATATATTGCGTTTAGTTTAGAAAATCCCGCTGGGGCCCGGATTCAATCCGGCGCCCTCGGGCTTAGCAGCGCAACACCAAAGTCACTATGGCACCACGGCGCGTTGTTGCACCTGTTGATGTTAGGTACTTAAATTGCAAGCTTGTCGAAGTAGAAATGGTCAACCTACCATCACGGGAGATGCGCATAAAAAACAAAAGCGGTGAAGCACCAATCCTCAGCACTGACTCTAGGTCCTGCCAACCGGTTTCACGCCGTCAGTCTCGTCACTCGCGAACGTGCTCGACAGACCCTTGTCGCATCCCTGCCATCGTTGCGCCTTTTAGAATTAAATCAAATTCGGGGGTTTTACGCGCCAAAACAACGATATGATTATGAGGCATGACGTGCCTTTGACAACCTGGCGTTCTTTAACGTGCCCCCAATAAACGGTACACGGGCGTTCGTGCATTTCGCCGACAGAGAAATGCGGCCGCGGAGGCCGGGATTCGATCCCGTGCCCCACGGGTTTAACAGCGCAAGTTGCGCATTTCCAAGTGGTTCGAGTGAAAGTTTTTTAAAACGAGGCTTTGCTTTGCGAACCCTCTCGTACTTTCCTGATCGTGACTGCTGGGTGTGTTGCTGCTGTCATTCCGAATAACTCATACTTTTAAAAAAATGAATTACGGGCCCGATGTTGGGATATATTGAGCCTCCACTTCCCCAGCACAGCAGTCCCATTCTCTAACCGCTACGCCACATCGGACGTATACGTCTATCATGTCAACGCCCACTAGTTCTTTGAGAAGATCGCCATGTGCGTGATTTTGCTTAGTGCGGGTGCGCGACAGGTTTCTTGGTGCCAAAGACGCAGCAGTGAAATGGGTACATTTATTAGCATTTAATTACCCATTCACGAAAGAGTCCAAAATGTGCGCTCGATCTGCATATTTCGCTCTCTATATTATTATTATTATTATTATTATTATTATTATTATTATTATTATTATTATTATTATTATTATTATTATTATTATTAGATTGTGCTGAAAGCTCACGTCTGGCTGCCCCGAGGATACCTTAGTGCAGCCTCATTCAACACACTGGAAGAAAAGTTGCGTTTAGTTTTCTTAGCACTTGGTGCATGACGCATCTGGCCCGCATGGCCATTTGCCACGTGCTCGCTCATGTTTTCACAGGAAAAATAATGCGTTTGGCCACTATTTCTGCTGATTCAACTGGTAAGAAATGGGAGTTCATTGCTGCAATTTTCTAGACAATGTCTCACTTGGCACAAACACAGTGAAGACAGAACTACGCTTCCAGATATCTGCTTTCGGCAGAGTGCTATGACCACGGGAGCCCAATACAAGTTCGTTCTTTGGACTTCAAGAGTTCTATTGGCGTCGCTCAGTAGAGTATACAAAGTGCACCGGCCTGCGGCTTGCATATTGCACACATCACCGCCTCTTAGTGGAGCTCTTCAAAGGAAAGCAAATTCAAGACTGAATTTCGATAAGATACGCTCGACGCGTGGTTCTTAAGAAGCATGTTTGCCATTGGCGGATGCAGCGCAGCATCGCAATACTCTTCCCTTAGGCGATGGCAACAGAATAACTTCGATATAACGTGCTACCTACTTTTGCTTTGTATGTCACCAGATGAGACGTCCTGGCTGTCATTGAGAAGCCGAATTGAGAAGCCGAAGCTCAAGGCTCTCAGAGTTGTCTTGGCGGTTACTGACTGGAAGTGCGATGGTGCTTCAACAGTCGTACCTGTAGTGCTTTGCGTGTGCTCTGATGTGCGGAAATCGCATGCTCTTGGGCTTTTTGAACAAGACGCATCGCTATGCACCATTTCACTTTTCGCGTGTCAGTCGATCAGGAGTCCTTCTGATCGCCAACATTGCGACACCCGTGTCTTCGTGCAACATTTTGGGCAATGTTGGCGCTGCACCATACCAACGTGCAAACCAGCTCACGGGATAAAACGCTACGCCGAGAGTGCCTGCCGATTTCCGCACTTTTAGAGCACAGGAAACATATCACGAGCATATTTTACGTTTTCACAACATTACTGGCAGTGACTGAACGCCCATAGAAAAGAAAACGACATGGAATGGAGCACAAACATTGTCATGCAAGGACAAGATCCGCACTGCTGTGACGTCGAGTTGTGCGCCAAAAGACCGTCGTACTGTAGATAGCGGTAGCCGCATATGACAGCTAAACACCTCAAGCGAAAACAAGGTAAGCGTAGTAGACCCATGGGTCAGCAACAGACATGGCCAAACAACTTCATGCTTTGGAGAGAGAGAGAAATCATTTATTGGGACTCCGGGCCCTGGTCCGTGGTCACTAAGTGTTGGTGTGGCAGTGAGTAGTGACGAACGGTAGACGGGGGTGACGGCGCGGCATTAAAGACGTCGTCTCTTCACTGGGGATGGTCCTCTCCTTGCGCGAAGGTGAGCCAAGAAAGCTTCCTACAAAAATTGCTAAAGGGAACCCTGGCGCTATTTCCTTAAGAAGCTGCAAGCATGGTGGATCAGTCAACATGGGAATTATGGACACTACGTTCATTTGCCTAAACTTTCTTCTTTTAAGTTCAAATGGCTTTGTGAATTTGCGATTTGATCACGTTCAACAAAATGTTGCGATCTAACAGGAACAATTCAAAATGATTATGCATGTGTGCAGAAGGTTACTGTCTTCATGCGGTTAGACGAATGTCGTAGGTATGGTAAAACTTTATTGAGGTCCTGTAGAGCGTGAGTCATCACGAAAAAGTCCGCTCCCACGTGATAACCGGAGGGCCAAGCCTCTCGGCCGCATCGTGGGCGTGCTGGACCTCCCAGAGTTGGTCAGCTAGGATATGGCTGCGGCGAATCGCAGATAGATTGTGTGTAAGAGCGACGGATTGGGATACGTATTCGTTTGTAGCCGACTGAGCGTTAGTGCTTGGGGTCTATTGAGCCGCGGATGAAGAACGAAGTAGGTTCTATGGCTGAGATAGTAGTGTTTAGTAGTCCCGTTTTAGATAGAGGGCGTGTCGCTGTTCTCTGGGGAATCATCTTCCGATTGATCGGGCATGGCCCGGTGGACAAGTTCGCGCGCAGTCCCTTGAGCCGACTCGTTCAGGTTGGGAGGAGCACTCTCTATCTGACCCCTGATGTGCGGGAACCCAATAAATGAAGTGGTGCGTGATTTTCTTGCCCCCACGAAGTCTGAGGGCCTGTTTGGAAACGGTGCCTTTTGTCAAATGCTCTAACTGCAGACCTTCAATCGCAATAGACAACATCCCGTGAGCTATCCAGCAGGACTAGTGCAATATCCATTTGTTCAGCAATTTGCGAGCCACTGGTTTGAACCGAGGCAGCATTGGTGATTCCTTGCCGACCATCGACAGTGACGATGGTGAACGCCCGAAGCCCCTTACGACAGGCGGTATCCACAAAGCTGACCTGTCGCTGGTCAGTGTGTATTTGCCTATGGAGGTTGGCCGTCCTTGCCCTCCTTCTACCGCGATTATGATCGGGGGGCATGTTCCTAGGTATGGGTGCGACCGCCATGCTCTCACGAATCAAAGGAGGAACGTCATATAACTCCTCCGCTACTCTATCGGGGTGATCTCCGAGTTCCTGCAAGATGGATCTCCCTGCCTTAGTTGTAGTGAGGCGAGTTAGCTGTGTGCGCTTCTGGGCGTCTGCAATTCCTTCCAGAGTATTGTGAATCCCAAGATGCATTAAGCGCTCTGTACAAGTGTATACGGGTAACCCGAGAACCCGCTTAGTAATCTTCCTACGCTGTATATTCACTTTATCCCGCTCTGCTTGTTTCCATCGATGCATGGCAGCCACGTATGTAAAGTGGTACAGAACAAAAGCATGCATTAGTCGCAAGAGGTTATCCTCCTTGAGTCCATGACGCCGATTTGATACCCTGCGAACTAAACGAACGGCACTTTCAGTTTTATCAATTATCTTGCCTATATATTCTGGCCATTTGTACCATCTGACTCAACGATCATGCCCAAGACCTTGATTGAATCGACTCTGGATATTGGGCAACCGTTTCTAGTATATAGGTTGATGTCTCTGTCTTCTAATGATGTCCAACCCGTGGGCCTCCGACTACGTTTCTTGGGACTATACAGTAGGAGTTGTGCCTTGAAGCGGGAGCATCTGAGACCGGTGGGTTGGAGATAGGTTTCGATAATGTCTATGGCCTCCTGTAAGGCTCCCTCAACCTGACCATCATTGCCTCCTGTGCACCGTATAGTGAAATCATCAGCCTACATGGCGTGTTTGATGCCTTCAATCTCGAGACGCCTTCTGGTAAGGCCATCCATAGCTAGATTAAATAAATAGGAGGAAATGACCGCCCCCTGTGGCGTGTCCCTCTCGCTCGCCTAGTTCCAGCAGTTGTGATCCGAGATCGGCCACCGCATCCGCAAGAAATCATCTGACGTAGTTGTAAAATATCTAACCCAGATTGAGCCGAGATATCGAGGCTAGGATATGCGAATGTAGAACGTTATCGAACGCCTTCTGAAGATGATGTCCCATAACGGTCCGATTGTCACTCGAACATGATTATCGAATATGATTTATCGGAAATTTAGCAAAATAAAGCGTTATACACAACGCCACAAGAACATCAGAAACTACAAGCATGAAGATCAAGCAAATCCATATATTAAGCATCATTCCCACGGTGACTGTACCAACGCAACTCAAGTGTTCCTTGCGTTAATTTTTTGTAAGAAACTTGGTGGTGAGCCAAAGGGACATGGTGTTAAGGCGTTGGTCGCTGTCAGCTACTGATAAATTGTGCGAGGGCTTTTAGGTAGTGGCTGAAGTGGTCCGGAGAAAGTGGTTAATATTTCTCTGTATGTTAAGCCTAACGAGGCTTCATCTGTGGACATCATGGGGACTTTATTTTTTGGTTATTTTTTAAAGCTTAAAAATCACTTCAGTTAAGTGAACCATCAATCCTGTACTTAACAGTACCCGAGGAAATTATAGCAAGTGGGGTGGAGGGGGGGGGGGGTAGGGGGTGGCTACATCCTATAAATAAATATTTTCATTTTTGGAACACATTTGAGCTTTAATAAGCTTGATCCCATAGAACAATACTTTTAGTGCCCTTTATTTGAAGGCTATACATGTCGCTTTCCAATGTAATGTGTCCTTCTAAACAAAGCTAAAATAAAAAAAAAACTTAGGAAAGCGAAAGTAACTAAAGAAACCTAAACTCATTAAAACTAACTAAAGAAAGCTAAAAAAAACTTTATTACGAGAAAAATTATTAGAGTGCGGAAATGACATTTGTAAGAAATGGAAGATAGCAAATAATTTTTAAATACGCGAAACAATCGCGATATACGTCTTAAAGGAAATAATTCATAGGGACAGAAAATACACCACCTCAGAAGAAATTACTGATGCTTTTGCAGATTTTGTCTTTAGTAGTGATTCGCATATACCCACGCAAGATAACCATTTAATGTAACGCCTACTTCACTAATTCGTTTTGTTTCCAACCACACCATTCGAAATAGAAAACATCGTAATAATTTTAATAGCAACCATTGATAATGTGCATTCAAATAACACCAAGATAATTGCACACTTAATCTCAGAGGTTCTCGCAATTATTATTAACCTAATGTTTAAAACAGGTACTTTCCCACAAGAAGTAAAACAATGTAGAATTACTGCAGTATTCAAAAAGGGTGATTGTGCCTTGATAACTAATTATATACCAATATGCATTCTACCCTTTTTCAGCAATGTTAATGAACGGCTGGTAGAAAAGCGCCTAACTATTTACCTAGCAAAATTTAGTATTCTCTCACCATTCCAATTTAGCTTCCACAAGGGCTATTCAACCGAACTTGCTCTCATCGCCCTAACTTAACAATTAAACATGGCAATCGATAAGGGAATGTGTGCTGGATCAGTGTTCGTGGATCAAACTAAAGCACTCAATAAAATTAACCACCGCACTTTGTCGTTTAAACTTGAATCTTTCGGAATAACAGGTCCTGCTTTAACTTTAATACAAAATTACTTAAAAGGTGGAACACAAATAGTAAGCATTAATGGTGTGCTTTCTAAATCTATGATAACAAACATCCGCGTACCACAGAGATCCATACTTGGCCCACTGTTGTTTTTAATATACGTCAACGAACTACCTAATTGTCTGCTTTCTTCTAATTACATTCTTTATGCAGATGACACAACTATCTTTAACTCTGACAATTGTGTAAGCAACCTAGTTTCGAAAGTTAATACTGACTTAAAACAACTTGTTAAATTGGTGCATATTAATCAACTGAATATAAACTCGTCTAAAACTAAATTTGTTTCATTCACGTCCCACCAACGCTCATCCGCATTCATTCCTCCGCTCTGCCTGGGTAATAATCATATCGCCCACAGTGCTCCCTGTAACTATTTGGGTGCAGAACTTGAGTATAACCTTATATTTTATCAACAGATAGCCAACATTAGGCAGAAGGTAACCTACGGAATAAGGACACTTTTAAAAGCTCGGTATGTATTTATCCATAAAACACTACTCTTTTTATGCTGCTAATTTATCCATTCACATATAAGCTATTGCGTTGTATGCTGGGGCAATGCATATGCTACCCACTTACAATCATTGCAAGTCTTACAAAACCAGGCCGTTAGACTAAATAGATTTAGTCCTAACCATTTCAATGCCAAACAGTTACTACGTAACTATATCATTCTTACTGTAGACTAACTTAGTAGCTTTAATGTTGGTACCGTTTTTATATCGACAACTAGACAACGCTCACCGCAAGTCAGATACCTCGATACCACGATCTCTAACAAAACTAATCTTACGCGATTTGCTGTAAACAATTATGTTATTCTTCCTAAGGTACGCAGCAATTATGGTAAGCAGAGTATCCATTTTTGTCCATTTCTTTCTGGAACATACTACCTCCTTCTTTAAGTCATGAAAAGCATTTGAAGTACCATATAAACCGAAATACCATATTTTATCATCTGAACCACTTAATTATGTCTGGTTTCCTGTTCTCCCTCCAAATCCACACTTTGTTAATAATCCCGCTACACAAATAAAAGTTCGGTTGGTTATGTGTTATTATCCATTTACTTTCATAATGGCTTTATAGTTACCTCTACCTCTGTAATTAGTTGAACGTATTAATAACTATTATACTTTTTTACTAGCACGTCTGCAACTGATTTGTATTTTTACTGCTAAACGTAAACCAATACAATGCTTGCTGTTTTTAAAATTTTCTTACATTAATTGCTACAACTATTGTTTATATTTTTACTTATACGCTATACAGGAGCTCCCATTACAGTCTTTGACCTCGGGACCTCCTTCTGCATAATATTTCCTTCTACTATATCTTGTATATTAATAATGAAACCTCATTGATTCATTCATTTCAAATAACTTTACTAATTAATTCCAGTTTTAAATTCATATAATTTCTATAATAAATGTCTATCGCAGTCGGATAACGGGTGTTCCAAGCCAGCCTTATGTTTCACTGCTGCAGCAGCTTCCCTTGGGCCCAGTAAGGCCCAAGATAAGGCTAGCCGCTCTCTTTTGCAATTGGTCTAAGCCATCAGTGAAAGTGACCTCCGCTAAATGTTACATCGCTGCAAAGTATGCGTACATATGTATACTCGCTGCGCAGAACGTACCCGCTCGTGTGGCGCGACGAAAATGTTGTTGACGAAGAGGACGTTGAGCCACCAGTTGTCGTGACAGTTCTGCGCCACACTGTCCATCGTCTCCTTCCACATGGGGCCGGATCCGATGACGGGCAGCAAGATGGCGACCATGGTGGCCAGTAGCATCGACACCACGGCCCTGCACGAGCGAAATTTGTCACTTACGCCGCGATCGCTGGCGGCCGTATTCATTCTGTTGGAGCACGCAGGGCTCGCAAGCTTGACTCCTTCGTTTTGAATTTGAAACCTGTGTCCGTTATTGTGCTTCTAATGCGCGAAGGTTTCTAGCATGCACAGTTTCTACAACTCGTGTAAGCGTGCTGGCGCATCGACCACAAAACTGTACCCTCAAATAACCTTTAGACTACCACCAAAATTCAGCGCAGCAGTGCCAATCGACTGCGCAGGATTAGGCTGGCAGTGGCCTTTACACGTCGTTACTTGCACTTAATGCGACGCACTGGCTCTAGCTGGCTAGAGGAATGCAGCTCAGGCAGACCTCTTTGCCTTCCTTATCAATAAGCTTCTCTCTCTCTCTCTCTCTCTCTCTCTCTCTGATTCATCGCATCGAGAAAGAGGGGTGTATTGAGTGAGAGCTACTACTTGCACACGCCGCGTCTTCGCCGTTGAAGCATTCGCGCTGAAAGTAGACAGTGCGTGCGAGGATTTGTTCTCGACGTGGTACAGCCTGCGCCGCCACATTTGTGCGCCATACGCGTGAAACAGTGGAAACGGTGGAACTCTGACCGCTAAGTGGCGCGAAGGTAAGTGGGATGCGTAATACTCAGGGCTGGGCAAAGATACCTAGCAATTGTATCATGATGCGGTACAAGATACCCAGGCAACAAGTATTTGAGATACAGATACAATTACTAACGGGATTACTGTATTCGACTCGATAGTTCCCATTTGTATCTTAGATACTCCGATACATTCACAAGTTTCTTATTAAGTTTCAATGTTTATTGCTTCAATGTAGTTACATGTTTTGATAGATATGAAGTACAAAAGGAGTTCCCATAGTCAAAGACTGTATTGGGACCTCAGGTCAATGTTAGGTGCTGAGTGGAATTACTCTAGTGCGGCTACATTACTATATAAGGTAGCAGCATATGTGTGAAAGCCACTAGACGCAAGGCAACAGAATTCTTACAGTCTTCAGACTTCGTTACAAATCATACGCAACAGAAACTGCAATAACGACACTGCAGTGGCATCAGAATTTGCGCGAAAGATGCCGCACGCAATGACGTACGCATCACAGTACGGTGGCTACACGAGACGTTCATTTGAGGGATTCTGCAACACCAGTCGGAACTTTGCCATATTGCTATACTCATAGAGCCGTGCCTTCAGCAATAAGCGCAAGCTATTGGCTACTTTCACAAAAATGCCCACAGGAAGGCCCCTGACGACTCCGTGCAACAATAGCCAGAATTTAAAAATATAAATAAACAAATTTTGATGATCATGATTGCTAAAATGCTCAGAAACGCTTGTTCCAAGACGTCATATCGCTAACTTGGTAGGAATTCGGAGGCTATCGAGTCGCAGCATCCGCTGTTCCGGACAAACAAATGAACGGGTGCTGCCAAGTGCTGACGTCAAAGCACGACTTGCTGCATGCATAGAGGCGCATATGGGTGCTACATCGATCACCGAATTTGGTAACGGGACAAAGGTCGGATTTCGAAGCGATTTCGCAGCCGGTGCGATTAAAGAAACGTGGCGCAACCACTCGCGCTGCGCAAGCCTCAATCCGGCAGACAGGCGTAAAGCTTCGATCTGAAGCTGAGTATGCACGTGGCGCCTCAGCGCGCCTCCATTTATGCGATGACACAATAGCCTCGTTCTTGTGATAATGTGAATTTATTTCAAGGGCAGAATCCTTGGAAAGCTTTTGCAATTCGTCGACCCCTTAAATCGCGAACGGACGATTATGCGCAAGAAAGAAAGCAACCTGAAATGCAAATCTTTCAGAGAATGTCATAAAATGATTAAGTCAGCTACCTTCCCTGTTCAGAACTCATCAGAGTACTCTTATTTTAGTTCAGGCAGTCACCTCACTGTAATACAAGAAGCGATGTGTCGTCGTCGGCGTTGTCATCAACTTAATCATCATCTTTATCCTATTTCATGACCGCTGCTAGACGAAGGCCTCTCCCAGCGACCTCCAATCACCAACAATGCGTCGGTTGTAACAAACCGCTACAGACTCTCGGAAATACAAAATAGTGGTATACCTATACGGATACTTTCGACCCGATGCGACAACGCCCGCTAACTTCTGTATCCCCTTTCAGGCACCCCATCAAATGCAGTGTTCCGTTTTACTCAAAAACAGCCAGGAAACGTTACATGCGACCTTGTCTGCGAGCGCTGTGCCGTGCTCGAAATGGCTCTGGACTTCACATAAACTGCCTACAACGTCTTCGTCTTTCTTTCTAAAGCGGTTTAGTGCGCGAGCTGTGCTGTATATAGCTTATTCATTTTTGCCTCCGAGCGTCCCCCGATGTAGATATTGATTGTTGTTTTGCACAAGGCCAGCAAGTTCTTTCCCTCAAAGGGATTTCCAAAATAAGCGCTGGCTGAAAATGACTTTCAAGACGGAATCAATGAACGGAGAGCCGGTAGTTACACAAGTTCTTCGCCTTGGGGTTTACCTTAAAACTTTTGACGCAGCCAGCTTGCGTAACAAAGGCGCGCATTTGAAAGTATACTTTTAAATAAAACAACTATGACAACAACAAGTCAAGTCACAGCTATGAGAAAAACTGAATCAGCAGAACATTCTCTATGACTTTTGTTTTTGTTAGGGCATGCCGCACCAGACAAGGAACGCCGCGACACAAGAACCGCCTATAAGGAAAAAAAAGACTATAAAATATGCAAGTAAACTAAGAGAAATCTTTTTCTAAAACCATTACTACAGTACAGGACACACGTATTCACAAACGAGGAGTCGTTGCGTAGGTATTAAATCACAAGAAAGGGAAGCAAGAAGGAGTATATACATGATATCTTCAAAGACGATACACACCTGAACGCTTTGTGGAGCACGCTAAAGAAAGGCTGCCGTCGTCTGCCGGTCGACTCGTGGTCCACAAGGCCGTGGTAGCCGAACAGGAGCCCGCTGCGTATGCAGAACAGTGAGCTCAGCCGGGAGCGGGGCTCCCCAAATTGAGCTGCTCATACGGAAACTCTATCTTATGTCAAGTATCGGCACCATTTAACCTTGCATTCTTTCTTCGATTCAACCTTGTTCGTTTATTTGCCCTTTACTGCCAGGTATCACAAAAGTTTGCGTACCAACTCTCCAGTAAGCGTGTAGTACTTGTGTACCTACTTGTGTGATCATGGATAGAGGTCACGCAACTGCTTTTGCAGCTCGAAACAAGTGCTAAACGCATCGCTATTCCTCCCCAGTTGCTGTTATTTATTAATTTGTCTTTTTCGAAATTGCCTTTGCATTCTTGTCCACTCCTACCGCCAGAACCTAGGCCTTTCGCAAGTAGTAGTGGATGTTGGGCATGTTCATTTAGGACCAGTCAATCCCATGCCATAGCTGCCCCATGGCTGCAACTGTATGAAAACCTATGATGGCCTATGAATACTAAGGCACTTGGTGCGGCCTGCATCAGTCGCTGAGAACGGCGTGAGCAAACCTATATACGTTTAGTAACAGCGGACGCCACGGTAGCGCCAAAAGCCAGGGTACACTTCTGCGACAAAGAACACAAGTTTTAGATGCGCGGAATATGGATAGCACTAAATGCAGTACGCTTACTTGAAAAAAAAATTTATTCAACACACACATTTGGTTAGCTGTACCTGTAGGACAAATGAAAATTGGCGTTTCGTCGTTGAGTTACGTACTTCCGGACTCGGTTGTCCATAGCACAGCAGCACCTTTCTCCTGAGTTACGGCAGGAATAACGCATTGCTACTCTTGTGTTTTTATCTGAAATTTATTGATAAGTTAAATTATTGCAGTATTGTTATTATTTTCTGTGCTGCACCTATGTCTGCAGGATGTATAATGAAATACAAAGTGAATATAATTATAAGTTTCATAATTTGTAATTCATGAGGACCAGACCACGGAATCAACCTGTGTTTTATATCTGATTGAAGAACCCAACAATACGGGCCAAGACTATAGCGCTCAGTATCACAGGCACACTACCTTGAGTGGCAACTTGATTTTAGGTCGTTCGGTCTCAGTGGTTCGCTCACCCCAGCGGCTGTCCGCGCTCTCGGCGCAGGCAGGAAGCGGAGATGGCTCCTGTTCTACTGTAGCATTTAAGCGTCTCTCCCGCTTGACCAGTAATGGCCACGGCAGCTGCTTGACAGGCAGTTCACCAAGTTATCTGGCTTTTCGTTCAGCAAATGGATCATGTGTGCTGACTTTGCAACACGCGGGCTTAGCCTAGGCTGCAGTGACTATTCTGCCCGAGCATATCGTACCACGGGGTTTCAGCAAATTTTCATGAAATTAGTGTCTCGGAGGAAGGCAATGAGCAGGTGTAAAGTATTTCCGGGAATGCTTAGGGTCCTTCAGGAAGCCCTGCGTCTTGGAAGCTCGCGTTGGTAAGACACGACACGTCGGGTAGGAAGCTTCTTTCTCTGCTCATTGAAATGCCGGCACCGCACAGCGTGGAACGAAGTGTTCGACGTCCCCACAGTAGGCACCAATCACTGAAGAACTTCCCGTTTAACCACGTCTGTGTAGAGGCGGACTCAGTTCGAGCCCGATAGAGCAAGATCGATCTTCTTTGCGACTAATTTCACTCTCCAGGCATGGTTTATGAAAAGTTCTGTAGGCGTCCAAAGATGGGGGGGGGGGGGGAGAGGGGGGGCTACGGATTGCGTCCTTTGTGTGGGACAGCCTTTTCGCAGGTGCGAATGTTCTCCTACATGGCATAGTTTCACGGTGAAATTTGATTCTTCAGCCAACTGCGCCACGGCGACGACAAGCAGCAACTTCGCGCTCGCGAAGCCCCAGCTATGGTTGATTCATGGGGTTTAACGTCCCAAAGTAAGAAACGAGACAGAGGTGTCTATAAGAGACGCCGTGATGGAGGAATCGATTTAATTACGATTAGCTGTAGTTCTTCAACGTGCGCTCGAAGCACGGTAAGCGAGTGTTTCGTGCATTCCGTGCTCATCGGAATTTGGCTGCCGGGATAGGGATCGAACCCGCTACCTCGACCTCATCAGCGGGACGCCATAACCGCGCAAGCATAGCGTCGGGTATACGTCAATCATTCGTATAATTCAATCACTCACGGACGACACATATGTAGGGGCCCCCTGCTTCTGTAACGTTCCAACCAAGTCATTACCGAAATCACGGAAAGGACAAAACAACGGGAACTGTGGTTACTGCGCTCGTTTGCGAACTTCGCGGGGAAGTGAGACAAACGGTTGCTTCCTCTCGTTGCCAGGCGCTGCAGCCTCTGGTCGCTCGTTGATGGAGACGTTACACGTAGTTGCCGGGCAGAGATACACCGCTCGGCGGAGAGACGGGAGAAGCACGCTCTTGTTGCGCGGGGAGACAAACGCGCTCTCATTTCCGGTTTCGGCGGCTCGCTCGTCCCGGCGGCTGTCCGCGCTCTCAGAGCAGCCAGGAAGCGGAGACGGCTCTCGTCGTGAAAGAATGGACGCGCGAACAACGCGGCAAGCGCTTCTCCTCCGCGTACACCCAAAACGGCCGGCCTTGGTCGGCGTTGAATAGTCCCAGTGGCGTCGCCCAGTGGAACCCGACACGGCGCATTCTCGCTACGTGAATCCTGCAGATTCGCAGCATCCGGGAAGGCAGGTTTCGCCGGAGCCCGTTACAACACGTTGTGCAGGAAATGAACCTATGAATGCTTCATTCGCAAAGCGCGGGAAAAGTCGAGTCCGGAGATTAACAGCCAACAGGGAAACAAAACAAACAAACAAGGAAATATAGCTCCAAATAAAAATGAGAGAGAGCAACCTCTTTATTGAAATACAGAGACTGCCGGCGTTTACGTAGGTGCCTACATGCTACTGAGCATAGGGAAGGGCATCGGGGACAGAAAGGCCCTATGAGGAGGGCAAGAACTAAACAAAAAGTAAAAAATAATAATAAACATGAAAAAATGTGATCATGGTATTTACAGGTCAGTCAAAGGCGATGGTTGTTAGCACTTGTCAGGATAGAGCTTGTCAATTAAGCCGATGCAAGCAGCAAGCCGAAATTAAAGCTTTCCATCGCTTTGTAGGAGAAGGCATAGGACCTAGTATTCTTCTTTAATGTAGTAGTTCTTGGGTAGCAGAGCCAATTCTAACGGAATAACCAATTCTGTCGTCTCTCTAACCTGAGCATTCCAACAAAATGTGTTCAACGATTTCTAATGCACCGCAGTTATCACAATACGGGTTGGTGGTCAACCTAAGGCAGTACGGTAGCTGTTGGTGAATGCAGCCTTCAGACGGAGTCGATTATATCTAGTCTCAAGGTGACGGGAAAGCTTATGCGGAAGTTTAGATTTCAGGATGGGGTTTATTGAATGGAGAGAGCGATGTTGAGTAGTGTTCCCACTCCAGGATGGCACTTTATATCGGTGCAGCATGCACCGTAGTGAACCTGAGATGCTGCTTGTCATTCTCCGGCATCTTCGTACCACTGTTCTGTCCCAGCTGCACGATGTACCAACTTCTAGTCACTTCGGAGAGTCTCGTACGCACAAACGTGTCCGCCGACGATTTTTTGGCCTGGTCTATACCGATCGGTCCGCCGCTATGTCACCTTTTGCGAGTTATGTCATCGCCGGAAGAAGCCGTCTATGCCCCTTGCTGGTCGACTCCAACCTCTTGACTTTCCTGCGGACCCCTTTTATCGTGTTAGTGTAGACCTCCTCGGACCTTTTCCCACATCTGGCCCCGGCAATAAGGGAATTATTCTACAAGTCGGTTTGCAATCACCAGAGCGCTGATAACCTCATGTGCAAAAGACGTAGCCGGCTTCATTCTGGAGAACATCATTATTCACCACGGCGCTCCTCGTCAACCTTTTACCGACCGGGGTGGCTACTTCGCCTCTAGAGTTGTGGACGACTTGCTCTGATATTGTTCTACCAAACACAAACTTACTGCTGCATGCCATCCGCAGACGAATGGTCTTACTGAGCGGCTTAATCGAACAATAACGGACATGCTCTCCACGTATGTTTCTGATGACCATCGTCACTGGGATACTGCTCCCTCATTCGTCCCATTCGCGTACAATTCATCACGCCACGGCACTGCCGGTTACTCTCCATTTTATTTGTCCGGCCGTGATCCCGTATTGCCATTTCATACAAAACTGCCTATCCGTCAAGATTCCGTGTCTGAGTATGCCCGCGAAGTAATTGCCCGAGCCGAAGAAGCACGCCAAGTTGCTCACCGTGGCCTTTGTGCTTCTGAGAACCCGAAGAAGAGAATTTATGACAGTCGTCCCAGTGACGCCGACTACGCTCCCGCGAATCCATTCCTTCTATGGTCTCCGACGCGCCACGTCGACCTCTCGGAAAAGCTAACGACTCGCTACTGCGGCCCTTGCCGGGTCCTGCGCCAGGTGACCGATGTAACATACGTGATCTCTCCGGTCCCGCCTACTACTTGCTCCGTCCAGGCCTCCCATGGCGTCGTTCATGTAAGCGGCCGAAAACGCTACCAGGCCCAGGCCTTCTTGCCTAAGAAGCAACCGGACGGCGCTTCCACGCCGGGGGGAATTAAGTTAGACTGCTCTGCACAACATTGAGCAAGAGGAGCACCAGCTTGGGGGTGTAGAAGACGACGCTGAAGCAACCGGCCTATTGTGGACTTGTTCATGTGAACTGTGTACATAGTGTAAATACATTTGCCGTCTTGCTTCTTTCCTCCGCAACACTGTATTCGCCGCACATTTCTTAAATGCGAGCTCTGCGGGCAGGTAGATACACTTTTTCATTTTCACATATGAACCAGCGCCCCGAAATCCACTGGAATACGACGAATATGTTGCCAGCGACAGTGGCCTTATAATGAATGTACATAATGCATCGAGTCACTGGATGTCGCTTATTATTCCTGTTCATAGTGCGCATGCTCTGTAGTGCCGCTTTTGAGTCTCTAAAGATGACAAGTCATCCTGGTGGTTGCTGAAGGACGAGGAGAACGGCTTCTTTTATGCCGTAACGTTAAGCTGATTGGCTTAACCGTGCAATGTTGTTAAGAGCACGACACGGAAGAGAAGTTCTGACCACTATACGATGCGTATAAAGCGCAGGATGAGCTCTGTTAATAGCAAGTCCAATCGGTTTAGATATGAGTCGTGTGCGAGTATTTCTTGGCGGTTTCTATAGGGCAATTTACAGAATCCCAGTTTCTGGCACGGTTTTCTTCGTGCTGATACCGCGAACGCGTAATGCGACTGGCATTAAATAGAGCGTTCATGGGGGAACGTTCAGGGCCATTATTATTGTTTTTTTTAGATATATATACACTTGACAGAAAAGGGAAAGCGAGGTGCGGGCTGGCAATTGCCACCGGAAGGGGCACGAAACCTGCCTACTTTTCAGAAAGGAGGGTACAGAAACATAGGAATGGAAGATAGGAAGGACGGCAGGAAAGAGGAAAGAAAGAGCAAGACGACATGAGCTAAATCAAAACATGCAAGGCTATGTGCTTGTGCACGGTGTTTCAGAAAATGCATTCGAAATCCCTTACATATACGGAAGATGCGATAATTTGGCTATTTGTTTGGTATTTCTTTTACGACGGAGGTATACACAATAAAATGACTCCATGCAGTAATAAATGATCATTTGTGAAAACTAAACTAATTAACACTTTAACCGAAATACTAAGAAGATTGATATTATTTAATGCTAGACCTGAAACCCGTCATTCGGAGAATTCATGACCGAGTCCAGACTTCAAAAAGCTGACGCTGTTAATTTACGTAGCGCAACGAATTCCGGCCAATTTCGCCTGTAACACTGAATCTGGGGTGATATAACGTAAGGCTATTCCAACCTTATCTATTCCATATCAGCCCTCCACGACTGGTCAACTTTTTTTGCAGGCCCACCCTACTTCGCTTATCTGTCACACGACGTCAGGAAAACCACGAAAGCTCCTCATTTGATATGACGTGTATGCACAGCGTATGCATGATTAGACCGGACACAAGAAAAATAATTAATTCTGATTCTACGCCTTTTTCACCATCGGCCCTTCGCAATTGGTCAAATGTTCTCGGGCTGCGCCCATTTCACTCACCGCGTCAAAGTGATGTGTATGCATTAAAGATGTATCAATATGCCGACCAAAATAGATTTTTTTTTTTTTTTTGCGGAATAGCCGGCAACTGTTCTCTTCCGAACGCAATAAAAGTTAGTTACCCTCCGGTCGGTCCCTCTGGCACTGGCTACTTGGTGCTGCCAGGAAGAATGGATTTATCTGCTTATGATTTTAAAAAAAATGTTGCGTTGCACTATAGCGTTTTCGACCCCTTTCGGAACGTATACGACATCGCCCTATCAACTCTTCTTTGCTGAGGATCCGTTTCAGCAGCGTTTCTTAATCTTCTGTTGCGCCCTCCGCCCTTCCCACACAGACTTTCTCTGCTTTTCCTTTACATTTCTCTTATTTCAATAGCCTACGCGGAGTAGTAAGTCTTTAGGTCTTGACCAAGCATGTCTAGCCGACCTCTCCGCGCTTCTCGCATTATTGTTTTCTCTTTTCGGCACGAAAGTTCGCGATGGAAGTTCGCAATATAAATTACTGTGTCCGAATTTGATTGGGTGCACGTATACACGTCCCCGTGAGCGAAATTTGATTATTTTAGGACTTGACTTCAGCTTGCGTCAACTCACTCACTCACTCACTCACTCACTCACTCACTCACTCACTCACTCACTCACTCACTCACTCACTCACTCACTCACTTTCTTTGACGCGGGTTCTTTGAGCTAGGAGCTTAATGAGCCGGATGAATAGCACTAACCACACCCCCTCAAACCTTTCAAAAACCTTCCACATAACCATACGAATGTGCTGATAACTTCGGTATGGTGAGTTGTGAGTTGGTTGAACTTCATTGTAGAAACAAAGCGAAAAAAAAAAAGGAGTAGACGTAACAGAGGTCTACCTTCTGTGTACTCCTCAGACATCGTTTTCGTGCGTTTCTGCACTGTGTGCACACGATAACTACGGCTTGTATGTAGGCACGACATTCGCCATCTCAAACACAACAGTCATGTTCGCAGACGCCCGGAGGTGCATGCGCAACGTATAGCGCCATTAAAAAGAACGCGTGAGCGTACAGCACGCGCAAAATATGCCCTCTCGCAAGTGTACAACCGCCCAGCTTTGGAGCAGATGACTTCTGGTTAGTGGTGCTAGCGTCTGTCTACCCACCTGTGCTGTGTATTGACAAAGTTTCATCCGACACACACAGTTAGAGCGCAAGCAAATTGAGAGCTGCATGCAAGTGTGTTCCCTTTATCAGCCAAGTGCACTGCACACGTATACAGTGCTAAACAAACCAAACGCGTTAATTCTAGCGGTTCTCATAATTTGCATTCTCGCTTGTCTAGAGAAGCATGCGGGCTTCACGTGAGGTTAAGAAACAAGGCAGAAGCGCATGCAGCCTCGTACGTGTGAGCGGAGACTGTACGGATAAGCGAAAGGTTCGTCTACTCGCCATCACATGACGCAGAATGCGCCGCCTGCCGCGCACTCGGATTATCGCATAACGCAAGCGCGCATAGAGCGCATTGCATTTCGGCAAGAGCAAGGCTTTCCCGAAATGGTCGCCTTACGGTGCGCGGTTGCAGCGCCACTACGCGTTAGGCATTTTTTTCCCCGCATGTGCACGGGCATGGACTCACTTGAGAAAGATTAATGTGTCCGTGGCCAGCGTCGAGTTGATGACCATCTGAAAGGAGAAGTCCTTGGCAAAGCCCACGGCGATCATCAGATTTCCTGCGTTGCGGACAGAGAAAGGGATGAGACCGGTGGCTGGCGGGAGGCCGCGGACGATAAATAAGCGGCGCCTGGCAGCGCGAACACACACAGCAACTTCGTATTCCGGACGTGGCATAACGGAAATGGGAGAAGACTCTGATTCCCATGTTTTGTTTTCGCCTCTCGCTTCTGTCACTTTATTGCGGAAGAAAGAACATGTGGCAGCCTATGTCAAAACTGCGTTACGCTGTTTCCTTCTTTCCTTCCCTCCTCTCTCTCCCTGTTATCTTTGTTTTCCCCCTTTCCCATTCCCCCAGTGTAGGGTAGCCAACCGGACGTTATTTTGGTTAACGTCCCTGCATTCTACTTATCTCTTTCCCTCCCTCCTCCGTTACGCTGTAGTGAAAGGATGTGATGAGCTCGTGTAGACGAATTATTTTCTTGAATTCCGTGTTTTATTGCCATAGCAATTGTTTAGATACTCCAAGCGCATTTCTGCCGTCGCCGTCACCGTGATGTCCCGTATACAGTCCAAGGGCGATATCACCGTCGCCGCGCGCCCTACGCTGTATGTGCGAGTGAAAGCGTGCGAGGGGAGCCGACCATCGCGGCTCAATGTCGCCCACGTGAAAGGCAGGAAAGTGAAGAGGAAGCGCGCCATCTTCGCGTACGAGGTACCCAGCGTTGCGAGGCGCCGGAGGGAGGGGAGGGAGCGGGGGCGGCGTTCAAACTCCGGCAGCAAGTGCGCATGTGGCGGCCGCGCGCAGTCGCACGAGCGATCTGCGTTGTGAGCAGAGTCAGCGTTTCCTACAGCATACTAGAGGGAACTCTGGCGCTGCAATCGTTGAGCCACCATGGGAAGGATGGGAAGTGCATGGATTTGTCTGACCGTGCTTGTGGATTCCGACGTTCTTGCGGGTTCGTTTATTACACTTTGTATGACTTCATGGTCATAAATTTCAAAGTAATCTATACCTTTCTAAGTGAAGAAGACGCAGCGAACACGCAACATCGCTACTAATTGCAACGGTTCATCTTGCCGAAGTAGTCAAATCGAAACGCGCCAAGCGTCTCAAGTAACTGGCTTGCTCGCGATAAATTCATAAGGGCGTTATATGCCGCTTGTCTATGCATGCGTCCACGGTGCAATGGTCTCAATATCGGGAGTCTGTGCTTGAGGTCCTGTGTTCGAAACTTGCCGTCGGACAATATTAATAATGTTAATTTAATTATTTATCACGTAGTACATTGTTGAAAATGACGCGTTTACAAAGTCACAAAGCAGCTTGAAGCCAGCAGGACGAAGTCTAGGCAAATTCATGTGCTTCCCATAATTCCGATGCTGGCTCAACTGCTCGCGTATACACTAGCACCAGGGTTTCATCTAATAATTATTGTATGAAACTCTATGGGCAGAACATAAGTTCATCGGCGGCTCAAATTGCGTTGAACCGCTAGACAGCATGATCACCTCGCTCGCCGCTGCTGCCGCGTTTCCTCACGCCAGCATTTCGACAGCGAGTGTGCCCGGTCATCGAGTGTGATGTGTTCATGTTTGCTGTGCGCGCTGACACCATGCGTCTTAAGTTAGTTAGCAAGCGAATGTTTGCAAGTTGATACGGCCAATAAAAATACTATCCTTACTTCGTATGGCTATCCGCTAATTTGCAATCGTATTCGATGCTTTGCCTTTTGGGTGAAACTGCGACTTTTCGTTAGCCATACAAGCACTACAGGCTTTAGCACCCCTTTTCACCCATGTCCTCGTATTGGGCCACTTTATTTAGGCAAAATAGGAAAGTTGGCAATACTCCTCTTGCCACACTCGCAAGAAGTCGTGTCACCAGGTGAACTGACCTGAAATATATGTCGCAACATATTATGTATGCCGCGTTTTGTGCTCGTTGCCCTCATATATTCTAACTCTTCATAAAAGACCTGATGACTGCACGGAGCATTCGCTGCACCTAACCTTCCCTTGCGGCCCGGTCGCACCTACATGAATCATGCGCACAAGCGAGCATTTCGCCTTTGCGATAGTACCCGAGTAGTGTAGTAAACATGCATGCTACGCATGTGCCGCGAACGGCACCGGCCCCAGGCAAAGCCCTATTCGGCGCAGTGTTCCGTGGGGCACCCTTCGCATCAGAATGCAGTCGTGCCGATTTGTTTCAGCGAGGGACTCTCGTTCACTGCATAACCTTCCAATCGACGTCCTAGTTATCGCGCTCTTCGTGCCGCTCTGCTTGGCCTTCGTCGAGCGGCACCGCCTCCGCTGCGCGGCCCTTTCTTTAGCCCATGCACTCACGGCAGCGGCGGGGTCGAGTAGTGTCTCGCTACCATGCAGAATGCCCCCGCGTGTCTGCCGCATATTTTTGCGCCGGCTCCAGCCGTCCTTTATGAAAGAGCGTGTCCTTTTTTCGGCTACTGCGCCACTAACCCCCGGAGTCGGAAGGCCATTTTTCTTCCTCGCCGTCGCATATATTCGAGCGGCAACACCGAGGAAGCGAGAATAGGAAAAGGAGAAAAAAAAAAACGTTATTATCATTCCGCCCGTCTCACGCGTCCCGTGCCGAGGCTGATTGATTCTGGTCGGGGTCAAGGCGTCTCGGGCTGGGCTCGGCTTCTGCTACACCCATCCGCGGCCGGGAAACGTAAATACGAGGCGTCAAGTGCGCGTCGGCGCCGATTTCCGTGTGGATAGTACTTGTTAGGTTTGGCACAAAAGGGGAAAAAAGAATAATAATAAAGGAGTAGATTGTCTTGTGCTCGCTACTATCGTCCGTGTCGTGTGCTTAATCTAGCCCCTGAGCCTTTTCGGGAGCCTTCGAGGCTGCGCGAGAACGTTATGAGAGAAAACAAGAAGACAGAAAGAAAGAAAGAAAAAAAATGGAGAGTAGAAATGACTGTTTCCGCACCAGAGAGGCCAACTCTCCAGCGACGTCTCTGAAGAGACTGAGAGGTTTTCAAGGGGGCTTCCTCACGGGGCGCGCATACGCCTTCCGGGGCTTATAGTATTTACGCGTTAGCGCTACTTCCGTTGGTGCCGTTACCGTTGCCCTGTTCTCTTCTCTCTGCGACATCCCGACCGACGGCTGCTCAAGTGCAGTTCTCATCTGGCGATCGACTTCGCGCTGTCAGCCGGGCCACTTTCGTTCTTGCTTCCCACATCTATTTTTTTTTTCTGGAAGCTCAGCGGGATCGCGTTACAACCCAGAAAATACACCGAGTGGCTCGGAAGTCACCCAGACGAAGCAGCTCATTTTCCTCAACCGCAAAATTGACTGAAATATAAATAAGGATATATAGATGGCAAAACCTGACTCGCCCATTTACATTTCTTTCCTTTAAAATAAAAGCGGGGGGGGGGGGAGGTAATATGGAAAGCAAATAACCTTGTCCTTCAGAAAACCTGAAAGAAAAAATGCAGAGCAAACTGTTATTGTTTTAAGCACATGCACATCTGTGTGTCGTGTCGCACGAGCAATATGTGAATGGGAACATTGAAATTTTAATTTAGACCGTTCCGATGTCCCGCCATCTTTTCCGAACATAAAAGTATTGCTGCAGACGCAGTGTTTGACGAGAGACCTAATCGGTGCAACAAGAACACGCCTCGAGGAGTCGTTACTGGAAAACTAATTTGGCACTTCCTTTTACATCGCTCACGTGCAGCCTGCAGCTGCCGCCGTGATTGGCCGGATACTTCGAATGGCTCTAGCCCTAAAGTCAGCAAGAGCTCGTACTGTCTAGCGCACTTCGGACACTGGCGCGAGTACACGCGTGCACTCACGGAAGAACTGGTAGTTGACGAACAGGAAGATGTGCCCCAGCATGAACCAGAGTAGCGTCAGCGAACGCAGTCCATGTAGGGCACTCAGCGGGCCCAGGCTGGTCTCGGGCCGGAAGACGCTGCGCAGGCTCCGCACCATCGAGAAGGACGTCGTGAAGCGAGACAGGAGAGCTGCGGCGGCAGAGCGCGAGAGAAACGCACAGAAGAATCAGGAGGACTCTGGAGAAGAGTCGCGCTTATCTGGGGAAACAGTGGCTGCGATACAGGCAACCCGGAGGAAAAATTTCGCTGATACGAATCAGTGCATCAATCAATCAATCAATCAAGCGCGCAGATAGTCAAGCAAGCAATCGGGAAATTAATAAATATATCATTCAATTTATCAGATCTCGTGCACGGCGCAACACAAATCGAAGCCCATGTTGGCGTTTTGGGTATGCTGGAGTGAAGTTTCGGTTCTGGATAGTTGAGAAAAATTATGTACAAATAGTTATCTGCTACCCTAGTTACGCTTTAACTGTAAACACTTAAACACGTGATTTATTTATTTATTTATTTATATATTTATTTATTTATTTATTTATTTATTTATTTATTTATTTATTTGTTTGTTTATTGTTACGCATCTACTCTCCGTGGAGTTCCATACTCCATAAAGGCACTCTGCATAAATGTGCCCAAGTTGTAATTTTTCTTTATGTCGAAGTGTGTTTGGACATCACAGTGTTCACAACTGAACATTATATAAATTTTGTGACATATATAATTTTTTTTTTTCATTCTAGAGGTATTCCCGTGTGGGAGGAGTATTTAGTATTGCGGGTATTTTTAGTGCGCTTGCTTGAAGTGCGTGTTGAGTGCTGGTAGTAAAGATGGACTTGAAACTATGAACGGTAGTTTCAAACGCGGCGCCACCTCCCGTTCCACTCTCATTTCCTAGCTCCAAACTGCTGTTCGCCTTTAGTAAAGGTCTCAACAGACAGCGCAATGAAATCTTTGCGAAGTACGTTCACAATGTAAATAAGCGTTTGTAAAGACAATCGCCTGCCACGTGGAGTTTTTCCCGAAATAGCGCGACGGGGGTCATGCGGCGGCGAAGGTTACAGACCGCTTATGGCGTATTATGGGCTGTCACGACAGTCTAGTCACGTCTCTTATAATTTTTCTTGGGGCACTTTGCCTTTCAGCGAAGTAAGTGCCGACGAGAATGTGTTCACTAGGACTTCAAAAGTATAAACGTATTCGGTAGCCATTTAGTGACACTCTGTGATGTTTTTTTGTTTTAGTTTTCTGATTTTATTGTTGTTGTCAACATCGGCCGCCCCGAGTTCTCACCTCGTGTTCGAGGACTGGCTTCCTTCTGTTGCACCTCCAACGACATGCTCTCAGGCTACCATGGATGTATGTGTGTATATGTTTGGGAGCAGTTGCTACAATGAAAATGATTGAGCGCACTAACCAATGCCTTGCTGATTTTTTCCTAGATGCTTTTTGTATCAGTAACACAATACCCTTATATATGCAAGCCGTTCGCGCTTTTGTGCGGCATCTCTAGTACCACATGTACTGCGAAGCGTTCCTGCTTATATCTGCGTTAATGAGTTTCTTCACGTAGGTTTTCTTGAAAAGCTGCGCAAAAATTTCTGTAACGCCAAGAAAACGAACTTTTTTTCGCATTGTGACTTATAGCCTTGACGCACAGCCACTCCAAAGGACTTTAGACTAGGGGACATCTAACGGAAAGGCATTCACGCGAGTTCACACAGGACAAAGGGGTATCTCCTTTTGTGCGAAGGCAATCTGCGAAAGGGGAACTGTACTAACTTCAGATGCGTAGCCTGTTCGGGCGCGGGAAGAAGACGCTGACCTACAACTGAAGTTTAATGAAAGGTTTTTCAGGGAGGTTCAGTTGTAAGTGAGCGTCTGTCCGGTCCACTGCGTTTCTTCCCCCCCCCCCCCCCGTATTTCCGCTCAACGACACTAGATGTACCAACTTCTTTATGGGCCTAAAGCACAGCTCTTGAACGCGAAACTTAACGAAACACAATGATGTCTTATTAATAATTTTAGAGCTCACACAATTGATTTCATAGCTGTCATGCAATTCCGCCAGATACACTATTTTTTTAACGCTGTGTCAGTTTCAATCTACAGAAGCAGCACCATGTGCTTTAGTGAGTTGCTTGCGGCAAACATATAAAGAAGACCCCTCCGTACTGTGTGTGAGTGGCGAAACTCCTATCAAAAAGGGGTTCTTCCGCGTAAAAAAAAAAAAAAAAAAAAAAAACAAGAAAAAAAAAAAAACAAGAAGGGAATTTACTTTACAGGACTGTAGTGCGCCCATGTGTCAGGGGATATTAGACTCACCTTCGCGATAGTAATGGAGCACAAGTTCTGCATCAGCAAGAAAAGATGTCGCCATTGTTTCTACCTGACAATACTCGTCAGATGTACGGCTGCGCCTTAACCAACACTTAACGGTGACTATTCCATCAAGTGATGTCTAATCTAGGTACAAAAAAAACTGTACATAATGTCTCCTTACTTCTGCGAAAGCTGTTCATTTTCATATTAAATGAAAAAAAATGAAAGGAAAAGCAGTTGACGTTGAGATTCCGTGTTCGGCGTACAACTCAGCACTCGAAATATCTAGCATTTCCTCGCAGCTCGACGCTTCTCGTAGTGCCGCTATACATTGCTTGCAATGTTTCGGTAGAGGTTTCTCGCTAATTTTCACTTCCTGTCACTGACTCACTGCGTTTGCACCATTTACCGCTTCGCGCAAATGTCTGCTTCAAAAGTGTGTAATACACGTTTATTTATTTATTTATTTATTTATTTATTCAAATAAACTCTCTGCGACCGTTCCTCTAAGGCTATTAATGGTATCCTAAAAATTCGCTTCTTTCTTTTTTGGACTACTCGTATGCGGTGGAGCCTACCTGCGACACACACCGTTGATTGCCTTACAGTCACGCTTGCCGAACGCGAGAGTCGCACGCACATCAAGAACGCACTGTGTGTGCATTTTTTCTCGCACTGGCCTCCAATTATCGTTAATGTTGCGAACGGCAGTTTCGCAACCAATTCAAGCACGGGCAGACAGACCTGGAGAATTCGGCTTGAAACCTCAGATATGCAGACACCATGACACTTAGGCCATTCCACGCGCGTTCGGAAACTGTACATCTTATTTCGTTGCAGCACAAGCCGAACGACAAGGGCAACAGAAAGGCACGTCTGACACACACAGCGCTATTGTGTGTCAGATGTGCCTCTCTGTTGTCCATGTCGTTCAGCTTGCGCTACAAAAAAAATAAGATGAGCCGTACCAACAAGCCCCTATAGCGATCCTCATCGACTTCCAAACTGCTTTCTCGGGATCCTCTTGTTTCTCTATGTGCAGTATCAGCTGCCCTACGCAGGTGCCACAAGGCACGAGTTGCCTGCAATGTCCGCAATGGGGAGCCCTTCATCTGAGGAATCGCACTCGCACAAAGGTCATCTTTCTCTCTTTGAAGCTCCTGGGAAGAGGCCATTGAATCTGTCTGTGTTCGAGCGCGAACGGTCCTTTCGGCGCTTGCCACAAATACGACCACGTCGAAAAGTCTCGCTCTCCGGTGTTTCAGCCTCGGTGCGTAGACACGGGCCGCCCGTACTATACATAGAACGTAACGCCTTCTTTCGCTGCGCCGCTCACAAAGCGCATGTACACGCGGTCACTAGCGCCTCCTCTTTCTTTTCCCCTCATTTTTCTGTCTCTTGAACTGTTTTATTTTTTTTTTTTTTGCTCTTTTCTCATCCTTTGTGTGTCCCCTTAAGCAATTTCGCGTGTCAGCCGCACACTACATTTGGCTGGACTGTGTGACACCGGCTAAAAATAAGAGCAGGGCCTTTCCGCAGCTTGTTTACGGGACGCAGGTCATAATAATCAACCGCTAGTCCTTGTCATATTTTTCTTTTTACTTCCACACTTCTCTCTCTCTCTCTCCCTCTTTCATATTGTTCCGTTGCATTCGGGTCTTCCATTATATCGTCGGCGATGACGCGGGATCTGCAAGAATAATAACAGATCCAGAAAGTACCCCGGTCCCGCCAGCGATAACCTGCGAACAGCGGCACACCTGCGCAGTCCTAGCTGCGATTGTTTCTTTGGTTTGGTTTGCAGCTACTTCTTTGTTCATCTCTTTTACGTCGCCGCAGCTCCGGATGTTGGAGGTCGAATGGACGTCGGCACGCATTTCTTTTGAAAGGCATAGTGGTGGCAAAGTAGGAAAGGGCGAACAAGTCAAAACAAACAGCGAAAGCCGATAAGTAGTTCTCGGCCGAAGTACGGGGCTATTTCGGACTCACCCTGGTATTTAAGTAGATTGTCGATATACAGCCCCTCTCCCCGTTCTACGCGAATCCTATCGCGCGTCCCGGCTGCCTTTATTTCCCCCTTTTTTTTCCCCGTGTAGAGAGAGCGGCGCACGGCGCAGTTTGCCGGCTTCGAAGCAGCAGGCCGCGTCCACTCCTCGGTGTACACGCGCCTCGGACGTGGGAGCGAGCCAAGCCGTCTGTGGACACGAGCGCGGGCCGTGAAATGCAATCCGGCACGCGAACTCTCGGTTTGCGGCGCGCACCCTCCGTCGAACAATGTACTGCGCCGCTCGTGTTTGCTCTCACTGTTGTGCGGCGGCGCATCAGGTGTGTTCCCGGCGCCGAAAACAGTTGCGCAAAGTTGAGTCTACTTCCCCTCCCCCCCCCCCCCCCCGTCTGTTTTCTTTCTTGCGTTTATCGTGTTTCTGTCCGTAGGAGGGTTTTCATAACCTTCTTTTAAGTTATTTATTGGTTAGCTTGGCGGGGCGAACCCATTGGTCTGTCCCGCTTTAGTTTGGTTAATTTTCTGCAACTCGGTGTCCCACTTTTGAAGAACTTCTCAGCGCCACCGCGCGCCTCTTTAGACGTCCAACCGCATATAGATTTCGCTGACTTTTTTTCTCAATGTCTGTCTGCGCATCTGTGGCACAATTTAAGCGTTGGACGAATCCTTTTGCTTTTGCTGAAGTATACATAGGCTGCGCGCAGCTTCGCCGCACGATTCATCTCAAGAAACTATAACTACCATTCAAGCGTCACTCAGATTAAAACTGATCTTTTTCTCCAATCTTTAGGCACACGCCGTGACATCGCTCTACTAACAGTATTTCACAAGTATGTACACTCCAACAGATCATGTTCCTTTCACCTCGATGTCCCATCCCGCACGGCCAAGAGATTGCACAATCATTTAAGTCTTACACGGATCTATCTATGGTCACACTTTAGCTTTAATTCATCAGCACTTCCACGAGCCACCAAATTATGGAATAACCTACCAGACAGCATCGCATCTCTGTCTAATCCTGATACATTCCATCACCAACTTATTACGCATTTCACTGAAGCCGTCGTTTAGCATGTTTCCTATTCATGTTTCAGTTCATATTTTGAAGTTAAGCATTTCATTTCCCCCTTTTTCTTTCTTTGCTTTTTTTTTTGCATTTGCTATAACACACTTGATGAATTGCGCACTTATTCATGCACCATGCGCTTTTTATGTTATCGTGCGCTTTTAAACTATGTACTATATTTCCTCTCCTTATTTCCGCATTGCTTGGTCCCCTCTTCTTTATTGCTATTATGTGAACAAATTTTGTTTACCATGTATTGTACTTTTTTCTTTTCCATGTATTTGTGTATACACTGTTGGGATTTTTCGCCCCCCCCCCCCTCCCTTACGCAATGCCCTACGGGCCTGTAAGGTACTTCAAATAAATAAACAATATCACTCAACAAATACCTTCCGTAGAAAAACGGAGAAGCCATGGCTTTGATTGATTGATCACTTTCTTTACCACATTAATGTAATTATCATAACACTGACGTGACATTAATCATAAAGTCGTCGGTGTGGTGTCACTCAGACAGCGACGAAGCCGTTTGTTCTTTACATCGACTCGGACTAGGAGCAGAGTGCAGGATACTCACATTCGGCTTCTGCCTCCTTCTTCTCGGGCTTTCGCATGGCCCTCTTGACCAAGTCCACTGCAGTCGAGGCTATCGCTATGGCCGTCAAGATGCACACCAAGGTCCTGAGAAAGTCGTACAGGTCGCGTCATCACCACCTTGACTGAGCACGCCGCCGCACAACATCGCTCCAAAAGCTCGCCAATTAACGCTGCCCAAAACCAGAGTCTGCACTGCCTGACAACCGAGAACTGCCTCATCTCAACACTATACCTGATACAATGCTGCTCTCAACTGAACGTTCCTTCTTTCTGCATCCTTTATGTCACATTTAACGACCACTAGCTGTATATTCTACGAATCCAACGTGCTGCACCAAGAAACTTCACATTTGTTACAACGACAAAAATCTAAGCCAATATATAGTTTTAGTGTAGGGGCTTCAAACGGTTTTGAGCCCTGGAAAGGAGTAACGCTACGGCCACTGCGCCCATGCGCGAGGCAATGGCACGTTTTGGTGCTTGCGTCGGGCCCGCCAATTCCGGGATATAGCTGGTCATGCACCCCCATATATGCCCCAAAGGTTTCGCGTAAACTAGTATCCTCGCGGCCCGACGGCTCCCGCTTTATACCATATTTCCATCTGAGACGTAGCACGGCAGCTGCTCTTATTTGACTCCATGACGGCGTTTCAGATAAGTCTCGTGAAAGCATGGTCAGTCTTTTGCTCATTACGAAGACGCTCGACGTTAAGCGAAGTTAAGTCGCTCTGCTCAGCGTAGACATATTTGATCGGTCATGAGTTGAACATAGCTTCGACTTGTATAAGCGTGAAGTAAAGTTATTTGAAGGCAAATTAATTCCTTCCCAGAACATTCTTTAGCGTACTCTTCACGAATTGAATCAACCGCTCTTAAAAGTTTACAGTGTCTCAGAAGAAATCAACGTGACACCTAAACCACATTCGGTGCAAAAGGGCCATGTTAGGGTTCGCCTGTGTCAATTCAAATGACTTTATGATCCTTGTCATTAAGTAAGTCAGTTAATGACTTAATCAAGCTCTTTAGATGCTTTTAAGGTGACCCCGAGCCACCCTTCGGGCTTGGCGCAAAACAGCATAGTCCGCAAATAGCATACGCTGCTGTGCACATCCCAGTCAAGTTTTGCCCACGTGCACACCGCGTGGAGCTCGCAAGCGGAGCACGAAGTCACCTTTCGCTCAAACGCTGTCCTTTCAACAGAAGCC